>NC_061077.1:7092582-7430915 GCF_021917145.1 Hypomesus transpacificus
AACTGTGAGTTCTTTCCAGACTTACTCAGGCCTAATGGATCCTGGCAGGGAGATTAGACATAACCCCAGTGCCTAGTGGAAACAGATCAAAGCTAGCCCCAACACCGCACTCACACGCACACAAACACACGCATACACACACACACACTCACACGCCGGGCACAGTGGTAAGTGGCCATGCCTCAAACAGTGCTTTTGTTCACGCAGGACGCACATGCACATCAAACTGAGATGTTCTCTACTGTAGCTCTCTGCTTTACTGCAGCTCATCAGCTGTTAACCCCAGGGCATGGACCCTCCAGCCTGCAGGCTGCCCTGCTCTGTCTCACTCTGTTACTCTGCTTACCCAGCTTATCTCACTAGTAGTAACAGCTCTCTGGTAGCCAGCCAGCTAACCCTCCACACATGAGAGACTGTAGACTTCACCACTGAATAGGCAATGACAAGCAGAAATGATTTCACCACTGGCTTTGTTGCGGAGTTGAACTCCCGGTGTAGGTGTCTGTCACGGTAGACAGCTTCATAGGGGAGCGCCTCTGTGTACAGGAAACAGGAACATGACGACACGGAGAGTAACTGTTCTCCATCTCCCAGTGTTCCCTTCAGAAGTCTCCCAGCCCCTCCCATCTCCTGTTCCACAGGCTGCACTGTTGCTGCGCCTCCACCCGCCTCTCACACACACTGCTGTCCACGTCCATCACTCTCTCTCAGACTGATGGGCGGGACAACCCTGTGCCTGCCCCCCCTCCTCCCCTCCTCCTCCCCTCCTCCTCCACCGCCCCCCCCCCCTCCATGGACTGGTCCCAGTGTCCCCTCCACTGTGTCCATATGAGATTTGCGGCGCCACTCTGTCAACAGCGGAACGTTGGCGAGACGGGAGCTCCCAGAGCGGGAACAGAGAAAAGGTCAGCAGTGAGTGAAAAATGTAAATAAGCTGCCTTCCAAACAGCCACGGACGTAGGGATGAAAATAACTCTTGTTGCGGACAGAGGAGACGGAGAGAAGGGGAGGGGGGGAACAGCTGGGGTGGAGGAGGAAGAGGCGGAGAGGGTCAAGATGAAAACAAAGCTTGGACAGTTAGTTGGAGAGAGAGTGTGGGACCAAAAGGGAAGGAGAAAAGGAGTTGGAGACAGGGAGAGAGAGAGAGAGAGAGAGAGAGAGAGAGAGAGAGAGAGAGGGAGAGGGAGAGAGAGAGAGAGAGAGAGAGAGAGAGAGAGAGAGAGAGAGGGGAGAGAGAGAGAGAGAGAGAGAGAGAGAGAGAGAGAGAGGGAGAGGGAGAGAGAGAGAGAGAGAGAGAGAGAGAGAGAGATAGAGATAGAGGGGGAGAGAGAGAGACAGAGAGAGAGAGAGAGATAGAGATAGAGGGGGGAGAGAGAGAGAGGGAGGGGATCGGGAGAGAGACACAGAGAGTGTGTGAGGAGGGATTTGGCCTGTGGGTGTCTGCCTCTTTATCCACTCTGTATCCAGTCTTATTGAGTCAAGGTCTGGGTAATGAGACAGGGGAGGAGAAGAGGAGATGCCAAAGCAGACCTGTGAGACCCTAACCCGTTCTCTCTCCCCCTCTGTCCCTCTCTCTCCTCTTTTGTTCTTTTCATCTCTCCTTTTCAATCTGTTCGCCGCCACCTTCACCTCGCAATGGTGTTAAAGCACTTTAAAACGGGCTGGCCGTCCCTGCAAATGACTGAGAGCGAAGAAAAGTACCTTCACAATTATCTAGGGGTGGCCACTGAATTTGGATTGCAGCCGAGCCAGAGAGATGTTGGAAGCAGGATGCTGGAGTGTCGTTCGCCCTCCCCATCTCTCCCACCAAAAAACAAAAGTTCCCATTTCAATTGGCACTGCGCAAAATGGTCTTGTGGGGGAATGATGCTGTTGAATTAGTGTCATACCGGAGCACCCCTGCTGTGCACACGCACACACACACACACACACCTACACACACTCATACACACACCCTCTCTCTCTCTCTCTCTCTCTCTCTCTCTCCCTCTCTCAGTCCTGGTCGCTCTCCTGATTGATTCAATCGCTCCATGTCCCCTTCTCTTGTTTAGTGCTAATCGAATGTAATTCCCTGCCTGGGCCTCTCCATCACAGCAGACAGCAGGGTTTGTGCTGCCCAGCGGGGCCACAGAGGTGGGGATAATGATGATATGAATACAGAGGGTGAGGGGGGTCGGGCGGAAAGGGAGTCTGTCTATGGAGAGTGTTCAATATCCTGCACTGACCAGGAGGGGGAGGAGGGGAGGTGGGGGTGAGAGAGAGGGAGGGAGGGAGGGCATGCCAAATCAGATAATGAAATGAATCATAAGGTGGGACGTAATGCTGAATCTCACTCTCAGAGTAAGGGAGTGAAGGCTCTTTGGGGAGTTGATCTGACGCTGTCCATGGTGCTGAAAATCTGCTCCGTTCATCTCTACTGATCTCTACTCATCATCAGAGGAGTTTGACTGTGTGTGTATGTGTATGTAAATTCATATGTGTGTCAGACGCCATCAAAAGCCTTTGAACTCTCCCTTTACTCAGCCCTGATAACTAGCCCACCAATCAAACGCTGAAGATCAATACCCACCTGGCCAAGGCTGCCAGCTGATCACTAACCCTACCTTGGTTCTCATCAGCCTGAACACCATGAAGGGAGGAAGCCTCCTCACTCTCACTAATACAGCAGGAGACACTGAGCAGCATCTCTCCAGGGTGCTGACTGACTGGAAACTTGGAAACTTGGCCCTGAGATGCATGCAGACTACAGACAGGTATGCAAGCAAAAGGACAGGCAGACAGACAGACAATCAGACATACATGCAAACAGACAGACAGACAGACAGGCAAACAGGCAGGCAGGCAGACAGGTAGACAAGGTGGCTGAGGTTTCTCTTAATCTTCTATTTATTGTATGAATCTGACAGCAATCAGTGTCTTCTTACTGCCTACATACAGATTACTCTGGCCTTGGTGCTGAGAGGAGCGGAGCTCTGGTTCAGACCAGACCAGACCAAGCCAGAATATTTAAATAGACTAAATTATAGATGAGGCCAAATTCCTTTAGATTGATTTCACAGGGAGGACAGACGCAGGTACTTTGGCAGTGAGAGGGGTGTGTGCAATGCTAGCTAGACGGGCGGGTGAGTGTCTGCATACCTGTGTGTGTGTTCAGGGGGTGTGTGTGTCCATGGCAGGCCTCTACTGTCTGGGGTGTGTGGTGGGAGATCATGGAGCTCTCAGCAGCAGGCTGCTCCTGGCAGGCCCGGCACTTTCTGCCATGAGGAGAACAGATGCTGCATGAGAGTCCCATAGGCTCTCTTTCCCTCCTCTCTCCTCCTCTCTCCTCCTCTCCTCCCTTCCTCTCTTCTCCTCTCCTCCTCTCTCCTCCTCTCCTGTCTCTTTCTCTCCTTCCCTCCTCCCCTCTCCTCCCCTCTCCTCCTTCCTCTCTCCTCCTCTCCTCTTCCTCTCTCCTCCTCTCCTCCCCTCCTCTCTCCTCCTCTCCTCTCTTCCCCTCTCCTCCCCTCTTCTCTCCTCCTCTCCTCCCTTCCTCTCTTCTCCTCTCCTCCTCTCTCCTCCTCTCCTGTCTCTTTCTCTCCTTCCCTCCTCCCCTCTCCTCCCCTCTCCTCCCTTCCTCTCTCCTCCTCTCCTCTTCCTCTCTCCTCCTCTCCTCCCCTCCTCTCTCCTCCTCTCCTCTCCTCCCCTCTCCTCCCCTCTTCTCTCCTCCTCTCCTCCCCTCCTCTTTCCTCACCTCTCCTCCTCTCTCCTCCTCTCTTCTCCTTCCGTCCTCTTTCCTCCCCTCCTCACTCCTCCTCTCCTCCTTCTCTCTCCTCCTATGTCTTCCCCCTCTCTTACAGTCTAACAGAAACCTAGCCCCTCAGTCACAGTCCCTTTCCTGCCCCCTTACTCACCTCTCCTGATGCATCCTAGATCCCCCCACTCACCCCTACCTGTCCTGGTGTGCTGAGGCTGTCCTAGAGTCTGTCCTAGAGTCTGCCCTAGAGTCTGTCCTAGAGTCTGCCCTAGAGTCTGTCCTAGAGTCTGCCCTAGAGTCTGTCCTAGAGTCTGCCCTAGAGTCTGTCCTAGAGTCTGTCCTAGAGTCTGCCCTAGAGTCTGTCCTAGAGTCTGCCCTAGAGTCTGCCCTAGAGTCTGTCCTAGAGTCTGTCCTAGAGTCTGCCCTAGAGTCTGTCCTAGAAGCCGGTAGAGACAAGCTGCTAGTGTAGGTCTGCAGCCCTCCAGCCGGACCACGGTCAGACAGGTTCTTTGTTAACAGACCCTAATCTAGTGACCCACAGAGTGACGGGAGGGGGGTGGGAACCCCAGAGACAGACACACCCTCCCCATCTCCTCCCCTCTTACAGACAGATGCCTGAGCTGCGTGGCCACTTCGACCTTTTCTGCAGGCCCGCCGCCCCAGCCCACCGGCACGGCCAATTATCAGAAATCCCCAGCCGCATTCGCCGTGCCATTTTCACTCGTAGCTGCGCACGGGCGAGCCGAGACAGAGAGAGGCCGAACAGAGACAGACCGCTTAAATTATTCAGCTTTCCGGAAAGGTTAAGGCTGGGAGAATGAGCTGAACTGACATTCACCCAGTTACTGGGTTCTGCCCAGCATCACCTCCTCAGCTATATGTGTGGACACTTCCTCTGTTCCAGCATGTTAGTGGAGCCAACAGTCCTGTCTGCTCCTGTTAGTCCTACTCTCACACAGGGCAAACCAGCCTTATCAGTCCCCAATACCGGAAGAGTGGAGGAGGTCAAAGCCCTGATAAGAAGCCCAAAGTTGTGGAAGTGTATTAGTAACCTAAAGTATTCTGGTCCGATATCATACGCTGATATCACATGACAATATTAATATGACTCTCATGGTTGTCCTTCCTGTTGGGTCTCCCAGTCCCTGCCCCTGAGTGAGCTGTGTTTACCTCCTGAGTGTGTGTATGTGTCAGCGAGCTAGGCCAGATCAATGAGATCCAGCAGTGCCCACTGGCACAGCGCCCGGCCATCCTGCTGCTGCCTGCATCCAGGCCATGCCCGTGCCCTGCTCCTCGTCTGGCCATGTCACCTTGCTCTGTGGGATAGCTCGGGAGTATGTTTGTGTCTGGGTCCTTGCCTCGTTGCCACGGCGCCACGCTGCAGCCCAGCCCACAACGGTCACGCCTAATGAGCAGAACTGTCTGATTTGTCCCATGCTGATTACTCCTTAGAGCCCCAATTAGGGCCAGACCAGACTGACATCCCTACACGTTCACTTGGACATGTCATAGAAAAAGAGAGGAATCATGAGATAGGGGGGAGGAGAGGGGGAGAAAGAAGAGGAAAGGGAGGGAGGGAGGGGGAGAGAGAGAGACCTTAGAGAAAGAGAGAAAGTGTCTGGATGTTGTCGTTGATAAGGCTGGACTCATCCACCCTCCACCAGATCGATCCAAATTCCACTTTAACCATCTACCTCTTATCAGCATACAAAGCATGTCAGACTCCGATTGCAGTTTTTGTAATTGTCAATTTCACTGGGAGGAACTGATTTTTCTTTGGATTGGATTTGAAGCAGTCAGCTGGGCTGAGGGGGGCTGGTTCTGGAGGGGCTGGTTCTGGAGGGGCTGGTTCTGGAGGTAGGAGACCCTGGGCGACCTGTGCTCCAGGCCTGATGAGGAGAGGAGAGGAGGCTCCCTACACACTCTCTTATCACAGATGAATCTCAGATAAATGTAGAAGTTGCTTGTCAGCAACTGTTCACCCTTCAATGTCTTTTCTCTCTTTGTGCTCAGTGTTTCTTTCATGGGAAATGTAGTTATTTTTCTCACTTTCCTCTCAGTGGGGGGCAAGGGAGAAGAATCAACTTCGAGGTCACGAAAAGGCTACAGAATCCAACCTTCTGTTTTCTTTAATAGTTTGGGTAGATGGCATATTGTACAAACAGGCTTCAGTAGAAAGGCTTCTCTCCCACCCACTGCTGTCTGAACGCTCCTATATGGACCTGAGGAGATGGAGGGATGGAGAGAGCAAGGCAGCTCCACATCAAGAGAGGAGGGAGGGATGGGGAAGCAGAGAGGGGGTTCAGGGGGGCATTGGGAGAGGGGGGGGGCTTAGAGCTAAAAGATGATATCATTCGGTACAGATCGGGAGGTGCAAACGAGCAGCGCAAATCACCCTGCGTTAACAAGCTGCCTCATAAATTACCCCTGCCTGGTGAGTGTGTGTGTTTGCGTGCGTGTGCTGGCGCTAGGGTGGGACTTGTATAGTGTAGCCAAACAGAGAGATATAACACTAGACTGAGCATTATTTACTGTTTTTCGACACACACATACACACACTCAGCACAGTGGGCCGTAGTGTCTCGTAGCAGCATACTGTGTGGTTGCCAGAGGCTCCCCCCCCCCCCCCCCCCCCTACGGAGGATGAGAGGTAGTCGATAGACAGCCTGAAGGCCTCTGGTCCCCCATGCACACCCCAGAGACAGACCAAGGGTCAAGAGGTCAGCCACTACAAACAGCCATGACCTTTCCCAACCCTCCTGATATCCTGACAGTCAAGTCAACCAGAAAGCACAGCCCAGTTTTATCGAGGAGAGCAATATTTGTTAGTATACAAACATTGATTTAATGTGAATACAATAAACAAGTCTGCGACAGACATGCATGGATAAAACTACTGAGACAGACAGACAGACAGACAGACAGACAGGCAGGCAGGCAGGCAGGCAGGCAGGCAGGCAGGCAGGCAGGCAGGCAGGCAGGCAGGCAGGAACACTGACTCCTTCTATGTTTCCATTCCTGGAGGGGAGAGAAAATATACATTCCTATTTTAGCCAGGAGCCTCACAGTAGGAGCAGAGCTTTCATTGGCTGGACTCTAAATATTGCATGACTTCCTGATGTCAGCGGGCTGTCTGAGGGGCTGTCTGGCCTGGTATTAACCTGTCCAGATAAATCAGGAGCTCACCCAAGTCTGTTCCTCGACCCTTCTTAGCTGGCTCAGTCCCTCCTGCTGCGTGCCTCCAGCCCCACCTCTCCCTCCAGCCCCACTTCTCCCTCCAGCCCCACCTCTCCCTCCAGCTCCACCTCTCCATCCAGCCCCACCTCTCTCTCCAGCCCCACCTCTCCCTCCAGCCCCACTTCTCCCTCCAGCCCCACCTCTCCCTCCAGCTCCACCTCTCCATCCAGCCCCACCTCTCCCTCCAGCCCCATCTCTCCCTCCAGCCCCACCTCTCCCTCCAGCTCCACCTCTCCCTCCAGCCCCACCTCTCCCTCCAGCCCCACCTCTCCCTCCAGCCCCACCTCTCCCTCCAGCTCCACCTCTCCCTCCAGCCCCACCTCTCCCTCCAGCCCCACCTCTCCCTCCAGCCCCACTTCTCCCTCCAGCCCCACCTCTCCCTCCAGCTCCACCTCTCCATCCAGCCCCACCTCTCCCTCCAGCCCCATCTCTCCCTCCAGCCCCACCTCTCCCTCCAGCTCCACCTCTCCCTCCAGCCCCACCTCTCCCTCCAGCCCCACCTCTCCCTCCAGCCCCACCTCTCCCTCCAGCTCCACCTCTCCCTCCAGCCCCACCTCTCCCTCCAGCCCCACCTCTCCCTCCAGCCCCACCTCTCCCTCCAGCTCCACCTCTCCCTCCAGCTCCACCTCTCCCTCCAGCCCCACCTCTCCCTCCAGCTCCACCTCTCCCTCCAGCCCCACCTCTCCCTCCAGCCCCACCTCTCCCTCCAGCTCCACCTCTCCTTCCAGCCCCACCTCTCCCTCCAGCCCCACCTCTCCCTCCAGCCCCACCTCTCCCTCCAGCTCCACCTCTCCCTCCAGCCCCACCTCTCCCTCCAGCCAGCCCCTCATGCTGTGCCACTTCCCAGCATCAGCACACACCTTGCTTGTGTGTGTGTGTGCTCTGTAATCCTCTGCCAAGGGCCCTAACGTCACACCCAGCCTGGCAGGTGACAAATAGTTTTTTAATTGCTTGCACCAGGAAAATCATTAGTCTCTTCCCTTTCCTTGGTGGGACTAGGCAGGTCGTGTGTGCAATAATAATAGCTTCAGTCCCGCTTACCGCCTGCTATTTTTAGCTTAGGTATTTTAAGGCCCCCCGTCAGTGTATGTGAGTCTGTTCGACATGTTCCCTGTGTGTCTGTGTGCATGTGTGTGTGTGTGCGTGCATGTGTGTGTGTGTGTGTGAGAGAGAGAGAGAGAGAGAGAGAGAGAGAGAGAGAGAGAGAGAGAGAGAGAGAGAGAGAGAGAGAGAGAGAGAGAGAGAAAAGTAGAAGGTTGTGTGTCTCTCAGAGAATGTTTGTACTGCCACTGTTCTCTGTCTCCAGACTCAGCTCTGAAGTCCTCTACACTACATACAAGAGTCTGTCTGACTGGCTGTCTGTCTGTCTGATTCTCTGGCTGGCTGGCAGGCTGACTTACTGGCTGGCTGGCTGGCTAGCTCCTACCCCTTACATGACAGTACTCCTGGTGCCATCCACCTTATTGAAGCCATATGAAGCTGTTCCAGAGCAACCTTGCAAACTCCAGCTGCTTTTGGTAGAATTGTGCTTAGTGGTGAGATATCATATTGATTTTCTTCCCCTGGTGCCCTTGCCATCCCTGTGTAGATATTCACCAGTACTCAGCATCAGCTCACTCAGAGCAGGGTGGGAGTTTGTGAGGAGATACTGACCCCATATGTCCACTATGAAAACACAGCCTGACTGCTGTAGAACCAGTAGAGAGGGGTTTTAGAGAGAGAAAGAGAGCTTTTGACTGCCGGATGACTGATTTGATTTTGATGTTTTGTATGAGTTGTTGAGTACTTTAATGGATGTGTGTTTATCTGCTTGTTTGTTCGTGCGTGCGTGTGTGTTTGTGTGTGTTTGTGTGTGTTTTTGTGTGTTTGTGTGTGTGTGCAGGAAATGTGAGCCAGTGCGGATGTTTGTCGGCAGGTTTCCTTTCATAGGTCTGAGTCCCAATGGGGAGTCCTGTTCATTGTACCTCCACAGCCCTTCAGATCTACCTCTCTCTCTCTCTTTCTCTTTCACTCTCTCTTTCTCTCTTTCTCTCACTTTCTCGCTCTCTCTCTCCATCCCCCCATACCTCATACAAACAAGCACACCATCTCAGAAGCAATTCCTCCGTTCTCTGTGTCCAGGAAGGAACCCAGGCAGAGGGCTCTCAGCCTCTCTCTCACACACACACACTCATATGCACACACACACATACGCATACCCAGACACACGTGTATACACGCACACCTCTTCTACTGATACTGCACCTGACAGGCCATTTACTTCTGCCAATCCCTCCACAGGCAAGGGTCACGCCATCTATACACACTCTGCTACGATCTCCCCTCTCTCCCCCTCGCTCCTTCTACCCCTTTTCCTTTGTCTTCTCTTCAATTCTCTCTAAAATTCCCCCCCCCCCCTGAACACACGCACACACATAAACACACTACCCCCTCTCCAGCACTGATATTTCACCCTAACTAGATGATAACAGTTCATCCAGCATGTAGCAGCCAGTGTGGAACCATACCGTGGTGTTTGGCCCAGCCCCTCTCTCCATATTCATCTCTTCATCCTTGTTTGACTAAGTAGCGGCCGGCGTGGCCAGCGTTGCTGTTGGAGAGGGCTGGAGCGGCTCCGGAGCCGTGCGTGGGCTGCTGGAGCCGCTGGGGCTTGGCACACAGACACAGCATATGTTCCTAGGCTGCTCCACTCCTCTCCTCCGCCTCACTCCTCCTCTCCCCCGCTCCCCTCCTCCCCTCCTCCTCTCCTGCGCTCCTCTCCTCTCCCAGCTGGTACTGAGGATGGCAGCATGGCTCCCAGATCAAAAGCCAGAGATCACAACCCTTGTGCCCACCCCCTCCCACCCCCTCCCTCCCCCTCCCTCCCTCCCTTCCCTACCCTCCCTCCCCCCTCCCCCCCCTCCCCCACCCCAGCTATCGCTCTACATCGCCCAGCTCTCATGTCATAGCAACTTGCAAAGCCACACACACACAAATACACACACACACACACACATAAATACACCAACACGCACACACAGGCCTTTTTGTCATGTTGTCACCTGGCATATGATCAGAGCATATCAGTGAAGCCAGGTCATTTGTTATGGACGTGAGGTGGCGCTCTCCTATTTGTCCTTGAAGCTCTTCCAAGGCTTGTTCACCAGGACCCCAGCCCCATTCTGCTCCTCAGACAGCAGCAGTGGCTTCCATCCAGGCCTGTCAGAGCCCCACTCTGGTAGGCAGTGTGACATGCACCGAGACGTGCTGGCTCCACTGCCTGGTGCAGGCTCCTGTAGGCCATGAAGGGGTTAAACCTGTCCCATGCAGGCCTGCAGCTCCACGCCCCACCAGATGTTTAGCCTTCACACCTTCTCCCATGCTGCCATCCCCTGCTCCCTGCCTCTTGGACCAGTAAATGAACACTCATTTGCAAGTTAGATAAATCCTTTGAATGTATTATTGATGCAAACAAATTAGCCTGTAGGCCCCAGACAATACCTAATGGAGCCTTGGCTTGTGGGTGAGGTGGTTTCCAGCAAGGTCTCTGTCGGAGTTCCAGGATTGATGCCTGCTCTTCTGCCCTGTAGTTATTTCTCCTGCAAATTAGTCAGCCGTTCTGATGCGGGATGGCCTTTTTACAGGACTGCTGCTTATTGCTGCCTATGTGATACCCAGAGCTGAAGCCAGCCACATTCATTAGTTTATTAGAGTAAAAACAGCACAGAGGCAATTAGATTACTGGGAGGAAGCTTCCGGGATGTGGGGTTTTGTTATTATTCAAGTTTATGCATGTTGCCCATCATTTGCTGGGTTTATGTTGGTGTTGCTTTTTCCAAGGATATTAGGCTCTCCCAGCTATCTGTTTGTACTCTTGCACATTTTAAAAGCCAATCATAAACCTGCACACATGCACAAGCACATAGACCCATGCTGACACATACACAATCCCAGTACAGCACATACAGACAAACTCACACACAGGCTTAAGACACACTCACACACACACACACACACACACAAAAACATCTACACACAGTGGGAGCTAATCATGCTGAGTGTGGTAGGGGCAGGAGGTGACAGAATTAGGAAAGAGGGCGAGAGAAGCAGAGAAAGAGAGAGACAGTGAGCGGGTAAGAGAGAGGGGGAGGGACAGATAGCAGAACGTCCGTAGTGATTAAGAGCCAGTATTGATCAGAGGGAGGAGGGGAAGGGTGAGTGAGGGGGGGAGGGATGGGGAGGGGAGCCTGGGGGCTCAGGGGCCTGGGGGCTCAGGGGCCTGGCTCTCTGGTGGCTTCAGCTCTGTTCCTTTCCTGCAAGCTGGCCAGGGCCCCCAGGGCCACATCAAAGGGCCCTGCTCCCTCACACACATGGAGAGGCACACACACACACACACACACACATTGGCCTTTGAAGAATGCTCTGTTTGATGACATCATTTCCCCTATTGTTCCGCTCTTGGACAGTTTAAATCGAATGTGACGCGCGCTCACACACACAGTGTTATACCACGGCATTGGGGTGAGTGAGGCCCCCTCCTCTAAACCCCTCTCCAGCAACACTGAACTCAGGTGACTGCGGTTGCTTCGTAAAGCCCACTTGTCTCTGCTGTTCCAGAGTGAGCACTCGTCGGGACCACAGAGAGTGCCATCTACAGCCCAGATTCCTGACTGCTGCCAGGCTGAATCTCCTAGCATCAGTCCAGAGCAGCCTCTTGGTCCTGACAGGCTCCAGTGGTCCAGAGCAGGGACCAGAACACCTGTCACACAGGAGATCTGAGTCCACCCAACGACACAGAGCTGATCAGAGGACAGCTCAAACATTGACGCGCACTTCTAACACTGGCGCTCCAATCAGAGCTCACATGCACAGGAGAGACACAGCCCACACCAGTGGACCAATCCGCTTCTGAAGCTGTGCGTACGTCCTCTCTCCGGTGGTGTGTGTGCAGAGGAAGTACTCATTACCCAGCTGTCTCCCAGGAACAGACCTGTGTTAATGCATTTCTCCTTTCACTCCCTCTCTTCCCTCCTCGGCCCACGCGCTTTCAGCTGACGCGGGGCTTTGCCGATCTTATTTGCCTTCCCATCCAGATCAATCTTCATCTTTCCTAAAGCCCAATTCATAAACATTTCATGGGTTCAACCTTGACACCGATGGGCCCCCCCCCCCCACCTCCTCTCTCCCCTGCCTCTCCTTCCTCTGCCTACCTCCCCCTGCCTCACTTGCCTCCCCTCCACCTCCCTACCTGCCCCCCCCCCCCCCCCCTGCCGCCTGCTGGGTGTTTGATACGCAGCATGCTGAACGAGGAGCTTCTGGAGCTCAGCTCTGCTCTCCTTCCAAGCTGCACCCTGACGCTCCTCCTGGTGCCCGCCACACGCCACCTCTACCAGGCCCCCGTCTCGCACAGCTGTCTCACATCCTCTCTCCTCTAGGAATGTGTGAGCATGTTTGTGTGTGTGTGTCGGAGGGGGGGACTCTTATCCAGGTGATGTATTATTCATAAGGCGAGGCGTTCATCTCAGTGAGACACCTTCAACAATTTGGAGACGTGGTGTGCTTAACGGCTTAATGTAGTCGCTGCAATTTGGCTCTCCTCTGGCTGATTAGCGTTAGCGCTCGGTGGCTCGCGGTGCTGTGCCCTGCGCAGGATCAGGCCTTATGGAGAACTTGGCTTCCCAGGGTGCAGAGGAATATTTCCCAGAATAAACACTAACATGTTCAGAGTGGAACTTAAATTACCCAAACCTCTAAGATACCCTCTTCAATTATATAGTGCAGAACCAGTACTTAGCAGTAATCAGAGAGAGCTTAAAAAGACTGTGACTTGAAGCTACTTCACACTGTGGAGAGACTGACCTTGCATGTACCGACACCACGCCTAGCCAGGCTGTGTGAGTTAGCAGATACCACTAGTTTTTATTCTCCCTGTCTCTCCCTCTCCCTCTCTGCCCCTCTCTCCCTCTCCCACTCTGCCTCTCCCTCTCTCCCACTCTGCCCCTCTCCCTCTTTGCCCCTCTCTCCCAGTCTGCCCCTCTCTCTCTCTCTCATCTCTGATTCTCTTTATCGTTCTCGCTCCTTCCCTCGCTTCATTCCTCTCTCCTCTCCACCCACCTCTCCCTAAACAGCAGGTCAAACTTTGAATGTGTGTGTGTGTGTGTCGCCAGCTCTGGAGCAGTCAGCAAAGTGCCACCTCAGCACCTGCGCTTGAATGATTAATACCATATTGATGGTCTCAATTAATTTCCTATTATACCACAGAAGGCTGCAGTAGCTCTGTCTCTGTCAAGGCCTTGCGTTTGTTTTGGGAAGCCTCTCCAGGGCAGCTGCTAGCCAGAGATAGCATGCTACACAGCACACATGCTTTGCACACACACACATACATACACGTGCACACATTTGCAGAAGCGTACACGCATGCATCGTGTCTTGTATCTGACAGAAACACACAGGTATTATATTACACACTGGCAGGGTCGGACTGGCCGTCGGGAGGGTCGGACGATTTCCTGAACAGCTGGTCAAACGGCCGCGGCATCATGCAAAAAAGATATTGAAATACTGTCACAATAATACACGGTTGTGGGCCGGTCTGCGTTTCAAAGTCCCGGGCCGTTTTTCAATCCCAGTCCAGACCTTCACACCGGTATAGTTTCATCTATAGATGACATTAACGGATCAGCTCAGCGTGTCAAGGGTATGTGGTTCAGACAGCAGTTTACTGATGGGAAAGACTCCCCCATCGTCAGTCTAAGGACCAGAGCAGCAGCAGCCGCTCACTGGCGTCTCAAGGACAAGCAGCACTGTGCCTATGCTGCTGATCCAGTCACATGGAAGACAGACGACATGAAAAGCTCCTAGTCAAGGTGGCTGTTTCATCTCTAAAGCCATGGCTGTTTGAGCGTCAGTGAGCCCCCTGTTCTGCTGTGCAGCTCCATGTCTGTGTGCAGAATGAATGCCCATCCTATGCCCTCCCATGTGGGGGTATGTGTGTGTGTGGATGTGTGTGATACAACTTGCAGGCAACACTGCCCCTACAGGTGCCAATAAGGTGGTAATATTGATCAGAATGGCAGCGTTCAGATAACACCTTCTCTCATCCTTTCATCACCACTCCACCCCTTCATCATGAACCCTTATCTCTGTCCCCTCTCAAAACAGCTTTCTCTCTTCCAGTCTTTCTCGCTTGAATTCTCTCTCTTTCTCACTTGCTCGCTTTTTCCTTCCTCTTGCTCTTTCAGTCTTTTATTTTGATTTTCATGCAGACTTAATTCACAGTGCTGGTTGCTAGGAAACCGTTTTAGCATTCTCTCCAAGGGGTGAGTGCTTGTATGTAAGATTATGTGTGTGTGTGTGCATGTGCAACGGTGTGTGCAACGGCGGGTGTTTATGGGTGGGTGGGTGTATTCGAGTTGACATGTTTTCCTGTGTGTGTGTGTGTGTGTGTCTCCTGAGGGAGAAGTCTGGGCAAGCTGAGCTTTGGGGTTGCTTCAATACCCAGCCCTGTAATGTGTCCCTCTACAGTATAGCTTAGCTTGTGCAGAGCACAGAGGCTATAGAGCTCCAAGACTGTTTTCATTTGTCATGCTGTAGAGGGCTGTTTGTTATTGTGAGGCCTCTGCTTTATCAGCTATATGTTTAACTTTAAGTGTTGGTAACTGTCTTGTCTATCTCTCTGTCTGCCTTTCTCTGTCTGTCTGCCTGTCTGTCTGCCTGCCTGCCTGTCTGACTGTCTGACTGTCTGCCTTTCTCTGTCTGTCCTTCTCTGCCTGCCTGCCTGCCTGTCTGACTGTCTGACTGTCTGCCTTTCTCTGTCTGTCCTTTTCTGCCTGTCTGTCTGCCTGCCTGCCTGCCTGCCTGCCTGCCTGCCTGCCTGCCTGTCTGACTGTCTGACTGTCTGACTGTCTCTGTCTGTCTGCCTGTCTGACTGTCTGACTGTCTGACTGTCGCTGTGTGTCTGACTGTCTGACTGTCTGGTCAAGCCTGTGTCTATGAGGCTGGACACACATCAGTCCTTCACAGGATCTGTTTAAAAATGCACCAGAGCATCTCTCTGCCTTGGCTTCTCCTGTGAAGTGCTGATTCGCTCGCAGACACGGGCAGAGGCACATAAAGAGCACGCCATGTCGACTGGCAGAGGGAGAAACACACACAAACAAATCAGAGAAGGCAGAGCACAGGATGAAAAAGAGACAGAGAGAGATAGCTATAGAATAGTTCTATTTTCCTCTCCAGAATGAACACTGTGCCCTCTGTGGAAGAGGTGAAAGCAAAATGATTGAGAGACAGAATAAAAGAAAGTATAAAAGGGCGGGAGAGATAGAGAGTGAGAGTGAGATTGAGACGGAGGAAGAAGGTGGAGAAAGAGAACGAGTGAAACAAAGAAAGGGAGAGCTAGTTCAATCCTGGCTGAGTGTGAGTGTGAAAGGGCTCAGTGAGTTGCCTTCTCTCCGTTAGCTCCAGCGTGACTCGGTGTCACCTGGATGGCCACTGAGTATTAGGATCAGTGCCAGGGGCTCAGCCAGGGCCATTATGGCAGACGGATGGGCCCCTGATGGCCCTTTCCCAGCCTGCCCCTGGGCAGCACAGCACAGGGGGCAGCAGGACTAATGAAGAGGCTGGTGAGACTCTACAAGGGCTGGAGGATGAATAAGGAGGCTGTAAACTGGCCAGGGAGAGCTATTGCGCCCTGCCTGCCTGCCTGCCTGCCAGTCCGCCTGCTTTCATCCATACCTGAGACTTGCCTTAGCGTGCATACAGCTACAAATCATTTCCATTATACTGTGGTGGTATGAACAAATATCATACCTCCACAGTCAACACAAGGACATATACATGCAAATGGATGAGCAAGTGTTCACACATCTACACACACAAACATACACACACACAGACACACTCACCAGCTCCCACACACCTACACACATCCACTCCCTTCACTGCGAGAAGAGCAGTTGTGCCCCTCTAAGCTGAGTTATTTAAAGCCTTGCTCTTGACTCCATCGGAGTGATTATGTGCTGCTGAATTAAACATCACAGGCCTCAGCCCCTGGCTCCCACTGAAACACACACACTCCGACACACTGGCCTCTTCCTGTTTCTCAAAGTTCCAGCTCTGCCTGTGCCGTTCCCTGCCCATGTGTGTCTGTGTCTGTGTGTGTGTGTGTGTGTGTTGGTGAGGGTAGGCAGCCTTCGGAACCAAGGGCCCCGGCCCAGACGCTACCAAGGCTGTGTGAGAGATGAGACAGGGCTGGACGATAGAGACAGGGGTGCCCAGGTCAAGTAGAGGGCCATACCGTTCTCTGTCTATTCCACACCATCAAACATCCACACATTACCCACCCCGCTTCCCCTCTCTCCCCTGGGAGTAGCTCACAGAGGCGGGCGAAGCCCAGTAGGAACCTCCCCCCCCCCCCCGCCCGCTGAGCCTTCTCTTCCGCTTCCCCTCACGCAGACCCCAACTGAACTGGGCAATTCACAGCAAGAGGTCCTCTTCGACTGGCACGTGCCCCTGGATTGGTGTGCTCCCCGGGCATGGGCTGGCACCCAGACACAGCCACACTGGAGTGCCGAGTATGGGCGGTGAGGGCGGGGGTGGAAGCAGCACACTGACACCAGACACCCAATTAGAGCATCTATTTGGAGAGGACAGCATTTATCAAAGGCTTTGTGATGAAGGACCCAGAGAGCGAGGGAAGCCAGGTTCATATCGGGGACTCATCCACTACCTAGACAGCAGCTGTAGGCTGTTTACTCACTTTTGGGGAGATTTTGAAGTGGAAAGGGGTGTGTATGTGTGCGTGCGTGTGTGTGTGTGTGCATTTACGGCCGTTTCCAAGGCAGCAACATCAGCAAACCACCCCCACACTCCCAAACACACCCTTTGGCGGTGAGCGATAAAGGTTCCAAACAAAAGAAGTAGTCTTGTGCCTGTGGAGGTGAACTTGCTGCACCACAGAGGCAGTTGACCTTGAAATGAGCAGCAGTGTTTGGGGACAGGGAGGGAGGGGTGCGTTTAAGAGCGCAACCCCAGTGCCAGGGGCCAGGAGGCTGCCTAATGACGGGCACACCATGCCATCCATCACCATGCCACTGCCAGGGCAACTGCCCCGGCACAGCCCAGAGAGCAGGGCCTTAATCACCTCTCACACCAACACAGCACACACACCCAGATATATACCAGCCAACACACACACACACAGTCCTTTTCTCCCACATTACAGGTAGACAAGAACATGCTAATACATATGGCACAAACCACCATCCATAAACTATTAAAAGCCACATATCCTCTCTGCATACACAACACACAACGTGCCATCTCTGCTCCCTCCATCAATATATTCATGAATTGACATTGAATGTTTGTGACAAAGCAATTCAGAATTCCAATTTCCAAGATGCTTTGCATTTAAAATAGTGTAGGTGTTCCTGTCATGGAGTAGTTTAAGTGCACAACTGAAGCCATGCAAGCCAGTCTGGCTTGACTCATTTATTTGCTGCTTTTCTCTTCAGAGAAGGGGTTGGGGGGAGTCGCCCTCCAGCCAGACTCAAACCCAGTCTGACGCTGTCTGTTCCTCTTCTGCTCGGCTATGATACCCCTGCACACTCATGTGGGTTTTTATCAGGAGAGAACAAGTGTTCCCTCTCCCTTCCTCGTTTTCCCTCCCCCCTCTCCTCTCCCATCCCTCCCTTCCCTATTCTCTGTCCTCACCTCTTCTCTCTCTCTCCTCACCCCTTCCCCGTCCCGCTCCTCTCTTCTGTTCTCCCTTCTCCCCCTCCTCTCCTCCGCTCTGCTCCTCAGCTCATCCACGTCCCATGAAGCCTTTCCTGCTAATTAAGATCCTTTCATGTTAATGGCGTTCTTATCGCTCCTGTGTGAGGCTGCTGTAAGTGAGGCCTGCTGTGCGGGCCTATGAAGAGCGGAGCAGGGACGGGCGCCTCTCTCTGCCTCTCTGCCCCTTAACGAGTGGTGGCAGTGCTGTGGAGCTGCTGGGGCTGCTGTTGGCTACAGGGAGATGAGCATAGGGGTCAGGCCTAGTGCTGACAGGGTCAGAGGGACTAACAGGGCTGTGGACACCTTACATGGTCTCGCCTCGTTGTGGACAAGCCCTGTGGAGCTCGACGGGACCTGGTCCGGCCTGGGGGCCGTGTGGGCATGGGGCTGTCTTCTCCCAAGCCCTCGCAGCACCGTTAATGAACGTGTCCCAAGCCAAGCATGCCAGTTGGCTGGCCTCAGAGCAAGAGTCTCTGACACGGAGGATGACTCCAGGGCAAGGTGACACGGCACTGAGCTGTCCAACAACGCCTCTTCTCACTCGCGTGTGGGAGGCGGAGAAACCTGTTGCCTGGCTACGACTGCACCTTCATCCCACAGTTGCGTTGGTGATTTCTTTGTCTGTGCATGTGTGTGTGTGTGTGTGAGTGAGGAGGGGTGGGAAGGTTCTCCGCCGCCCACTCTGCAGGCCTGCAGCCCCCATGGCTGCCTCCCCTAGACTCCAGGAGTAATTAGCTCAACATCCATCCATCTGCTGTGGTGAGGCGCAGTAAACAGTAACATAACGCCATCACAGTATACATGCATTCATTCTACCTCTCACCTCTCTAGCAGGAGCTGCATCCACAACTTGAATGGCAGAATCCCACACAAGCAGATTGCGTGTTGAGTCGTTGAGATGGTCTCCCCCAGAAGGAGGCCCCACATACAGGCAGACAGATCGACAGACACACACACACACACACACACACACACACACGCGCTCTTGCAACCATATCCCCCCACCACTGAGGAAGTGCAGCTGGATAGAAGCCCAATGAACCGCCAGGGAAACCTCCAGGAAAACAACCAAAAGACTGCATTACACAATTAATCAATAAGTTAATGAGATCTCATTTTCTCTGCAAAAGTATCCCGGAAAAAGTTACCCCCTTAGCTTTTTTTTCTGTCGGTTGAACCAACCTCTTGGTATCACACTGTGGAAACAAAGTAGCCAACCGGAAATTAAATTAAATTACCATCCTGATAGATTTATGTGACGCTTTACATTTTCATTGTGTTGTTTTGTTCTTGGAGTGGAGGTGGGCCTGTGTGCGTAGAGCGCTGCTACAGTGTTGTAAAGGCCCTCTTGGGTAGAGAGAAATAGAGGGGAAGCATGAGAGGGGGAGAGAATGAGAGGTAAACAGGGAGAGGGAGACCATTACAGACGTCATACGCCTCTGGCTCACATGTGGATTTACAACTGATGGCAGATTCATAATACTTAAGCACAGCTCCACAGATTGCTAGTGTTTGGATGAGCTGTAAGGTTGCCAAATGCTCAGAGGGGCCAGAGTGTTGAGTCTGTGTGTGAGCAAAGGTAGGCACCATCTGGGTGTGACGTTGTGAATGGGTGTCGTATGAGAGGGACTGTGGTTAACTGTGTGTGTTATTGTGTTATTGTATTCAGCTAACTGCTGTGCATCTTGTGGACATGTGTATGAGTCTGTGTATGAGTCTCTGTGTGTGTGTGTGTGTGTATGTGTGTGTGTGCAAGCATGTCCTTCTTTTGGTCCGTGTGCGGCCCGTGTCCATCCCCTCACATGTGTTCCTGCGTGTGTGTGTACTCATCGGCGCGTGCAGAAGCCTGTGTGCGCCTCTTTCGTGCTAGTTAAGGATTGAGGGCATCGCCTGGCGATTACCACAGCTGGTGATGCCATCTGGGGGCATTGCACATTAGACCGCCCTGTCACATGGAAGCAGGGTAGAGACCGTCCCCAAGTGTCCACTTCAATATCACAAGACAGAGACAGCAGCCAGCATGGGTGTCCACGTACATTCTATTAGCCCTCAGCAGGGCAATAGCTCAGCACATCCACACTGGGCCTGTTCCACAGATCTTAATAAACAGAGAAGAGAGTCAGGGAAGAGAGGCAGAGGAGGAGCAGAGGGGGGGAGAGGGAGGTGGGGAGGGGAGGGCTGTGCTGTGCTGTGGGTTCAGATTAATGGGCCAGACCGGGAGGGAGGGAGTACAGACCTGCAGCTTGTTGATGTATTTACCACTTAGCACTGATGAAGCTTCAAACTGCAGTCACCCATATGTTGTCACTGCATTTTTCTTTATCACCATGTCTGCATGTCTCTATGTTAGTGTTGTGTGTCCATGTGCCTGAGCCTGTGTCTATCTGTCTACCTAACTTAGCTTGTGATGTTCGGTGCAGGGGCTTCGAAATCTATTTGTTTTTATGTGTGTATATGTGTGTATGTGGGTGTGTGTTGGTGCGTGTGTGTGTTCAGTTATTGGCGTCTGTGTGTGTGTGTGTAATGAATAGAGTCTTGAGGAGCAAATGTTTCTCCAGTGATGGTTTATTCTGCTCCGTAATCAAAGCCATTCATGATTACAGAACTAAATTGATGTTATTCACACAAGCTTGACGTTCCTTTAAACGCCACCTATTATTCATAAGCTGTCAATTTAGGGAATTTACGGAGGTAACTGTGGCAGCCTGTAAATTCCTAAATTCTTACTGGGTAAATACAGAGGGGTTAATTGAGGGCATCAACTCTGCATGTGGGAGGACTTGACAAAACGCCATAAGCGTGTGTTACGTACACATAGGGCGATTACACACACACACACACATCGGCACACACAAAGACGACACAGTGTGAGTTTGTCTCGCAGCCACTTGTGGTTTGCCGTTCTTTCAGAGTAATCTATTGTGTGTGTGTGAGGGCCAGATGACAGACTGTCTGCACACACACCAGGCTCCACTTACAGCTGCGTTCCTTCCTGTGTCCTCGTCCCCTCTCTGGGAGCACTGCATGATGGGGAAAAGTGTGCGCCCAACCACCAATCTCTCTGTCTCTCTCTTTCTCTCCCTCTCTCTCTTTCCCTCCAGAACCCTGATATTGTGCTTGTCCACTACTTGAATGTTCCAGCCATAGAGGATTGTGGGAAGCCATGTGGGCCAATACTGTGCTCCATCAACACAGACAAGAAGGAGTGGGCCAAGTGGACCAAGGAGGAGCTGATTGGCCAACTCAAACCCATGTGTAAGTATCTGACCTATCACATTCAATATAGTTCGAGGCCTTTGTCACAGTCTTCCATATTCAGGATGAGTGGAGACTAATCCCACTCCTCTTAGAGCCCTGTCATCCTTAATACTCAGCCCCCTTCATAGCACTTGTGTGGATGGAAAGTGCCCTCTGAAGCCAGCTCACAATGCTAAGTGTTACTGTGTCGTCGATGTCCATTATGCTTCTTCCTGGCGCTGTCACATGGTTGGGTGGAGGTCATGGGTCAGCTCTCCCCCAGACCTCTGGCGCCACACTGGGCCAGCCTGAGAACACACCTTGTCCCAGTGAGATAAGGGTGCAGCCCTGGGAGCACAGGGCTGGCCTGACCAGGGGAGATGGCTATTGATTGATGCCGGTGCGTGGGCGTAAGAGTGTCTGACTCACCAGAAATCTTTCACCTCTCTCTCTCTCTCTCTCTCTCTCTCTCTCTCTCTCTCTCTCTCTCTCTCTCTCTCTCTCTCTCATGCGCTCTCTAATCGGTGATGTAACCAGGTCCCCCCATGTTCTGAGATAGTGTGATCCCAGCAGGCTGCCTCCTGCTCCTGAGATTGAGACAGTGTTTTGGTAAATGTCAGGGTTTGTCTGATGTTGATAATAGTCAATCGTAAGCTCCACACTGCATTGAATAATCTTTGGGGAGGTTGTTAAAGGCATCTTTCAGGACCAGACTGTGGCGGGCGTGTTTGGCAGGGGCAGGACTGTGAGTGATGTTCACAAGGCTGATTATTGGTGATGTGGCCAGGTAGAGAGGAGCGTGTCAGCAGCTTTAGATGCACGCAGAGACACCGGCTGCATACAGACAAGGCCCGGCCCATCATCACTGGAGAGTGTGTTGTGTCCTCACCCCCTCCGCGGCTCCATGGCTGCCTGTCATTTGAGCACTCACTCCGGCACAGGGCTCCGGCCACGACAGCCACGGCACTGTCGACGTTCATTTAGGACTTCAAAGGCTTAATGCAGGTCCAACGGCATTCGCAGTAATGCATAAAGTCATTAACTTGGGGAGTTGTTGGGACAGTGAGGGTGTAGCGGAGATGTCTTCTGCCTGCCGGGGTACATGAGAAGGCGACATACACAGCTACATACACAGCTACATACTCTCCTCTTTCTTTATCTGCTGTTTCTCTCTCTGTCCCTCTCTCACGCCCCCTCCCTCTCTAACTTCTCTCGCTATCTCTCTCGCGCTCAGCCAGAATGTCAACATCACCTTTGCGATAGAGCAACATTGCCACCTAGTGGTGCGTTGCAGCAACAGCCTCTTTGTCACCACAAATTGGAGAGTTGCAGAGGAAGTCCATGTTGTGTTATCCATGCATTATTCTGCTCTGAATTATGCATCAGCCCTTTACCAACTGTACATTTTCCCCAGAGTGACCCATATCTTACACAAGCAGTGCTCATTCTTCATCCGATGTGCGTCTGCATTACGCTGGAGGGGATTGAGTGCGTCCACAGCGCCATGGATCTCCTCCTGATCGTAAAGCCATTCTATTAGCCCTCAGCAGGGTGATAGAGAGAGACGAGCAGGGTGTATTCCCTGCTCGCTCCTCTCGTACCTGGAGATTGTTAGTCAGCCGCATACTGAGCTGGCTGGGGCAGCACTGGACGGAGCCTGGAGATAGGAGAATGGAGGTTTCATGTGTAGCCTTGCTTCAGCTGGGTCTGAGACGGTCTGTAATGTGGCCCAGGCTCACTAGCAAAGACTCCCAGCCCAAGAAAAAGGCTTCAGATTTCAGAGGAGTAACTCAATAAAGTTGGTTATGTTATTGTATGAACTTTTGCAAAGATATTTGCCCTTTCTTCCACTTCCTCCCTCACTTTGCCGTCCGCTCTGTGTGATATTTCACAGCACAAATGATTTGATGTGCCTAATGACACACAAAAATCTAAGCAAAATTGTAGATTTCATGGATCAGCAAAGGTTATTTTTGCCGCTCCTCCCAACACAATTACACACACATCTGTCTCTCTCTTTCTTTATCTCTCTTTCTTTCTCTCTCTCTTTCTCACACACACACTCACACAATCAAACATATACACACTTAATTAAACAAATGCATGACAAATGCAAATGCATAACAAAGCTGGCCTTGTTGACCTGGTGCCTACCCAAGCCTCGAGGGGTGGTTGATGAGAGAGACATGTGAGTTGTTGGGCTCGACTCAGGGTCAAAGCCAGTCAGCTCGGTTCAGTCACGCCATGATGCAGCAGACCAGCCAGGCAGTTTGACTCACTGCTGGACTACTGTTAGAGACACGCAGCTGCCCCAGCCATGCCCTCAGCCGCTTTCAAACAAATGACTGCCCCCTACAAACACACCGTCAAGCAGCCAGCCAGACAGCCACACCAGGAGGGCCAGGGTTGGGCCAGGTCAGGGCAGATGGAGACAGCAGGGCAAGGGGCCCAGCTACTGAGCAGCACAGCACTCTCCCCCCTGTGCCCAGTGGTTCAGAGATGATGGGATGTGATGTGTGAGGCACCCAGTGGCGTTCAGAAGAAGCCCGCTCAGAAGACAGCCTGGACTGAAATTCCTGTCTGACTGGCTGGTTGGCTGGTTGGTACTGTATGACAGCAACAGAGCCCTGTGGCACGTCTGTCATCCCTGCTTTACAACACGACCCTGAGTGAGGAGAGAAGGCGGCCAGGCAGGCGGGCAGACAGACGATGCAATACTTGACCACGTCACCCAGCCAGGCTTCCAGGGGTGACACCAGGCAGCCATTAGTGACGGGGCCGTGACAAGGCTGGCGTGAGGCGTTGTTGTTTAGACAAAGGGAACAGAGCTTCATGGTGGATGTAAGCGGTAGCGTTGGCCTGTCACTCTGGCTCTGTCAGGCTGTGAGTCAGAGCGGGGCACAGAGACGCTCCTCCTGTCACCCTGCTGAGGTCGTCACGAAGGGAAGTTCACACCAGGACACCTCGCGTGACAACAGCCCTCTTAGTCTCCGTATGACTAACACCCTCCTCGTCATCTCTCAGCAAATGTTCAGTCCTGTTTAGATAAGTCGTGAGCTGGAGGACATGCACTGCGAAACGTAACAACCCGTCAGAGTAGGCAAGAGCGCACTTGCAAACAGAAGAGATTTGTTTGTCTCTTACAACTGTATGATGTTGTTGTGTTCCATCAAATCTTCATTTGGTTTGAGGTTTGCAGAGTTATGTAGTGCTAGGGTGTCGCGTTGGGGCTTGTCTCGGTGTGTTTATAGTTTATAGCAGAGCAAACTATGCTGTTGACTGCATTACATCTGCTCTGCTGACATCTGCTGGTGATAAGCTGGTAATCTGCTAGTGATCCCACCGTTTATGGAGGCAAAGCCACATCCCAATCACCCAGATTATCTTCCACTAGCTCCGTCTGTCGCTATGATTTCATTTTGCTCCCGAGCTGAAACTCTCAAATTCTGTCTTTTGCATACACATGCAGATCCACATCCCACTCATGCACACACACACACACACGCACGGAGACACAAACCTTCTCTCCTATCACACACACACACACGCACACACATACACACACACAGAGTCTCGCTCACAAACACACACATTCTCTCTCTCTCTCTCTCTCTCTCTCTCTCTCTCTCTCTCTCTCTCTCTCTCTCACACACACACACACACATGGCGTACTCTCTCGCTCTGCTGTTTATGCCCATGCTTCTCCTCCCTCATCCGCCTATGTAGCTTAATGGAGCTAGCGATGCGTGGGGAGCCCATATTAGAGCTGCCTTGATTTTGTTTGATACTCAGTAAATATGTTCCACATCAGACGTACAGTATTAGCATATGTGTGGAGCTGGGTTGAGCGTCTGGCTGTGCCTGCAGCGGTGACGTCTGCCCCTCCAGGCGTTAGCCCCAGAGGCAGCCTCCTGGAGAGCAGAGCCTACCGAGGGGAGAGAGGTATTAGGAGGAACCGGTGAGGTGTGACTGTGGCAGGATGAGGTGTGGTACAGAAGAATGGCTCTTTTCTCTACCGGCAGAGAGGCCAGGCTGGGTTCCCCTCCACTGCTCCCCCTGGGACAGCAGCGGCAGAGGCAGGGTAACCTTCATAAACAGGCACAGAGGGAGGGCAGCAAGAAACACAGTGACAGAGGAAAGGAAGCGGCAATGAGAGAAATGAAGTGACGACTCGGCGGGATGCAGGGAGAGGGACAGAAAGAGAGAGCAAAGGAGAGAGAAATGGAGAGACAGAATCCCTCTGGCCTCTGTGTTTGTCAGCTTTAGGGAGTGCAAGTAAACAGTAGACCGAGCTTGAAAGGTAATACAAGTTATTGAGAATAATGGAGTACGCGGTGTTGAATGCAGACTGGCAGGACAAGGCCGGTTGCAGGGTAGTTGTGTAGGCGAGTGGCTGGGCTGGGTGGCTCAGCAGGATCCAGGGTGTGCTGAGAGGTAGGGATCAGCAGGGACACAGTGGGTGGAGCAGGGGCTGGCGTGGCTGGTGGTCTGTTGGGCCGGCTGACGTCTCTGTCTCCTCCTCTCTCCCGGCAGTTCATGGCATCAAGTGGACTTGCAGCAACGGGAACAGCAGCTCTGGCTTCTCAGTGGAGCAGCTGGTGCAGCAGATTCTGGACAGCCACCAAACCAAGCCACCTCCCCGGACTCACAACTGCCTCTGCACAGGCACCCTGGGTAAGGGTTAGGGGAGGGGCACAGGGGGCAGACAGAGGGGCAGACAGAGGGACAGACAGAGGGACAGCCAGGGCCACAGAGAGACAGACTAGGGAACAAGGAGGCAGGGAGACAGGCGGGCACTGGGAGCCAAACGGAGACAAACTAGGGACAGTGTGTGTATGGACGAGGTCATTCCACTGTGTCAAACTCAGAGTGAATGTGCACAGTTCAGAGTTAACTTGATGCAGCTGTTAAATGTTGACGGTTCAAACCGAATGATTATGAATATAAATCCAACTGCCTCAGCACATTGAAGAGTCATCAGAATTAGGAAATGACCCTAACTGGATACTCACTGATGGTCTCCCATGAGGATGTAGGGCTCTTCTCAAGTATATGTGCATGTCTAATTAGCTGTGGTGACAATGCCTTTTCCAGTTCTCAATAGATTTATACTAAATTGAGTTTAAGGCTGCGTGAAATGAACTCTGAAACCCCCTCCCTTTCTCTTTGTCACCATCCAGGCGCAGGGAGCAGCGTGCATCACAAGTGCAACAGCGCCAAACACCGCATCATCTCCCCCAAGGTGGACCCCCGCTCCGGGGGCTACGGCAGCAACCACTCTGAGGTCCAGAACAACGACGTGTCGGAGGGCAAGACAGAGCACAGCAGCCATGGAGGGGGCAAGAGCTCTGGGGGAGGAGGAACGGGAGGGGGCAGCGCCCGGGAGAAACGCAACGGCAAGGTCCACAAGCCCGTGCTGCTCCACCAGAACAGCACCGAGGTCTCCTCCACCAACCAGGTGGAGGTCCCCGACACCACACAGAACTCCCCGGTGTCCATCAGCAGCGGGCTGAACAGCGACCCAGACATGGCCGACAGCCCCGTGGTGACCGGCATGGGCCATGTGGCCTCTGTCATGTCCAGCCTGTCCCAGAGCGTCTTCATGTCGGAGGTGACCGGAGACCCCGTGTACAGCATGTCTCCCACCGGGGGGCCCAACGCCCACCTCATGGGCCCTGACCCAGCCTCCCAGGGCATGGTGCTGTCTGTCACCTCCGACAGCCACAAGTTTGCCTTCCCTGGCGGGGGGGCCGGGGACGGCGGGGCTGCGGGGGGAGCCGACGGCCTGGCCATGCTGTCTGCAGCCGGGGTGTCCGAGGAGCTGGTCCTCTCCAGCAGCCTGGACTCTGGAGCCATCAAGATCCCCGAGACCAGCATGAACTTTGACCCGGACTGCTTCCTGAACAACCCCAAGCAGGGCCAAACCTACGGGGGCAGCGGGATGAAGAGCGAGGGCGGCTCCTCGTCGGCCTCCTCTTGCTCCGGGGGAGGCGGCAGCACCAACGGCAGCCTCCGCTCGCCCCCCATGTCTGACAACAGCTACGGCTTCAACTCCGCCCTGGTGAAGAACATCAAGACGGAGGACACGTCCTTTGAGCAGCAGCTGGCCAAGGAGAGCGGCTACCAGGTTGGGGCGGTGGTGAGCTGTGGAGGTGGAGTGTCTGTGTCCTCCGGGGCTGGCCCAGCACAGGGCTCCCTCTCCCTGACCCCCGCAGGCTCCCTGCTGCCCTCTGGAGGAGGCCTGAGCCCCAGCACCACCCTGGAGCAGATGGACTTCAGTGCCATCGATGCCAAGCAGGACTACTCGGCCAGTGCTGCCTCTGTGGCCTACGGTCAGGCCATGTCCAGCCCTCACCTGAGCCACCAGAGCCGCTCACCCAGCTTCTTCCTCCAGGACACCTCTCAGGCCGGCCAGGCCCAGCAAGGGAGGCCCGGCCTGGGCCAGAAGACCCACATGATGGAGCACAACTCCCACGACTCTGGAGCCTACCTGGGTCTGCAGGTGGTAAAGACTGACTCCCCTGGCAGCAATGGCCACCTCCACCACCACCACCAGAGCCACCAGGGCCAGCACAGGCCCAACTGTAATGGGGGGTCTCCCACAGAGGGGCCCGGGGCGGCTGGCTCTCTCCAGCTGCTGCAGTACCAGGGGGGCTTCCCTGGTCTGGGGCCCGAGCATGAGGAGGTAGTGGGTCTGGAGCAGCCAGGCAGCGTGGGCTCAGGCCAGGCTGGAGTCAATGAGAACGGGGCAGATGGTCTACTCAAGCCTGGCGATCACATGCAGGCCTGTGGCGGGGGCAACGGAGAGGGAGGGGGGACGGAGCACTACCTTCAGCAGGCCTCTGACGGCGGGGGAGGAGGGGGAGGAGGCGGGGAAGGAGTGTCCCTACGCAACGGAAACAGCGGCAACGATGGCTCTGGGCGCTCCCAGCAACAGCTGCAGCCCCTCCTGCAGGGGCCAGGCATGGTGCAGGGCCTCTACAATACCGTGGGAGCCCAACAGGGCCTGGCTGGGCCGGGCAACAACGGGGGGACGGGAGGAGGAGGCATGGAGATCAGCCTGGACCACTTTGACATCTCCTTTGGAAACCAGTTCTCTGACCTCATCAACGACTTCATCTCGGTGGACGGCAGTGGGGCCAGCATGGCGGCGGGCGGAGCCCTCTACGCCCACCAGCTGGTGGCATCACACGGCTCTGACGGCCAGGCTGCAGCTAGCGGTGCCCCCCAGCAGGGCCAGGAGGATGGCGGGCCCCGGGGGTCTGGGTATTGTCCCTCTGAGCTATGTCTGCAGCCCTGCTGCAGCCCCCAGTCCATGGGCGGAGGGGCTGGAGGGCCCGGTGGAGAGCCAGGCTCGCTGGCCTACATGCATGTGGCCGAGGTGGTTTCTGCTGCCGTGGCCCAGGGAGCGCTGGGCATGCTACAGGCCACAGGCAGGCTCTTCATGGTCACTGACTACTCCCCTGAATGGTCCTACCCTGAGGTGAACTTCTACACTGATATTTGGATAGATTGTTGCAGTTGTGGATCGTTTTGTGTATTTCACACTTATATGCTTATATACACTCACTTGTATATTTCTTATACATTGCTCACAAAAAAGCTTTTTTGTGTGTTTCTTTATATACTGTGTATAAACCAAAATCACGTTTGTCTTATTGTAATTGCATCAACTAGCCACTTGAGGGCAGCTCAAGAATTATATTACCTACACCCATACCACCATACACAGTTTAAGAGGTTACTGCTCTTGTATCACTTACCAACCACCAGATGGCAGCCCTGGCTTGACCAATGAGAAACATTATTGTCTATTATTGTAATTACCAGTAGTCACCACTAGATGGCAGCAAGATACTAAACAATCTGGAGAAATCAAGCAGTATAAATGAAGATTCAATCAGGCTCTCCCTAGAGACGTGACTTTGTGTGTGTTTGTTTTGTGTTCCAGGGTGGGGTTAAGGTGCTCATCACTGGCCCGTGGCAGGAGGCCAGTTCTAACTACAGCTGCCTGTTTGACCAGATCTCTGTCCCTGCCTCTCTCATCCAGCCTGGGGTGCTGCGCTGCTACTGCCCAGGTGAGACAGGCTCATAGCAGGACAGAGCTGGCCCACTAGCAGTCTCACTGTTTCTTCTGAGATTCAGAACATGCTTTCCAAACCTCAGGTAGAAGTATCATTTTACACTGTATGCTGTAGTTCTCATACGTACAATGCATTCTAAATCAAACCCATGCACACAGAGGTTTAATACAAATGTATGCACAACCCATCAGTTTGTTTTGAGTCCCGACCTGGCAAACACAACACAATGCCCAGATAGAGGTGATCAACATGGGAGAGTATCGTGAGGGTTAAAGGGAGTAGTTTAGATAGGGACTGGATCAGCTCCCACATCTCTACAGGCCATGCAGTGATGCTGCCTGTGGTGTGACTGTGTGTCTTCTCCTCCACAGCTCATGACACAGGGCTGGTGACACTGCAGGTTGCAGCCAGTAGCCAGATCATCTCCAACTCTGTGGTGTTTGAATACAAGGCCCGTGCCCTGCCTTCACTGCCCTCATCCCAACACGACTGGCTTTCACTGGACGGTACGGCTACCTTTCTCCTCGTTCTCTCCATCTCTCTCTCTGTTTGTCTGTTGATGCCTGTGTTGGTCTCTGTCTCTCTTCCTCTCTCTCTTCATTGCTCTCGCCCCTGTGGCTGGTTGGGAGAGGGTTTGTGTTGCCACCAAAGAGACCAGAGGACCTCTGACATGCCTGATGCTCATCTCATGGGGATGAACCAGTAGTAGTTTCAGTTTGATCTCCTTGCAGAGCACGAGGCTCCACGCTGTGTCCTCCAGTACATATCTCCTCAGGATACAGCCGTGTCAAAAAGGGATCTGATTCAGACACGTTTGGATCAATAACTGGAGTGAATCATCTTGATTCAGAGTTTTTAGCTCATACTGCATTAGACAGTGAAAGTCTAAAGAAAGAGAGAAAGGAGAGAGAAATTGCATACGGTTCTACTGAGCATTGCATGCTCTTAGGTATTGAACATGGGGGTTAGTAGGAAACTATGACAGTGTTCCACAGCTGCTAAGGACATCCAGATGAAGGGAGCCATCCAAAACCAAGGAAATATGGACATTGAATTACTGTGGATCCTAGTGAAATATTGGCATAGACATTCATAAGGGGGAAGATGGGTGCCTATCTCTTTGTTTTTGTAATCTGTCACGTGTGCCAGTACTATAAATGTGTGTGTGTGTGTGTGTGTGTGCACGCGCATGTGGAGTTGAGGGACCGTTGCTGCAGTGTGCGAGCATTGACAGAATAAAGTAGGGCAGTGGCGAGGGGAGGAGTGGTGTGGGCTGACGGGACAGCTGCATTGCAGACGGCCCTGGAGGGAGTGGGAGAGAGAAGCAGGCGCCGCCGGCACCCAGGCAGGCCGAGCGGGACCTGGCAGTAGATCCCTCCGCCATTCATCCTCTGCTCCGCCGTGCTGCCTCTCTCCTCGCCCCGACAGCCCATTCATAGAAGCTAGTTAGGAGGGGCTGCCTCACACTCTCCTTCCACAAAGCAGAGGAGGAATGTCAGCATATTGCCTTACCTTAACACATCCCCCACTCCCTATTTGCCTCTCTCCACTGCTGTGGTCTGTGGTATTATCAATATAGTCAGGTTTTATATAGAAGTGTTCATTTACTGAGCCTTTTTTCCTTCATTGTGGCTCTAGGAGATAGGGAGTGTACAAAGGCTTGGGATTCAGTCGGCAGACAGATGCATACAGAACTGGGATAGCTGACCAAATAAGTAAAACAGGGGTCCATGCCTCAGCCTGTTTACCTGGATAATAGGTCAGCGCTCCTACTAGGTGCTTAGTCTCTAATGATAAGTGTGTTGATGATTAAAGATGTTTTTTTAAATAATCTTGACTCATACATATTTTTATTAGGTCAAGAGACACTTGAAAATATATAAGACACACACAAATAAATATAGATATATAATGCAAAGAAAATATCACTTTGATATTTGATTGTGTAACTATATATTCTGAGTGGTATGTCTGGGAGAATTGTGAGATACCATGTCACTGGAGGACAATGATTCTACAATAGATGTAGTCTTGTACATCACTCAAATATGGGAGGGAGTCAGGTGGCTGAGCGGTTAGAGCTATGGGCTAGTAATCTGAAGGTTGGCTGTTCAATTCCCGGCCGGTGCACATGACTTGTGTCCTTGGGCAAGGCACTTCACCCTACTTGCCTCGGGGAGAATGTCCCTGTACTTACTGTAAGTCGCTCTGGATAAGAGCGTCTGCTAAATGACTAAATGTAAATGTAAATATCTGGACTGTGCATAAATTTTTTATATTCATTTATAGAGCCAGATATGTCTACTATATGTATGTATCATTGAACATTATGAAACATCTAGTTGATAGTTGGAATAAGTTATTGTCGCCTCGACACTTTAAATTTAAGGGACTTGTTTTGGTTAAGGAGATCGAGCAGTTTTCAGCACCACAGTACACAGGACAGCGACATTAACGCTCGCTTTGTAAAAACTGCTCAGACTAAGCAAGTCTTTCCACCTGAACGCATGTAGATTCCGATGTATTGACTAAAACGAAGCATGTGTCAAGACGACTGGCGTGTAACAACCGATCTCATGAACGAATGACCAACGTGGGCTTGAGACAAAGCTAACAAGACAAACTGCCAGCAGGCATGAATACAACTGCACGTGCCAGTTAAAGCCTTATGCCATCAATCCGTGCGTGTAATTCGCACATAAACTGACCACATGCTATAACACTTTGGTAACGTGATTCTGTATCAAGCTGCAGTGCTGTACCACTGCTTGAATGGTTTCGCTCTCCCAATTCATTCTAGGACTGTGCTATGATGTGCTAATGGCACAGCTATCTGCCTGCCTTGATTTGTCATAATGCAGAGTGGGGGAAGGGGCGCCTTTCCTCTGCAGCACTGCAGGTACGGAGCCATGGGCAGGACAGAAAAGACAGAGAGCTAATGCTATCGAACTGTCCTCGGACCCCTGGTCTCTTATTACGCAGAGAGAGGTTGGGTTCTCGTGCCCCCAACAGATAAACCAGAGCAACCCAGCTCTCTTCCTCATGAATGTTGGTCTGTCGTAGCTACCAGTAGCTACAGTAGCTACCAGCGTGACAAAACTGAAGACGTTACAATGCAGTGTGACGGTGGGCGTGTTTTGATTAAAAAAATACTACCTCGGACAGGGAAATTATTTGTAAAATAATCACTTGCATAGTTTTCATACACAGGAGTCATCATTTAGCCTACTAAGACTCCATGGACAGCTGGCATACTCACTTTCAAGCACAATGAGCCGATGTAAACATCAGTATGCGTCGAGTATTTTTCCATTATTGTGAAATCCCACCTTTGCACAAAATAGTTACTCCCACCTGAGTTCGATGTTGGTGAGCAAATGTAATTTAAAAATGAAAGCGCAAATTATTAATAGTAATGAGAACGCCAATGGGGCGCGAGCTTTTAAAAGCAAGACTGCTGGAGGGGAAACTAGGGCGTCTGTTTACCTGCGGCACGTGCGCACGACGACTACTAGCACCGATCTTTTTATTTTACTGCAGGCTAGTGGGGGACTGTTGAGCAGCGCAGGAGGGGAAGGAGGGGGTAGGATAAAGAAGTGAAGGGGAGGGGGCTATGATAGGAAGAGTAGTGAGCGGTCTTTATCTGTCTCTTCCCTCACGTCGCTCTTCTACTTTGTTCCATTGTTGATGAGTGCTGTATGGACATTCCACACCAAGGATAACCGTTTGTTTCACAAAACCATTCACTCTCAAGAACTGGAAAACTGTGCATATGAGTGAAATGCAGCATGTTTGGACTTTGGTCACAATGCCAGTGAATTACATATTTTCCTAGAGACAAGAGAAACAGTTGCCTTCAGTGGGACTCCAATGGAAACTGAAGTAGAAGGTTGGATGTGTTAAGCTAAATCTTTGTGTGGTTGTTTTTTTGAATCTGTATCTCTGTGTTATGTGTGTCTCAGTAAAAGTTAAGTTAAATACTTAGCTTTCCAAGGCTTTAGACAGAATGGTTTTCTATGTGATGTGCTGTTAATGAGTGTTATTGTAGCCTATTCAGCTGTGTCTGACTTGATTTTTAAATGTTCTGTCCATATTTATTTTGTGTAGGCTTTAGAGTTGGCGTGGTAGCAAACTAACTTCAAGGCCTGTAATATCTCCAATCGATCTGTAATAGACAACATTTCAATATTGTATATTTTATCCAAACTGTCCCATGATTTTGCTGCCCTGTCAAAGACTTAGGTTGTAGGACACAACAGGCTTCCACAGCCTTCTATTTGAGAAATGGGACTCACAAAGCCACAACTATTATGCAGCGTAAATGTCCTTACTCATAGAGCTTGCGAGACAGCATGTGCATTTATACTTTAGCTACAATGCCGACTCAGTGTGATTCCTCTGGAGTGATGCTTTCACGTGTAAGCTGCCATGACTTTCAGCGTTCATTCTTCTCTTAATCATCCCTGTTTGTTAACTTATAAAATTGAAGAAATTAGCTTTTTGGGGGAAGGGTAATTAGGTATAGCTCGCAGCAATTTTTTGCACTCCTGCAAGTTAACACATCACCATTTCCTGTCTATTCTCGCTGTTGATCACTGGTCTTAAAAGTCTAGCGCATTACAAATGACTGACTGGGCAAGGGGTGTCGCATCATGTTGTTTTCATAGTATTGACTTAAATTACATTTTCTTGTTCGTGTTGCCGTTGTCATTGACAGCACCTTTGTCTCCTGGGTTGTTCTCATAACTAAATTGTAGCAGCACGTGTGAGAGGTTTACATTGAAAGAGTTTAAATTATGTAAGGGAAGGTTTGTTGAGAAATAGAACACATTCAAAATTAGCCGACTGTAGCGCGCTTGTTTTCAGCACCACATGAGCAGTAACATGAGCGCTAGCGCTAGAAGCCGACAAGTCACATTGTCACTTTTCGGCCGGTCTCGAGAGGTAACTTGCCACTATTCTATTGATTAACAGCCTGGCTAAACGAAACATCCCATTACTGCAAAATCTAGTTCTCTACCTGTTGCTTCTGAACATGCCATAGTAGCTTACATTTGTAGCTTACATAGCTAGCTACACCTTAACTGAAACACCTTAACAAAACCGTTATTCTTTCTATACCCGACTGAGGTCAGATGACAAAACAAATTCACTATTGAGACTTCTATGATGATACTTGCATAGAGCCAGTGTTAACTGAATCTGTCTCTCGTCTCTCTCTCTCTCTCTCTCGTCTCTCTCTCTCTATCTCTCTCTCTCTCTCTCTCTCTCTCTCTCTCTCTCTCTCCTGTTACTCTATGTCTACAATATTACATTATATTATTTACAGTTTAACCAAAGCGACAGCTATTATTTGCAATAATTTACTTGCGCCACAGAACACAGCGGAGACTTGAGGAGGTGATTTGCTAAGTTTATTCCATATGCAAGCTCATGGTCATTCAAAGGGCTAGTGCTACAGTGTATTATACATCTAGATGGGTTGAGAGTGGGCCAATCCAGTGGAGTGGAAATGTTTACCTGAGAATGATGGCCTACCCCAGGGCAGAGTATAGAGATGGGAATCTACTGAAGGAGGAAATGGCTCTTTAGTGGAAATGGCTCATTTGTGGCTTCTCTCCATTCCTCCCCTTAAGCTTTACAGGCAATTTAGGATGACCCAGTTCAAGACTTCAGACATAATCAACTTTACAGTTTTTGTACAGAAGTTTCAACATTTCTGAAAACTTTTGGGAACTAATGAAGGGAATCTTGCTCTTTAACTTTGCTAATACAGTTTTCAAGATAACATATTAACTGTATTGTATTAAGAGGAACATGGTGAAGGCTCAAGTATCCGTGATTTCTTATTTTCCCCCCCATTCGGAGGTCTTCATTCCAGGGGTCATATTTATGGTAACAGTGTCATGCCTGATGGGCATACAGTCCTATGAACATGTTTATTCAAATGGTTTTGTTGTTCTTTTAATGGAGAGCTTAGACAAGATCCTCTCCCTGCAGCCCCTCTGTGATTCATCAGATAGATACATCGTCTGAATGATCTCCACTCATCTCCCTGATACTCGCATCCACCCAAATGCCTGAAGCTAGATTCACACTGCAGTTCTCAAGCTCAGTACGAAGTTAATGAGCCATTTGATCTATTTGTCAGTTGAGAACGTCTCAAATCCAACTGGCCCATTTTCCAATCGAGGGATGTTCTATGCCGAAGGTAAGCACCATGTCCTGGCAGTGAGAGACAGGCATGGTGTTGTCTCCTGTTGACTCCTTAGCAGTAATCCTCAATTGAAAGAGATCTCTGGAAAGCTGGATAGTTGCCAGTAGGTCACAGGCACGCTAGCTTGGCTGGCCTGTTTTTGACCTTGGCAGGATGGGCTGCTGATAGGCCCAGTCCAGGTGAGCTTTCGATCAGCCTCTACAGTGTAAATACTAGAGGGGGTTGCTGGTTTGGGATATTTATGTAGATCTGGAAACTTTCAACGGTCTGGTTTAGAAGCACCTGTTGCTGTAGTAAAACATCTCACTGGAATCCTACACAGGGAAGCTCTGACTCATGATGTTTTTTTTAATTATTATTCATCGGTTCTTTTATGTTTTATAGTACAATCTAGCAAAGGGATGTGTTTGAACTGAAGCTGTGTTGAGATTATCCACTCACTCAGACATGAGGACATACTGATCATATGGTGAAGCATTTGCCAATGTAATTATTTCAAGCAACCACATCAATAAACAGCCAGTCTCTGTGCTACAGTAGATATAACTGAGTTATATGCAGAGTTGTTTTCCCTTTTAGGAACATATACCATTGTAGGATAGACTATTCTGCATTGATAACAGTCCTCTTACAACCCTAATGTGGGTGCAGGGATCAGCAAGGAAAATAGTAGAAAGACAAACCAAGCTGGTCATTATGCCATTGGAAACTTGGCCTTTGATTAACAGACTGCTAGGTCCCAGCTGTGAGAACTGCTGCCAGATGGCTTAGCCTGTTCCTCTGCATGGCCACAAATACCAGCTCCCGTCAGTCAGGCACACACGCACACACACACACACACAGAGGGAGGCAGGAACACAGTCTCACTAGTAAATGTGGGGGTTTGCGAGCTGTGTGAAGATAATGAGGTCCAGCTCTGAGGGGGACTGGCAAGAACAGAGCCACAGGTTCACAACTGCATATTAAAGGTGTTCCCTTCTCCTCTGGGAAATACTGGGGGGTTCAAATATGTGCAATAGGATTACATGTGAACAGTGAGCGGTTAAAGTCCAACCTTTAGAGGGCTAAACTTTTTATTCCCCGAGAACATAGAAAGTGTCCGGGTATTAAATGTCACAGCCCTCTGTTATTCTACTTCTGACATGGCATAAATTGTTACCCAAGCACCCTCTTCATACCCTGTCATGAGTTGTCTGGGTCCATAATGCTCCAGCTTGATGGCACCACTGTGAGTAGACACTGTACAACAGAATAGGCCAAGCAAAGCATGGCTTTATATCATCCAGTAGGGAGAACAGGGAGAGACTTGAGAACATCAGGTGTCCAATAGCATATTGTGGTAGAGCCATAGATAAGGGAGTAGAATATTCATCATGAATGATTAACTGGTCTCTGGTGGCCTTTCGTATGCCTGTACTCAATACTACTACATCATAAATAGAAAGCTAATTAACTGCAAGTAAGTGCTTGATAAGCTACTTGTAATACCTGGTCGACTCCATCGCAGTTGCCTAATGCATTTAGAAAGGTTGAATATGAAACAGGGGGATGTGTGCAAGTGTGTATGTGCGAGTCATCACCCCCATAGCTATAGCAGAGTAGTGTTTGTCTGTGGTGAAACAGCTCTTTCCCTGTCGTCTCTACTTACAGCGAAGACAGAGAGCTGTCCTTCACTGCTCACTGACCCGTCTCGAACGCTGTCGCTGGCTACTCACACCAACCAGCCCTCCTCTATTTAGGACTGTGTGTTGAAAGCAACCAACAAACACAAAGTTGTGCGCAGTGTCTGCATTCACGACTCCAGCAGGCTGTAGACAAGCAGCAGCAGAGTGATGGCTGCCTGTTAGGTTTCTCTCTGGTTCACAAGCGAGAGCAGTTGGAGGAGACCGCTTTCCCAAGAGTGAACACGCAGAGATGACACATAGACGTGACAGATCATACTGGGCCCGACGGTGACACTTCGGCCCCCGACTCCAGACCCATCACCATGGACTGTGACTCGTCCGGCCCCCGGTGAGTCACGACCACAGAGAAGCCACGGCTGGAGCAAGTCCGACAGGCTGCACCTGCTCCTGATTCCCAAGTTGTGGTGTGACTGGCTTGTGCTGGCTCAGTAGGCTCACTATTGAGAGCTTGATTATGGAGGTTCCTGCTATCATACGCATGCTTCTTACTCGACAGTGTGCGTGAGAAACAGTAAATACTTCACTCTCTTCTCAGTGGGAAGATGCATGTTACACACTCCTCCCAAGCTCCTTATGGTGGAAGGCTGGCATATGAGCAAGTATAGAATTGGAGTTCCATTTCCATGGGCGTGAGAGGGTCATGTGACAGGATACATGGAATATGTAGGTCATAGCTGGTTATGTAAAACAGGGTTCCTTAACACTGATCATTTGCTTTTATGCCATTTTCCTGTCAGAATTTCTTAAAATAGTGCTGAATTTTATTATAAAATATATATTTTTTTAAACATTTGTGCCTTTCAGGAAAGTTTTTGGTCTGTATTTACCAAGTTATAAATAGACTAGACAAGAACCAACATGTAATTGATTTTCATCTCATCTTCATGTCTCAAGTAACAGCAAGGTGCTTTTTAATTAGTCGTTAAGCTACATGTATGATCTTGTCTTTAGCTGCCTTTCAAAGAAGCGTGGGTTGGCGTGTGTGTGGGTGTCACTGCCTCAGTGAGTGTGACTATGTCTGCCGCTACACACACTCAGGAAGGAGTGGGAGGACCTTGGTGATGTCACAGTGTTGTTGTGGTTCTGTTTGGCTGCACTCTCTCTTTGTCCCCTCCCTCAAGTTCGGCTGGCCCTCCCTCCCCTCCCCCTCCCTCTGCAGTGTACGTGCATCGCATTCAGAGAAGCAAGGCAGCAGGTGGAAATGACATCATCTGCACTGCAGCACACTGCAGCACTGGGTCTGAACAAAGACATGTCAGCCACTAAGTACTGCTGCCCCCGCCGTCTCTCTCTCTCTCTCTCTCTCTCTCTCTCTCTCTCTCTCTCTCTCTCTCTCTCTCTCTCTCTCTCTCTCTCTCTCTCCCTCTGTGTCTCTCTCCCTCTCCTTCCCCAGCAGTCAGAAAGTGAGAAATGTTGAGGGAGCATAACCCAGTGCCTGGACAGACTGCAGGACTGTGACCTACAGTACCTCCACCCCACCCCCTCCTCCGTCCCTCTCCCCACCCCCGGCTCAGGCTGACGCTCCCGGGGAGCCCTCCACATCACCTCTCCCTCTCTGACTCACCGCAGGTAGAGGTGAAGATGGAGCCCGCTGGGGAGGAGGAATGGACTGCAGAGGGAACAGACAAAGGCTGCCTCTGTTTCTAGTTTGACAGAGAGGGCTGGTGGCAGGGCACACACTCCAGAGGGCGTTATATACTCGGAAGGAGTTTGGGAATGTATGATAAACGCTGCCTTCCGAGTCTATTATTTTTGTGGACCGTGATGTCATAGATTTCCTGGCCATTGACAGTGTGGTTTCAGTTTCAATTACCTGACCTCTTTTACATTGGCGAACAGTGAACCCAACTGTGACATTAGCTCTCCGGAGAGCGGAGACCTATGACTGCCAAGATACTGCACCGCGCAACAGTAAATGTCACCGAGTCCTGCTGAGAAGACCTCCCCCTTAGAGAGCTCTTAGTTCCTCATCTACAGCATCAGCACTGATAGCAGGGAGGATACCTAACTCTTCTACAGCATGGTAATGGAGAGTTATGTACATCTCATCTTTTTTTTTTTTTTTTCGTTTTTCGCTGGTCCACCTCTTTCCATTCATCAAGCAGCCAATGCTGCGGGAGGGAAGTGCACACACACAGGCATGCTCCTGTCGCCTAGTTACCGCTCGGCAGCAGGTTGCCACAGAAACGGCCTCACAGTAGCTAAATGAGGAATGCTAATGCAGTCCTCTACACTCCCTGCTGCAGTGGACTGTGTATGCCCATCCCACTGTGTGTTAGTGTGTGTGTGTGTGTGTGTGTGTGTGTTCGTGTGTGTGTGTGTTTGTGTGTGATCTTCTTTGGTTTTGGTCTAGATCTAGTATCTGAGCTCAAGCCATATGCTCTCCAACTGCAGTAAGTCAAACTGCAGCTCTTTAAGAATGTGAGAGCTTTCCACCTGGATTCATTTGATTCAATCAGACCTCAAGGCATTTCACCTGACGCTTGTGCTGTCCCAGCATAAAGAGTAATACTGCAGTTTCAAAGTTTCTGATGATGTTTTTGTAAAAAAATTGACCTCTATCCAACATGTTTGTGAATTTCAATTAAAACTTTCCTTCAAATCACCTTACATTTATGGGCAATGCATCTAGTGCGATTAACCTTGACTAGGGACACGGCAGGCTGACATTGAGGACAGTTTGTAACCTTTTTCCCCACCATGTAGACACTGTGCCGCCTGATAGTCTCCATCCATCTTGACGCATGAAAAACCTGGTTTTCAAGGACTAGGAGACCCGCAGTGGCTGATTGATTGAGGCCAGGCAGCCTCCCAGGCCTCCTGCTGTAGCCATGGCTGCCCCCGGCATGTCTTGTGGCCAGAGAGGGGTGGAGGTGGAGACCTTGGTCCTAATGGCCTGTACTTAATCAGCAGGGGAGGGCCTTCAGCGGTAGACACCTCCCAGAGAGAGGCTGATGATTCAGGGCTGGAGGAGTGGACGCTGCACAAGCCACCAACGGCTCGCCAATCAGTAGCTCCATATCACAGATGTGTGCCTGAGCTGTGATGATGGAGTACCAGGGGGCTAGAGGCATGCCTGTATGGCTGTGTGCTTGTAGCCATTAGCCGATGATTGATGGGCCTTAAAGGTTATTTTAGTAAAGGCAATTGTTGCGAGGAAGCTGGTGATTGATGTTATTGTTGTGGCTGACGTTTGGGAGATTAATACTGATTAAGCCCAGAGTTAATATATTCTCACATAGAGAGGTAAATTATCTCAGACATAAAAGCAGGATTGGTTTCCATGTGTTGGAGGTTTGCACACATATCCTGTGTTGAAGCTTCAAGACTGGATGATAAGCCAGTGTTTTGTTGGACGGTGTGTTCAGAAGATCCTTTGCTCGAGAGGTTGCCAACATCCCCAGTGTGCTGACTTGAGCTGTGCTTTGTCTTTTTGCATTGTAGACAACCAGTTCAGAATGTCCATCCTTGAGCGTCTGGAGCAGATGGAGCGGAGGATGGCAGAGATGGCCAGCCACCACCAGCAGAGCAGCGGAGGGAGCGCTGGGCCGGGAGGAGGAGCAGGAGGAGCAGGAGGAGGAGGCGGTGAAGGAGGAGGTGGAAGCACCAACACACAGTCACAGGTAGACTTCCCTGACTGAACAATATGAAACTTGACGATCAGGCTATTTAGATGGTGAGGCAAAAGGTCTCTGATATCCTCTGAAATATGGATCGTTCACAGGAGGTTTTTGCACACAACGTGTTGAAAAAACTGGAAGTAAGCTGAGATAGGAAATAATGTCCTTTTTAATGCACACTTGACAAAAAATGAACAGGTGCAAAAAGTGCTCAAGTGCTGTGACAATGTTTCTGCTTAGTCTGAAAAAATATAATGGTATACTCTGCAATATGGAAATAAACAGGACCGGACATTTCCTAATCAGATATTAACGTGCCCTGATTTTTTGCATCTGTTTGTATGTCTTGGTGTGCATGTGTGTGTGTGCATGTGTGTGTGTGTGTGTCAGTGTGTGTCGGGGCAGGCTGACAGCTCTTTTGAGAGCCGTGTGGTGGTGGTGTGTGAGAAGATGATGAACCGGGCCTGCTGGGCCAAGTCCAAACACCTCATCCACTCCAAGACTTTCCGAGGAATGACCCTCCTCCACCTGGCCGCAGGGCAGGGATACGCCACTCTCATCCAGACTCTCATCAAATGGCGGTGAGGACATGGAAGGCTTGCTTTCACCTCGAAATATGTCATGTTCAGGGCAGAGTACAGATGTCTAGGTTAAATACCTAATGTGTTCATCTATTCTTCTTCCACCAGCACCAAGCACGCTGACAGTATTGACCTGGAGCTGGAAGTGGACCCTTTAAATGTGGATCACTTCTCCTGCACCCCTCTGGTAAGACATGGAGGAATACATGAACCACAGATGCCTAAAATCCAATGGAATGTCTTTATTGAAATGGTGGGGCTGTGGTGTAAGGGCTTCCAGAAATGGCATCCCTCCGTTCATCCCCTGACCCCTGACCCTTCTGTGTGCAGATGTGGGCGTGTGCCCTGGGTCACCTGGAGGCAGCCGTGGTGCTGTACAAGTGGGACCGGCGGGCCCTGGCCATCCCCGACTCGCTGGGACGCCTGCCCCTGTCCATCGCCCGCTCCCGTGGACACACCAAGCTGGCCGAGTGTCTGGAGCAGCTGCAGAGAGAGGAGCAGCAGCCCCCCGCCCCTCTGCCCCCCACCTCCCGCATGTCCTTTTCCCCGGCCCCTGACGTCCCCACCTCAGACAGCTGGATGGTCGCCTGGGCCAGTGACGGCGTGGTGGCCCCCAGTGGGAAGAAGGGAGGTGCTGCTACCACGTCCACCTCCAGCACCACCAACCTCAACCCAGGTCAGAACCCCCCCTGGCAGAAGGAACAAGATCTTAGACCTTCTGGTAGCTAGTGACCCCTCTGAAATGTTGATCTGTCGTTCCAAATATGCTTGTAACACGGTATGTACCATTCCTGTGCAGACCTGAGGAGGCCCAGGTCGGAGCCCTCCAACTACTACAGCAGCGAGTGCCAGAGAGACCTCCCCCAGGCCAAGAAACACAAGCCCAACCCTGAACTGTTCCAGACCAGGCCAGACAAGGCCATGTCTGTCCCTCTGAGTTTGGAGCAGCAGCAGCTCCACAGGCTGTCCTCCAGCCCCAAGAGCACAGACAAGGGCCTCTCCGGAGGGGCCAGTGGTGGAGGCGCCAAGTGGAGCTCCAGGGAGAGCTTCTCCAGCGGGGCCTCGGGGAGGAAGAGTGCCGGGGCCGGGGGCAGCAGCCTGGGAAAGGAGAGGCTGGCCAGCCGTCTACGCCAGCGGGAGCAGCTAGGGATGCTTGTCATGGCTGAGAGGGAGATGGTGGACACAGAGTTGCTGTCCTACAGGGAGGATCTGGTGAACCAGGACTGCCTCACACAGATGGACGACCTGCAGGTCAGAGCCCATCCCTCAGCACACCCCAACTGGCCCGTCCACACTGTTAGTTTACCCTTCATTGGCTTTGCTTCACTCATCAGTACACGTATACTTCCCCAGAGAGACTCTTGATCTAATACTACAGCCCCAAGAAAAACAGACAGTGTCAGTCATAAGGAGTATATGTGGATAAGCAGCCACAGCAAGCCTATTGACTGGCCTGTCACTGGGGAAACAAACATGACAAGAACAGGGACAGATTGGGATTGACTGCTGGCAGCCCTCCTAAGACCCATGCCACAAAGTCCCTGATGTGTGAAATCAGCACAGTGCTAAACACACAGTCACAACACACACACTTAGGCTTGGCCTGGCTGGCTTTCTGTCGACCTCCATCTTCACATAATAAACTCCAGCCATTGATCCAGTAGCGTGGCCAAGGGAGTCGTCTGCTCATCCATCTCAGTCACAGAGCTGGGGCAGGCGGGAAAGTCAGGGGGCAGGCGAGGACCGACCGGCCCACAGCAATCACTCGGAGCCCCTTCACAGCCTTTAATATTGTGTTAATTGTTTCCCAGTAATGTGCAATAAAGCTATAATTAACTTCCAGAGAAAAAGCTGGCCAACGCGTTGAGACGAGTCCAGATGTCTAAGCTGTCTGTCCGTGTCCCCCCCCCCCCCCCCCCCCCCCCCCCCCCCCGCAGGCCAACATGATGACCCTGGCAGAGCACATCATCGAGGCCACCCCAGACAGGATCAAGAGGGAGAACTTTGTGGCTATGGACTCCGTTCCTCTGGACAGCACTGGGGTCAGCAACACCATGAGCTGGCTAGCCAATTACCTCGGTGACGTGGAGCACCTGCCCAGCATCATCCACCTACGGTAAGGCTGAATCAGGTGGCCATCTGTCTCCACAGCAAGGAGGCTCCCGAGGACTGCTACCTGCTCCTCAGCAGACAGCTAAACTGACTCCCTACCGCACAGCAAAGTACGGACCAATGTAAAACATGGCCGTAATTGAACGGCCGTCTCTTTCTCATCCCCACCCCCATACCTCCCCCAGATCTCTGTACAGTGAGCCCCTGACGCCGTCCTCTAACCCCAGCCTCAGCCCCGGCGGTTCTCCCCTGAGAGAGGGGCCTCAGGAGAGGCCTACCCTGCCCTCCCCAGCCGACTGGAGCGAGTTCATCAGCACCTCTAACAGCAAGGTGGAGCGGGACCTGGCCCAGCTGACGCTCTCCGACCCGGAGCAGAGGGAGCTGTACGAGGCTGCCCGGCTGGTCCAAACTGCCTTCCGCAAGTACAAGGTACAGGCCCAGGGCTCAGGTACCAGAACCCCCACCTACTAACCAGAGGGGAGGTGGGGGCAGTGTGTTAGGACTGCCCAGAGAACTGACTGGATTGTACATGTGGGATTGTCATTGTATACGCACTCAGAAAAGGTCAGATGTGGAGATTGATATGTCACTGGTTTCTTGGATGCTGGTGTGTGTGGTGCTGGATGATCTAAACAGCCCAAACCTGGAGTCTGTACTCTCTCGGTTATGCTCTCTCAAGTGTTCTACCATCCTTATATCTGTCTCTGTCTCTCTCCCTCCTTATTGTATAAGATAACAAATACACAGACAGACACGTACATGCGCTCACAAACACTCCAACTCAAAGTGTTCAGACCCTGTGGTTTCAGCATGGGAAAGGTGGCTTGAGCAGAGCATGGCCTTGCTTTGAGGAAACACTGCACTGCCCCCTCTACCTCACCCCCACTATGCTCTCTGTCTTCCTCCCTCTCTATCTCTGTAGTCATGTGTGTGGAGCCTGCTGCTGCCTGTCCTCATGCAGCTCTACACACTGCCCCCCTCCCCCCTCCCAACCCCTCACCTTGCTACCTCCCTCCCATGGCGAGCTTTAATGACTTTCCACGTCTCAAACTGTTCGCTGTCGTTCACAGTCATCTGTTCTGCCCCTCTGCCAGCTGATACTGGGGAGGAACCGCTCGCAGTCGGTCTCTCTCTCTCTCTTCCTCTCTCTGCCCCCCCCCCCACTCTCTTGCTCTTTCTTTCTCTCTATCTCTCTCTCTCTCCCAGACCAGAATGGAGGGTGTCCCAACCGCCCTCTCCTTCCCTGGTCCTCCTTTCCTTCTCCAGTCCTCCGGCCCACCCAGGGAGAGGACACGTGGGCTCAGGGCCAACCAGACGTCAGGGGGCCTCTTTTGCAGTACTGTAGACCACACCCTCGTCCCACCTCTGACCTCTCCTGCTCTCTATTCCCCCACAGGGACGCCCGCTCAGAGAGCAACAGGAAGTAGCTGCAGCTGTCATTCAGCGTTGTTACAAGAAGTACAAACAGGTAGGTAGTACTAACCACAGGCTAGGACAGAGAACACACGCTAGAGAATACACTCCTTACAGCACAGTAGAAGCTGGAGGATGTTTGGTCGGATTTCAAAGGCATTTGCCCTTCGAGAGGCTTTTTAGACCCAGCTAGCAATATGTCTACACCTGTTTTCCATTCACAAAATCTCACTTTTTTCTGTTTGCAAGCTAACATGGATAGCCTTGAAGGTAAATGATTTACAACTTCACCTCGGCTGCACAACACACTTGGCCCTATAGATTCCATGCATGTGTTTTCTCTCTGAAGTCCAACACCAATCTGTAGACTGTTGTGGAGCCCATCATGTGACATTCCCCCCCCTCCCCGTGTGTCTGAGTGGCTGCTCTCTGTGCTCCTCCGGCAGTATGCACTTTATAAGAAGATGACGCAGGCCGCCATCCTTATCCAGAGGAAGTTCCGCAGCTACCACGAGCAGAAGAAGTTCCAGCAGAGCAGGAGGGCGGCCGTGCTCATCCAGCAATACTACCGCAGCTACAAGGAGTTAGGCCGTCTGAAGCCCCACCGCAGAGGGCCGTCCACACTGGTGCAGCACAAACTGAGGTAGAGTCACACACACGTAGCACACACACAAACAAACTGGCAAACACATGCACACGCACTATACAGTGGCATACTGACAAACTTACGCACACTAGCGTGACGTGTTCAATTGGCACACACGCATAATACACTCACAGCAAACAGTAGCATACGGGCACAGACACTAACAGAAAGTGCCGAAACGGCCACATATAGAGTACAGACTTGCACGCAAATGGCCTCTCTGACCGTCACGTTTCCATGTTGTCTGTTGTAGAAGTAGTCTGCTCACTAAGAGACAGGACCAAGCCGCCAGGAAGATCATGAGGTTCCTTCGCCGCTGCCGCCACAGGTAAGCTCCACCTGCCACGGCTCAGTGCATCACACTTACACACACATTTACCACATGGATGCAAAATACTGAGGTCAGGAATGTTCAGGTTAGTCCCAGTTTACCACACAGCGGAAGGCCAAAGTGACAGCTTGAAATTCAGTTCGTCAGGTGCTCTGCATTCATGTAGACTGTTTCTCTCTGTGAGTGATAGGGTTGGGTGGGTGACACACACACGATTCAATACCTCAGCAACCATTTCCTTCCCCTCACTGTATTTGGCTCCCACCTCTCCTTACCCCCCACCCCCTTCTTCACAGTACCTACTGTGTGCTAATAGCTGTCTGGTATTGTTTTGCTGTTTACGCCAAGCCCCTTGATGGACCATAGACTGTTCAAGCGGGTGAGTGCAGCCTCAGCAACTCAGTTCGTGCCTTTCTCTCTCTGTCTCTGTCTCTCTCTCTCTTCTGTATGTCTCTGCCTCTCTCGGCCTCTCTCGCTCTCTTTAACAATGTAGTTATCTCTTTTTAAGACCTCACCCCTCTTCCTCCCTCCCTCCCTCCCTCCCTCCCTTGCTGTCTCTTTCGCTTTCTCTTCACCCATCTCTCCCCCTCTCTCAGCCCTAACTTCTACATCACTGTTGCTTGATGCCTGCTTGCATGAAAGGCTGCTGACTGGAGCCACAAGTGGACTGAGAATCTCAGATTCAGAGCCGAACATACATAAAATGTACTCTCTAAACTAACCACTGCTTATGAATGACGATGTCACCGCAAACACTTTAACAGGCACCTCTCTTTCTCTCCTTGGAAATGCTCCCTTGTGTTGGTTGTGTGGGCCTGAAGAGGCTGCTGTGGGGGCAGGATGGTTCCTCTCCTCTTCACGGTGTTGCATGATGATGTGGTGAGGACTCTGGGCCTTGCTCCTCTGGGCATGCTCTGGGCCTGGCCTGTTGTCTGGAGCAGCTGTCTGTCTTCTCTGTGTGTCCTGTTTCAGCCCTGCAAGACGGGCTAAGGGGGGAACTGACCCTCTTTGCTTTGGCAGGACCCAAACTGCTGGAGCCGCAGAGTGCTCAGATCTATCACTGGTCCTGGGAGGGGAGGGGTCACTGTCTTCATTACCCAAATACATTCCTGATAGGAATATACAGTTCATTAGGGAAGCTCAGCTCATATAGGCATACACAGCTATAGGCATACAGAAACTATAAAATGACTAAATGATCTTAGAAAATGTTGCCATTTTGAGTTGAATGATGTGTGATTGACTGGATATATATGTATACAACTTTCATAAGAAGACCATTCTTCAGCCATATAGTTAGTCCCCTCCATCCTACGTCCACATCTCATCGCACAGTTGTAAAATAGGTTACTGTGCTTTGAAAGCAGATGATGCAGCCAACTACTGTACCGTTATGAACGTATGCATGTTGGCTACAGTACAATAACGTTTACAGTGCCGTATGTGCTACAGTGGGATATGGGTCAAAGTGCTTTGTTAGCATGTAGGTCAGTGCACTGCAAAGCAAACAATAGGATCCCCACAATTCCTCCGGGGAGCAGAACAGACAGCAGTAATAGTTTCAGACCTCCAGGGAACACGGCATTGCTAAGCAGAGGAAGTAGAACACTGCTACCCATCAAGCCCACAGGAAGTAGCACACCGACTGGTCTCTCCCAGACAAACAAGTACTGGCTGGATCTCTTCAAAGAGTTTGGTTTCCTTTTCTTAAGTGTAGTGTAGAGACAACTAAATTAGAATTACCCCCTTTATCCAAATAAATGTATTCCCAGGAGCTTAGAACTGAATCTGATTTGTTTAGGAGCCTTGTGCAAGTTTCTTTCCTGACCTATTACATTATGAGTACTGGAGTTCAGTTAACTGTATCACTTAAAGAATGAAAAACGTGTCAAATGCACTGCAGAATCTGGACGGTTTTGTTTCTCACCCAACAACAACACCTCAAACTACGTATTACTTCATGTCATAATACAACATTGTTAGGATCAACTCAATACAGTGTATGACCCAAGGTAATAAGGTTTAAATGATGTTGACCGACCTTCAGTTCCCAAGGTCCACTCTGAACCGCTGTCCTCCTGTCCTGACTGAGGCATGAGGCTGATACACTGGAGGACAGGACTCTGACATCACGTGTGGTACGGTGTGTCTGCACATCTCTGATAAAGCTACGGTGTCTTCTCTGTGTTTCAGAGTGAAAGAATTGCAAAGGGCCAGGGAACATGAGAGCCCTCAGAAGAGCCCCCACGCCATGTGACATCACTCTCCTGACTCTTCTTTTCTTTTTCTGTTTGGACCCAAGACATTTTACAAGAGAAAAAAAATATCTATGAAAACACTGCGATTATTGTTATGATTACTACTGCAGAGCTACTGATTCTACTTCTATTATTACATGTACAACAGCATTTTTCACATATCCTTTCTTCCCTCTGACAGTTGGAGAGTGGCAGACTCCGTAGGATTCTAAACTAATGGGGAGGATGTGAAGGAGGGGAGGGGGGTTCAGAACATTTGCTTCATGGCATTTTTTGCACTTTTTCATGGATTGCTTTGTCTTTTTGGGATTATGGAGATGCTGTTGATGGCAAAGAAATAGAATGCTGGACATGACTGGAGAGGTCCCTCCTCTGGATTATATGAAGAGGAGACAGAGAAAAAGGAATCAATGCAGAAACAATAGGACTTGGCTCTAATTGTATTTCATAACTTTTTAAGTGACTAATTACTCAATTTTAAGATAACATGTACCAAATGTACCAAAAATTATTGTTAATACATTGACTCATTAGCACACATACATCCCCGTCCACTGCTAGATGAATTCATTCAATATACTGAACAACAATCTCAACAATCCTTCCTGTTCCACTGAGCTCCACCCCTGGCAGTCTGGCCATGGTGGAGCTCCATATGAATGTAGGAGGGGTATTAAGCAGAAACAGGGGAGGGTTCAAAAAAAAGCAGACTTTCTTTTCTAGGTTTGGGGTATATTATGTATGGCATGGAAGGGGGTTGAATTCAAGGAAATAACCAAATTTGGGATTTTTCTAGAAATATTATTGCTTTATCCTTTTTATATCCTTTTTTGCTTGAATATGATCTATGCTCATGTCCAATTATTGCTTACCTGTCTCTTTGGAATTCTGTCTTGTTGAAATTAATCCTGAAAAAATGCATGCCTTGAGACGAAGTCTTCGTCTTTGTGCTTGTAATTAGGTCTGTATCCTCTGATTTTCAAGGTTTAGCCTTTGTCTTACATGTTCCAGTTGAGTACACATTCCCACCTAGGCTACTGCCCCACAAGTCATGCCCTCTAGTTACTCTAAATTTTCTTAACATTGTTCTTAACATTTTTATTTTGGCCTTATTTCATTTGTGTTCTCCACGGTATTCTAACAAGACAAAGAACTTGCCTCTTTTGTGTTGTAATGATTACAGTCATAAAGGTTATTGTTGTTCTTTTCAATGAACTTCAGAGCCTGTGAGGGCTTTTGAGGGGAAGATCACATACATTGCCTTGACGTCTTAGAGATTCTTTGAGGGGTCCCTAAGCTAGTCCCAAAATAGGGGTTTGACAAATCCATATTTTTGACAATTGAGCAGTTTCTGTATATAAAGAAGGCTGATGGTAAGTAGGGAAAAACATTTACCCAAAGGGGATTGTATTTTAGAAATATATTATTTTATTCATTAAAAAGGGGTCAAAAACAGGTACGAGACAAAAACAGAATATTTGTATAGTTTTGTTTGAATGCCTAAGAAGTATGGTTGTATTGTTTGTATATAGTGTAAATACCTGGGATAAAAATGAGCTATGTGCATGAAAACCATGAACAGAGTTAACAGAAAAGATCAACACAAGCAGTAGTGGCTATGCTCTGTAAAATGATTCAAACTATTTCACTATAAGAGTATTTTATTTTATTTTGATTGTTCTTGAGAAGAACATTTTGCTAAAGCATGACCTTATTGCAAATACTAAAAGGTAAAAAAGATACTGTATTTAGAGTTAGGAAAAAACCTGCAAAACTATCTAAAAACAAGTATGGTTATGTTTACATTTTTTGTTTTGGGCTACCAAGAATCTTTTGCCAATGGTGCCAAGTAATGTGAATGCTATATTGCTTCAGAAGAGTATTAAGTTAATCTTTGCAGAACAGATAATCATACAATGAAATACACACTAGCATTGAAGACCATAAAATCACAACTGGCCGAGAATCACAAATAAAGGTGCATACAGTATTGCAGAGGGAGAAATATTCCACAAACTTTTACGTCTCTCATGTCTCATCCGTAATCACAGTAACCTAAGCTTTTCTGCCATGACTAAACACTGGGGTTTGCTTGTCAAAACACGTTAATGCAACAACAACAAAAATACTCAAAATGTGTTTTATTTTATATGTACATTAGGGAGAGGAGTCTTGTTGTCTGTGTCTCTACGCAAGTTTGTACAGATCACAAAGATTGTATATGACAGCCTTGTCCATGCAAACCTCCACCATTCACTAGATTGGAAATGTCAAATGAGCTTACTTGAATTCGAAATGTTCAGAAATTTACAGAATCCTTGAATTGTGTCATCTGGCAGTGGAAGTGATTACTTCATTTTACTGACAACTTCGGATGTGTTAGCTCGCCGAGTTACCTAAGCTTTAGTTGACTAGGTTTGTCCTTCATGGGAAAACACCCAGGTTTATCTCCTACAATTGTCACACTATCAAACAGGTTGATAGTTTCACTGACCGTGATTAAAAGTGATCACATTACAGAATGGAGTGGAGGTCTACTTGAATAAGGCTGTCAAAGTCTGGACAAACCATAATCCTTGTCAAAACCTTTCTGGTCGTAGTGAAGGAAGAACATGTGTAGCATCTTTAGCTGAAATTCTTGAGTACCATTTGTGCTCACAATGACTCACAGAGGGGGATGCTGTTAGAGCAATTCCAGGTGCTAAACAGGTTGTGTCAATTGGACCACAAGTCATTAGTAAAGTTGACCAGTAGAACATCTTGACCCAGGTAAGGGTCAGTGAAGCAGTCAATGAGCCACAGTGAATGATCTGAAAACATGTCAATGAAAGACCACACACACTTGACACGTATCAAGTATCATTATCCACCTTTGATAAATAATATGCATCAGGTTTTATGGTAGGTAACTCGAAAGCAGTGCTGAAGTCGAGTATATTACAGTATTTGAATGGGAAAGCATGTTACATTCAGTATACTGTTCTAATGGTGTTTACTACTGGTCTGGAAGTGTGGGCTGGTGCTAAAAGTTTCTTGCAGCCAGAAAGTCTATTCTCCATCCAAGTGATCACGTGTATTATTCCAAAAAGGTGTTAGATCCATCCAACTAGCATTTCTGAATTGCGATCACAAATCACTTCCCTTTTGGGTTCATGCGAATTCATTAGGCTTACTGGGTATCTCTGGATTTGATTTGCTGTTTGTTAATCTGTTTGTGCTACTTTCACATATGTAAACCATGTTTTCAGTGTTTATGTAGAAAGTGCCTATTCATGTCCCAATCTCACAGAGCCCGTTTTAGAAAGCATGAAAAGTACCTAATGCAGAGATAGAAAGGTTTTGGAGAAGTATCTTCATCAGAATTCATAAGTCTTTAGGAAAACACTCTCACCAAGTACATGACATTACAACTGAAACCATCCCCAAACACACACCAAACTGTAATCGGATGACAGTGTTGCTCCCTTTTCAACCTAGTGTCACCACAGTATTACATTTCTGGTTTTGTCAACACGCTAAGCTTTTTTCTGCTTTGTTCTATTGGAACTGCCAGTTGAAACCATGAGGATTAGAAGTTCTAAATCGGATGTGGTTGATAGCCTTGCATTCATCATCCAGGTAGTGGTCAGAGTGAATCGGAGCTGATGCAATGCAGAGGCAACACGAGACAGTTTTCTTACGCTTGCATGGGTTAAATAGTTAACTGGTGACTGAAGTGCACCTAAAGCATGCTTATTTTTCTAGAATCGGTAGTCAGATAGACTTGTAAAAGACCTACTGTTCTGTAAAACGAAGAGAGTTGCTTGGATGCGTCGCAAAATTGAGAGAGAAGGGCATGTGATAGGAGGGCACAGTAGAACCCTAAATAAACAACCAATGTTTAATCAGCAGATTGACTGACAGCATTTCCATGGGGTAGCATGAGGATATGGGTTTTTTTCTACAGCAAGTTTCAACCTTTTCAACCTATTATTTCATTCATTTGCATCTTGACAGTGTGCTCCCAACTTCCAATTGGTAGTTCTAGTATACTAGACACTGACAGTATACTGCAAGTATTTTCAGTAGGCAAAACACACACATATACAGATAGATACCAGAGGGCAGTGCATACAGACAGAACAAGCATGCAGACATGTCAAGGTATATGTCTGACTGGTCTACTGATCTACAGAGATAGGGGAGACCTCATGTTGTTCTCCTGGCTGAAGGCTGGCTCACCTCCCATCTCTATTTTACTCAGGGTGTCAAAATGGGGAGGAGGAAACTAAGCAGGACACTAAGTTCACATCTGTAAGCTCTGCATTTTGACATTGGATACTGTATGTTTTTATCTTAGATGTTTGTAGTTAGAAAAATGAAATAAAAATACTACTGTGATCCTGAATACATATTTAAATATATTTCCTATCACAGAAGTAATCCTTTATTGCAACACCAGAGTAGCCAAACTTTATAATACAATACAAATTGTGTTCAAAATAATTACATTTCAAGAGACAAGTTAGCTATGTACTTTGGTACTGTAGTCTCAGAAGTACTTACTGTATCAATGAGATATGGTTTTAGGGAAATAGTGGAAATAACTGCAAATATTTAAGTGTGTTTGAATCAATGATTTTTAAATGGAAAGACAGGCACTTCTTTCAGATTATATTACTTTCATCACAACTGGGAGTCGGCCTTTCCTCCTCTTCCTTTGTCAATACACCCAATCTGAAGGTAGGCATATCAGGACAACAGCACAGACTCCATCTCACAACCTTTCCCACTTGTGGACACAGAGCAATAAGCATTATTTTGTGGAGACCTTTAGACCTAGTGAAGATAAAAATCGATTGGACACATGTAGTCGACTTACTCTTATGCAAATGCCAGTATTGCAAGACAAGCATTCAGTAATTTATGGACAGCAATTATATGGCACCCTTTACCCAACTGCACGTTTTCATCAATTCCAAATCAAGAAAAAAAATGGCCCTACTTTGTTTCAAAGTTGTGGGTCCTCGACACTTTGCATGTGAACTAGTGTTAGATCTACTTTCCTCTCCTCTATAGCCGTCTTTCTCTCTGTCTTTCCCTGTTATGTGACCCTATCTTTTTTTCCTTACCCTATAATTTCAACTCCTTATCGGTTCTCCTACTGTGTTTAGCTTATTCCTTAATCTCTCCCCTCTTTCTTGTTTGTAAGTTTTATTTTTGTAATTGTGCATGTACAAGCGTCACTGACTCGATGGATATGTTAAAAAAAGAGATTTCAGCTGCTGAAGCCATGCAAAACGTTTTGAAATTCCCTTAAAATATTGAAGATGTTTTCTGAATGCTTTATATTCTTTCTGCTGTAAAATAATAAAAAAAGAAAAAAATGAAGAAAACTCTAAAACAGTTTGATATTGTCTCATTTCTCCCTTCACGTTTTTGCAATGAGCTTTTCATTGTTAAAAAAAGTTAGTCGAATATTTTAGCGTTCGTGCAAATATAACTTTTTATTTGTATTTATTTATTTAAATCCAACTTACAGCCATTCACTTGTCCATGACACACAAACATCTTATCTGAGAAACATTTAACAGTTTACATTCTAACATTAATATTTTTAACATATGTGTGACATTGACCAGCCTAGAAAACTGGATCTAAAAAAAATACTGTAGTCCTCATTCTGCAGCATTTTTTATTATCTTCTTCAATATATAATCTGTACAGTACCATTACTGCCTTTGTACAGTGTGAGTGCCTTTTGTCTTTATCTGTCTGTGTGTGTGAAAGGGATAATTTAATAGTGCAAGTCCTGTCTATTAGTACTGGTCTGTTTTGACTGTTAAACACAGTACTTCCAGAAGCACTCAGAGTTTCCTCCCCTCTTCTTGAACTGTTTTCGAATCCCCAGGAAGCGACTGAAAGGACTTAAATGGTTGGATTTCTCCAAGAGGACCTGGAACAGAGGATCAGTTTTCGGTTATTTTCTCTGACTCTTAAAACAACAAAGCTAAATCCTGTAACTCACTTAAAAAATACTCACATCTCTTTGCATCTGCCTTGGAAGAAGTCCAGTTGTTCTAAGACCTGTGGAAGACAAGACACAGGCATGGTATGGATCATTATGTCTTCTGAATAATCTGTTAATGAATTTTGTTGATGAGTTCCTAATTTTCCAAACATATGGGTTTGCTGTGTTGTCTCTCAGTATTGTCTCTCACCATCTCTGTTGATCTCTCCAGATAAGAGGGAGGCGTATCTGAGACCAGGAGCCATCTGGGGAAGGTACATCTGCTCTGAGTAGGACAGCTCGTCTGGACTACCAGCCCCTCTATCCTCCACCGACACTGACATGGAAACACACAGGCAACATTAAATCGACACATGCAAACACACTGTGGTAAGTAAATAATGGTACAATTCAGCTATGCAATTACAAATAGCTAAGAATATTAGTTACAGTATGTATGTACAGACACCACCAATCACAACAATGTATTCAGTGATCATCTTACATTTTAATGATTAGACTATCAGTATTATAGTATCAAGCTCCTCTGTCTAGCGACTACCCTCACACCCTCTAACCAGCCCCCAACCTGTTGAGGTTGATGGTGACAACTCACCAGGTCCTGAGTAGGGCATCTCCGCAGACTCTGTGAGGGGATGGGCCAACAGCGGACCAGAAGCCACCAGCAGGAAGGTCCAAGACACAAACAGGTTCCACATCATCTCCACAGGGGGCAGGACAGAGTACAGCAGGGGCACACCAGTGGGTCTTGAAGGAGTCCCGAGAAGTCCTGCTGAGATCCAGAGATGGAAGTCTTCTCTCTGGTCACCTTCGATGGGTTATATACCCCATGGCTGTACCCCCTCCCCATCATCCCCACCATCCTTAACCGACCACATGTCACCGCCTCCCTGTCCATGATAAATCAACACCCTGACACACTGCTGAGTTATGGGCTCAGTGAAACAGACCTGCATTGTGAACTATGAGTCCGGGCCAGAGCTGTGTTTTACCAGCCTGAGGAATTGATTGACTATTTTTATTGACTGTTTAAATCGGACCTGACCAGATGTCTGAGATTCCGCCTCCTCAGACACCTCTGAAAGAGCAGGTGGAGTCATACAAATGACTGTTTTGCTTTGAATTAATCAACCTGCTCTATGACTCTTCAACCATATGAACTCACTCTGTGAACACACTCTTCAAAGCTCTTTCAGGGATCCTTCCAAACACGCCAGGTCACTAATAGGCAACTGTCAAGGATGAACTGAAAAGGATGAGCACAATTACACACTTTCTGGTACATTTGTCGGCATTTGGTTGGAGATTCTTGGTTCTTTTCTTTTCTTGTCTTCATGGACTAAGATGCTGATATTGAAAATCATAGATTTTTACAACTGCAGGCAGTTTGGTATTTGTTGTGAAATACAACAAACTAGTAGCAAACTTACTGATATTTATTGTCATACTCACATTTCAACAGAGTACTGGGACTGAAATGTCCAATGCAATATTTTAAATACTTGCATAGATGTAGTGATGGATGTCCAGTATATGAGAATTTATTATTGTTGCTTGCTATCCTCAAGGTACACTCTAGCACTTTCACACTTTCAAGTTGTTCAATTGTCATTTATTTAACTACATGCTCTTCTGGTTCTACCCATTGACATGTATTTGCTTTCCACAATGTATGGTTCATGTTTTGGCTACCCGCAATGTTTTTGGGGCTACCTCGTTGTTTATGATCATTGACCTATGCACTTTTTGTAAAGCTCTTTCTTGTAAGTCGCTTTGGATAAAAGTGTCTGCTAAATGAATACATGTACATTTAAATATGCCTATACAATTTTACAGTAAAAACCAGACCCCTTAATCGTCTGACATTTGGAGACTGTTTAATTCAGTGCAGAATTGGCCATGGGTCATTGAGTCAGTTTGATTGATGCACAAACACTTGAGTGGCCTTGTTCTGGCAAGATGTTATATCTGTGCTTTCACTTTTCCTTAGTCCTGCCATAAACTCTGCTTTATGTGTACGTCCATACAGGACAGACAGAGGAAGGACCGGGCTAGCTATTGGCCAGCAGGCTGCGCAGACAGGTGGGGGGAGCTCATTAGAAAGTAACATTTTGCCGTGTCCTACGTCAGGATGTTCATTTGTATATTTATTGGAGTTGTGACGTCCGTGTCCTACCTCCCGTATGATAATCTGGGTCAGAGAGGCGACGGTGACATTTACTTTATCTTTGGAAGGCCAGACAATCTGTTTTGTGGGTGTGTGTCACTATAAGCCATTCAAATTTATAGATAGCTTAGTCAAGGACCATCTCTTTAATCTTTTATAGGTATTAATAGAACAGATTTTACTATTTTGAATCTGGCCAGAACTCCACCATGCGCTGAGACGTTAGTTTAATCAAGCACCTGAACCAGAGAAAGCTTAGTTTCAGGTGGGGCAACAAATAGCTGAGACATACAATTGAATAGGTGAGAAATATGAGAACAGGATTTTAACATAAGAATATAACCCATTTATTGACCAAAAATAGTCTAAAGTTGGTGGTAATTAATATAAAATGCACAGCAGGGGTGGGGGGAATGTAAATGACTTCCTTAACACTTCCAATTTTCCTCTTAGTGTTGTTCTGGTTTATCTCTAAGGCCTACTTAAAATATCACAAGAGGCAAATCCCCTATTATTTGTGAATAGGATTTTCACAGGTTAACTAATACAGTCTCTCAGGTCCATCTCACGATTACCAAATACCAAGCTTTGCCCAAAGGGACCAGCAGAGGGCAGAAAATGACTGGGAATGAATGTGCTTTGGTAAACTTGTCTTTAGTGCAAGTGTGGTTTGGTCCAGGGACATAGGTTTCATTATACATGAAAACAGCAATCCATCCCCCCCATTTTGTATGAAGAAAATTATATTAATGGCTGCATCCTCATTAAAAAAAGCTGTCCCATCCAGATTTTAAAACAAATTTACGCCCCTGGTTTGGATCCACACTGTACACAACTGTCACTTAGCTACACTTACATTGTCGGTCAAAAGTTTCGAATGGGAAAATGTGTCCAAACTTTTGACTGGTACTGTATATCTTCCAAGGTATCACACTCACGACCTCAACAACTTCCTATTTATTCAGTGATAGATGTGTGGACAGACAGGGGTTCAGTCTCCACAGTGACACACAAGGGGTTTGTTTCCCCCAGAGTACTTTGCTAAACTCAGGGTCTATGGAGAGGATGATGTTCAGAAAGGATGAATGTGGCATAGTGGTTTGTTAGTGCAGACGTGTAGACGTTTAGACGTTTTCCTCGGGTCCTGCGAACTTCTATTGATAGGTCGTTCCCTTCCGTGGCCTTTGCCAGTCTCAATAAATGTTATTGATTGTCTACATAACACAATTGTCTTTGTAACAAAAGAGCAACTGTGGCTTGAACTTGTGTCCTTGTCCGAACGAGGGCGAGCTGATAACTGAGGCACGATCCAGAAACAGTTGTGGAAGCTTCACTAGACGAGTGAGAAGTTTGTCCGCGCTGGGTTACCCTACACTCCGTAGCTTTGCCTTATGCTTTGTCTCTTTGATGAACTGAGATAGTTTTAGATCTTAGTCGAAACGGATTGAATCGGACTTTTTTTGCTATCTTCGTGTGTCGAACTATGATGAATACTAGTAGTATTAAATACTTGACTGGATAAGGCTATGTAAAAAGAACAGACAACGCAAGTTGACACTTTACTGTCTTGTTTGCTCATGTGCATCAACAAACAACACTGCAGCGTACAACAGGTAGGTGACTAATCTAGTAAACTACTTTTTGAAACCGCAGTTTAATAAACTATACTTATTCCATGAATTTGACCAGAAATTCTTTGTAGGTTTTTATACAAAAGCTTTAGTTAGCCTAAAGAATTAGCCTTGACTACACACGTAGTTTTTCGACATTTTAGCACATCTAAATGTTTTGCATGAGGCGTTGGCAACATAATTTTCGATAGCTACTGTAGCTACCGTAACCATTGCCCTCTCATGCTGAATACAGTTTTGGAGATAGTCCTACCTACAAAGTCTTTGCTAGTAGGCAATCATTTTCAACAATCCTATAATAACCTTAAATTGACCCTGGCCCTCCATATAGTGACCAGAAGAGAAAACAATGTTTAAATGACATTCAGATTCAGAGTATAAAACAAAGTAACCGTTACTGTAATTCCATTATTTTCTGCAAGTGTGCCTACAGTGACTGTGTTGAGCGTGCTCTGGAAGGCTGTGTATCATGAGGCTCTGACCCTAGGAACAGCCATGACAGAGCTGGAGATCGATCAGTCCCACCTGCCGCGTGTACAGGAAGGTATACCAACTTACTCTTAATTCTCTAAACAAGTGCGTTGTCTTGTACATTTCCCTATTTATAATGTGTAACTCATTATTGCTCAATTGAACCATATAATTTTAGCATACCATAGTAAGCTGGCTAGTTACCACCTGTTACTAGTAGTATTGTAAGCGTAGTCATGTGGGTAGTGCTGGCTTTAACGTTAACCCCCCCCCCCCATGGAGCTCAGTAGTTCAGTAGTTTGCTTTGTCTAAAAAGGTGCAGGTTTGCCACAGAGTATTGTCATCTTGTCTTCCCGTCCTTCTGTTCCCTACCAGGGATTTTTTTTCCAACGGGGAAAACAGGTACTTGTGTTTTTTTAGCACAACATTAATACAGATTACCGCAGACAGACAGATATCTGTGTTGCTGTACAGACAGGTCAGAATAGTGCAGTCAGACTGGTCTAGTCATGCCAAGACCAAGGCTGACTGGCTGGTGTGTGTGTCCTGCATGCTGCTGATAAGGGCAAGGAATTTGATGGACATTCCAGATTAACACAGTAATTACTGTGTGAGGGGAAATATGGTGTCTCCGAGACATCACAATACACTGGGCTGGAAGGAATGAATTGAGTTTGTAGGTCACAGTGTGTTTGGTGGTTTAGCTGGTACCTCTGCATAAAAAGCTTAGGCTACTAATGAGCAAGACAGAAATTCACTAGGAGATAATTTTCCTTTACACTTTTGTTTTTCTAGACAAAGGACACACTGTGGTAGATAGTATTTCCAAGCTTCATTAAACAGGGCACATTCAGCGGACAAAGCGTGTATTAGACTACGTTGGACAGTTGTAGACTGCCTAATTAAACAACGTCAGCCTTCTATAATCTGTCTGATCAGTCTCTTTTTCCTCAAAATTGATTGTTTGTTAGGCTTATCTTTCCTTTTTCTTTTTGGTTTACCTAAACAAAAAAGAACAGTCAAGTTGTTTATCTAATATATCTAACTAGACCCGTTTATGATTCAATTTCCTGAAGTACAGTGATTCCCAAATCTGTACTTCTGGCCCAATTACAGCTTCCCCATCTTAAAGTCTCAGCCAAGTCAACAGGCTTTGTTTTCACTCCCCCTTATCTGTTCCTGTGTTTTTTCTTCCTCTGGCTGCTTTCCTGATATAGACTCGCCGAGGGGAATGCAGCTCCCTATGGAATGCCCCTCTTCCCCCTCTCCTCCCAATCCCAGTCACTCTATCACAGTGACCCAGAGAGTCCCACTGCCCTCCAACTTCCTCTCTTACTCCTACTTTCCTGCCCATCCATGATGTCTGTGTCCAACCCATGAGCTTGTGGCTCCTGTCATTTAAAAAACTCTAAAAACTGCACAGAGAGGAGAAGAAGGGTGGGGAAAGACTTAGTGGTAAGGTGGTAAGGAGTCAGAAACAGCAGTCCAGACCAGACCAGGGAGGGAGGAGGGAGGGAGGGTGTGTGGGTGGGTGGCTGGTGGGGATTTGAGCCTAAAATACAACCCTTGTCACTTTCTCCCACTCTCCCTCCTCCAGCTTCTTTGTCTGCCAGCCTCATACACGTTGCTACTGCCTCTGTTGCTTTGAAGCAGCCTTAGATAAGAGGGTGAGTGTATTTTTCTCACCAGTGGAGGCCTCTCACTCTTCGTTTGATGCATTTGCATTCACTTTCCACTCATTTTCATAGTAGTGATAGGCAGGAGATTTGCTCCTGACCACGCCTGATCAGGAACAACTTTGGGGATTGGTGACCCTCCAGTCCCAGTGGAGGAAGATTCATGAGAGGGAAGGTTTGTTATGGTCAGGAGGTCATGATACCCCTTCCAGCTCTCCAATCTGCACTTTGACCTAGTTTAGCCCCTCGAAGAGTCTCCACATTAAACCAATGTATTCATTTTCTCCATCATGCTATTCTCCATAATGTCCTTCTATGTCTCCGTATCTTTATTAATCCCATACTGTAATCCCACCCACCACTACCGGTACTCTAAATCATCTGCCACCCCAAGCTGCTGTTTTCAGCTAAAACTTTTCCTCCATATCCTCTTACTCGACAACCAAGACAGGGGGTAGTCAATGGCCAAGTAGTGTGTCAAGAGGCTTAGGATACCCTCTCTGAGATCCTGCAAGCATGCAGAGACAAAGCTTTCGTTTTTGCTGTGAGCCCAAAATGCCTCAGACGGCCTCTGCCATAGGAAACCTGTTTTAAACTCACTAAAACATTACCCACTGGCTTTAAACCTTCTCTACACTCCCCTGAGAGGGTAATTTGAGTTCCTGAAAACAAGTAAATCCACAATGCAGACACACCCGTCCATACAGCCTCTCCCACTCACTACTGCCCCCCCTCCTCGCCTGGGCCAACCAGCTCTGAGGCAGGGTGAATGGAGACGAGGCCTGCGTGTCATCCTGTCCCCAGATCTCTGCTGTCAGATTAGGGCCTAATCCCGGTTCCCACTACAGGCAGACTGGTCACACAGGGGCAGGTGGCTTATCCAGTTAGAGGCTCATGACAGGTGTTAGTGTTTGTGTTTCTGCTTTAGCAAGGGTAAACCTGCCTTTGAAGCCTCACACTCGTAAAACTGCAGGTCATTCTTTTGTGAAGGAAAAATCGCTTACTGTGAGGTTGGCCTTCCTCTATGGAGCTCCTACTGTAGACAAACTTCTCATCACAGACAAAATGAAACTAAATAGTTTTCTTGCAGACACACTTGAGTCACTTGGTTTTGCCCCTGGGCTTTGGAGGGACTCCCTCCCTTCCTTATTTACCAGAGAAGACAATGAGGAGCCATCCTCAGTTTGACTGGCTCTGTGACCTGTGTCTGCCTGTGTAAACCCAACATGGAAGGGCATTGGTAAGATGTAGGGAAGGGTAACATTTCCCTGCGTGTGTCTCAGGGGTCTAAACACAGAACTGTTAGTCTTTCAAACTGTCTAAAGAGGGCATTTGGAGTGGAAGCTAATAAGAGGCAGCTGTTTCTAGTCAGAGGAGAGCGTTTCCTCCAGCACACAGCCTAGTCAGGCCAGGCCTGGTGGATTCAGCGAATGGATTAGGAAGAAGCCTGGTGTTTGTCAGGTTCAGCTTCTGACTCCCTAGCCTGGCTGCCAGCCCAACTGAGCCCCGCCCACAACAAAAATTAGTCAGGAAGTTGGGTCTGGAGAACCTCGGTTGGGGAAAAACTATGTCCGCACAGGAGCTGTTCGGACCAATCAAATTGTCAGGGCGGGCTTTATACGATGATGGACAGATGATCAACAGTAACATAATCAACCACGTCACCAAAGAGCACTTGGGTTGAATTTGTTTTCAACAAACAACATATTACGTTGCTCTGATTGGTTGTAGGTCTATCCAATTAAACGAAGAGGCATTTGTTTTACGAGTTCGGTTGAAAAACACGCCCCATACTCACAGCCCAACAGAGGTTTCTCTGACTCATATTCTGACCAGAAAATTATGAGTATGACAACGTCAGGCTAGCCAACTGCTGTAGTGCCTTGCAAACTAGTTTCACTTTCTGCTTGCTTTAGCCCTTATTTTCTTTATATTGCTATTAAGAACTTCATGATAAATCATGTAGCAATTTGAAAACATTAAAGGAACAGCCTTGATATGGAATTGTTGTTCTTTCTGTCTGAGGAGAGAAGATAGTGAAGGAGCAGCTACAGTGATGCCATATGTCTGTCAAACAAACAATATTTATATTTTCCAGTGACTTGGCTCCATTAGTCTCCGAGTTTTTTTAAAACAGACACACTCACTCACACACACACTGAGCACACCACAGACATCCAGGCAGTTTGGGGCTTCCCCAAACACTTTAAAACAGCAAAACAAGCCAGCCACTTAGGGACTGTTAAGATAGAGGAGCAGATCAAAGATTGGAGGAATACTGTGGTCTCCACCTTCAGATTCAAACATGATCCCTTTCTAGAACTTAAAACAATCCTCTCAGCTTGAGGTCAGCCTGTGTTCCTTTGCTTAACAGAGGCTCCTCTGCACATCTGGGAACACTTTTACACAGTCTCACTTTCTTTTGTAATTTTTTTAATCTCTGTATCTATATCAGCCTCCCTCCCTCTCTGTGTTTCCCCTCTATGTATCTTTCTCTCTCTGCTCTCCCTGTCTGTAGAAGCTTTAGGGCTGGCTGGGGGAGGGTGTGTAAAATGATAGGGGATATTACCCTTTTCAGCAGGTGGTCAAGGGGTGGTGAATGTCAGTCTCTGGGCCAGGGGAGATGCCTCTGGGGGCTAGAGTAGGACCCTGCCCCAGGGGTGATTGATATGAGGGGGCAGGGGTCACTGATGTGTAGAGGCTCCTGTGGGAAGGCCGGGGGCCCCTGGCAGACTGAGAGACAGGCATTAAGGATAGACCCACGGACTGCTATCTTCAACCTTTTACTCCACTCTGCATGTGACAGTATGTCTTAGGTAGATATTGAGATCCACCCTCTTCTTGTGTATTTGGCTGTGTAAGGAGATTGACCTGATTGTTGAGCAGTATGTGGCTAGTCCTGCTGTGGAGAAGGGACAGTAGAGGCCCAATGGGACCCAGCTTTCTGTCAAGACACACACACACACACAATACACATATAAGTATACCCTCACACACACATTGATTTGTGCTCTCCAGACTGCAGCTGCTGTCGCAATTACAGACAGGCTGGTCCACTGAGACTAACCCTTTGCCCTCCAGACATGGAGCTCAGACTCTGGTCTGGAATTACAGTAATAGATGTACCCTGGCGGGATGGCTGCAACAGCTTCCACCCTCCTCAGATGTGGTTCTAGTTTATGGATAATTCACTGTTGTTAAAATTGTTAAAACAAATATAGAGTTTACTGTGTGTGTGTGCCTGTGTGTCAGTCTGAACTCTTCTAGCTCTTCCACCATGTGCCATGGCTCTACATTCTTCTGTTCTTAGGAAGAGCGCAGTGCCCTGCCAAAAGCATGGGCGTTCTGCCGTGCCCACGCCAGTGTGCTTTCAGCTCTGCCCATCCTTAGCCTCATCTCTCCTTAGTCAGGGTAACAGGGGCCCAGGCCAGTCACTGAACATGCTCACGATTAGTCATCCCTTTTCTGTTGTCAAATCAAACAATGACAACTGCATATTACTGGGCGTGTGTATCTGGGTGTGTCTCTGACAGTTCATTCCCCCTGTTCCTCCTCGTCCTTCAGTGTGCCAGTGTTTTGCAGTGCTGGAGGATGGTGCCTTGGCACACAACTTGCAGGAGCAGGAGAGTAAGTACGGGGTCACATGACCCTCCCCAGGCTCCTGACACACGGTACTTGTACGTGGGTCCACACCACGTCCTGTCTGATCCGCTCCCGTCCTCTGTCCCAGTTGAGCAATACTACACCACCAACATCCAGAAGAACCAGCTGGTGCAGAATGACATTCGCATCGCTAAGAGACTCCAGGACGAGGAGGAGGAGCAAAGAGCCCAGCAGAGAGCCAGGCTCAGCCAGGCAACGAGACGACTGTGAGACACGCACTGTACACGCTGACGCTCCACCTCTCTCTCTCTCTCTCTCGCTCTCTCTCTATCTCTCTATCTCGCTCGCTCTTTCCAACATGTGAAATATTGTGCTCTTCTCTCCTGTACACATTCATTTCACCCTGTCTGTTTTCACAATCATGACAGACTCCACAAACATTCCAGTGCTGTGTAAACTTTGTGAGAGCTCATGGCTCCTTGGTTGTGGCATGCTCCACTCTACTGTACTCTACTGTAAACAAACCAGCTTGCTCTTCTGTCTCCTCATTGCCCTCTGTGTGTGTGTGTGTGTGTGTGTGTGTAGTGAGGAGCAGGACTCTGAGTACGCCCGTAGGATCCAGGAGGAGATCCAGAGGTGTGCTGACGAGGAGGCTTACAGGAGGGAGCAGGAGGACGAGGTGAGAGGACAGACAGCGCCCCGGGGGGCTCACCGTGGTTTCACCAATGACCACGCAAGCATTGAGCTGATGACATTCTCCTGAGCTGACAGTGCGCCACTGTGCCCGCCTGGGTGCAAAGAGACGCACGCCTCCCCTCCCTAATGAGCGAGGGGGCCTAATGAGCGAGGTCACAGAGTAGCACAGCTGTGTTGAGGGACTCGTACGCCCCGCCCGTGCCTGCACTGTCAGAGGGCAGAGATGGAGTCCACGTACGAGCACTTTGTCCAGACCGGACAGGACGGGCGAGCAGTGATGGGACTCCAGATCTGCTTCCTTTCCCTGCTTCCTCCCCGTCCTCCCGCCCCCCCACCCCTTCCCTCAGCCCCCCCTTCCCCACTCAAGGTTAGCTTGAGGAGAGGCGGGCTTCATAGAACTCATTAACATCTGAATTACCCGACGTATCAAATCAGGCCGTGCCAATTCGCCCATCAGGGTTAAGGTTAAGACGGCTGCAAACGTTGTCACCAGAAAAGGCTCTACACAAGAGCCGCTCTCTATTTTCACCATCATCCATAACAGCTGGCCTTTCTCTCTAAAGGAACTTCTTTGTGCAGTAATGGTTGTCTTAAGCGTTTTAGCCCCCCTCCCTCCCAGTAGTAAATAAACTGTGGTCCTGACCTGGAATAAGGAGCTCACTCAGACATTTCCCATCCATCACCTCTCAGACCCGTCCCTACTGTGCACACAGAAGCTAGCCATTGTACACACACTGTGTATGTATGTGTGTGAGTGTGTGTGTGAGTGTGCAAGAGAAAGGGAGATAATAGACTGAAGTGAAATAGTCCTCGAGCTGCTCCGTATAAATCTATAGGGAAGGACGCCAACCCTGCTGCCAAACCTCCCAGGAGGCCAGACAAGAGTGGACCAGGATAATATTTTCCCTCTAATGGACTCTGCCTCAGTATGGCTCCTTCATAAAGGCTCCTTGTTTGGGAAGTGTGAGGTCACAGAGGGACTAGCGTGGGGCCCAGGGTGTTCACCATGTTCATCTGGGGGGACTAGGGTGGAGGCCAGGGTGTTCACCATGTTCATCTGGGGGGACTAGGGAGGAGGCCAGGGTGGAGCACGGGCTATGTTTGGGCTAGACTGGCCTAAGAACAGTTGCTGTGGGACTTGAACCTGTGTTTCAGTGGTGTTGTTGGTGAATGGAGGCCCCTGACTGGAAGCATTGTTCTAGGGTTTCTGCTGAAAATGAGAAGCACAGTATGTGGAAAAAGATTAAGCATGTGCATTAATTGAATTTGAAGCGGCACACTTATATTAATTCCTCATTGGCAGTAATAGTCTGTCATCTGCTGAATCTTCACACTCAGCTAAATGAACCTGCTATTTTCAAAGACATCTGGGATGTTGAATGTAATGAGGAGCTTCCTCTCTACAGCAAACTCACCTTTCTAGCAGACTGGCTGATCTGTGATGTTGATTAAATATTGTCCTCCCTGCAGACTGTCTCTCTAATTATGAAGCAGAAGGCGCCAGGCTGTGCCTGCCTAAATGCCAGATCCCCATGGCACTCTGGGAGCTAACCTGCCATGTCAAGCTGCTAATTGTCTGCTGATGCTGGCAAAGCTAGCAAGGCACTCTGTGTTAACAGCAAGAGGAGCTGTGTTTGCCTTTATGGACCTTATTAAATCGTGCTCTTCCTCTCATTAGAAATATCACTGAACTGATAGGACTCTCCAAGCCTGTTGGGTCATTATCAGGATTAGCCACAAGTGGAAGGTTGCCTCAGATCCCAACTCCCTTTATTATGAAACCCAGTAGATAGGTGCGTGTGTGTGCGTGTGTGTGCTGGGGAAATATTGCGGAGGGAGTGGAGGCCTGCGAGTCCTGGTACGGGCTGGCAGGACTCCATGACAAGGTGTTGGTCAAAGAGACACAGTCCACTCTGCCTCTCTGTTAGGAGCTCAGCACGTTTTCCAAACCAAAGCCCAGGCATAGGGAGATGAAAGGCTGTCTCTCTCCCGCCCTCTCTCTCCCTCCCTCCGCCCCTGGCCTACATGGCCCCTTAGTTTCCATTGAGTCAGCCCGAGGCCTGCCTGAAATAACAAGCCCAGCTTGGCCACCTGGAGCAGGCTTTGTGCTGCTACTGTGGGCCTGCCAGAGCTCCCCACAAAGCCACTGGAACTGGAACTCACCCAGCGGGATGCTGCCCACACACACACACAATACTGCATGCCCACTCATGCTGCCCAACACACACACACACACAAACACAATACTGCATGCTCACTCATGCTGCCCAACACACACACACAAACACAATACTGCATGCTCACTCATGCTGCCCAACACACACACACACACACACAATACTGCATGCTCACTCATGCTGCCTCTTCAAATGCCTTTACATGTCAATAGAGTCAATGTCAATTTTAGAAGTTTAAAAGGTTGTTGTCTTAATCCCATCCTGGTTGAACTACTGAGGTATGTCATGGTGATATAGTCCACCATAATCAATGGGGTGGTGTTTGTAGTGACAAATGCTGCAGCGAGTCTTTACATTTACCATGGCTGACACTCCCAAGCCTTCCAGCCAGTCTAGCCACTGATGTATAAAACATAGACAAGCCAGTTATCTGTGGTTTCACTGTTGTATCATTCTTTGTTCTCTCCATGTTTTTGTGGTGTTTAACTACTTTGTTGGATCATGGTTAGTCTGATACTGACACCTTGTGGTCTAAATTGGTACTCCATATTGCACTCCAATAGCATGGCACAGATGTAGCATGGAAATGCATGCTAGACTGTCTACATTTAAATTTCCATTCCAATCATGAGTCTTTTTTTCCTACAGGAAATAGCTAAACGGATCCAGGAAGAGGAGGAGCACAGAGTGAGGCAAAGGAGCAGTGTGCAGGAGAGCTTTAGTGAAGGTAAAAGGACACAAATCATTTATCCTTTCTGTTGTGTCCTTATAATTCATTTATTTAGTGATTCCTGTATGTTGTAGAGGCATTTGTTGATGAATTGATTGTGTTGCACTCGCTGTCATTAGCTTTTCTAATCTTAATGGTTTTACGATCTGGGATCTCCCTAAATGGTTGTGGGACTTTTTCTGGTATCTATTTGTCTTCCACGATTAGCAGAACTAAACGGGTGGAGTGTACCATTTTAGAAAAATTCCATCTTGACAGCACTAAATCAAGCCTTAGAGAATGGAGCGTGCATCCAAAGTTAATGGTGAACCTGCCAAACAAGTTCCATCTCTTCAATCTCCTGGGCATCTTTACCTTTCGACGCTAATACTTCAGAGGACTAGCTGGTCTATGTGACGCTGGTCATTGGTGCTAGACAGACCTTAACGCTTGCTGGGCTCCTCTCTAACTCTGCATGAGTGTCTTGATTGTGTGCAGCTGTGCATGCTTTTCCTGTGTCTCCACACAGCCCTCAGGCAGCCTTGCTGTCACAGCTGTATGCCCTGGGATCAGTCAGGCATAGCGCTCTCTGGCTCACTGCTTGCTGTGTTTCCTCCCCAAGCATGTATGTTCCTGAACGTGTGTGTGTGTGTGTGTGTTGACCCATACCATGTGTTCTGCCTTTCAGCCAGCAAATACTGCACTTTGTCTGTGTAAAACACTAACTCCCTCATCAAGCCTCCCTGCTTTTGTGTTTGCATGTTTGGCTTAACTAAAGAGGGTGCCAGCGACCCTGCCTCAGCATCCCCACGCCAGCGCCCCCTCTCCAGCCCGCCCCGCACAGGGCAGCACCAGCCGCCCTCCGCCAGCAGGTGGCAGTCTTCTACCTCTCACACACACTCACACTCTACGGCGCTTTGGGCTGACTCGCCCAGACCAGCAGAGGCCCAGAACAACAGAATATTCAGGTCAAACAATGACCACACAGCCTCGTTTAGGCGAATCAGGAATGACCTTAGAGAGCCCGGCTACCTGAGTGATCTGACGGCCTCTGAGGATACAGACACAGTCATCCCTGCACAACTCACCTCCAGAGCCCTCAGACCGGAGAAACGTCTCAACACTGCCAGCAGGGCCCACCAGGATCGTCTGCACGACCCAGGGCAGAGGGACTGCAGGGGTCTGCAGGACAGCTTCAGAGGGAAGCGTAGGGCCTGGGGGGACTGGGAGGGGGTCAGGGGGGATCTGGAAGGGGGTAGGAGAGATGTGGAGGAGATGGGAGAGAGTCAGGGGGGATGGGGGCACAGAAGGGACAATGAGGCGGGTGACAGCAGTTATGAGTCACACGGGATGAGAGGGCGGTCCCGTCATAGCGGTGACTTGGCCAGGAGAGTGAATGGAGATGAGGCCAGAGACACTGATGAAGTCAGAGACGGAGGCAGTCTCAGAGACAGAGATGGAGGCAGTCTCAGAGACGGAGGCGTTGAAAGGGACAGAGACGGAGGGAGGAGCTGGACCTACAGAGAGGGATCAGACAGACGCGTCCACTTTCAGGATCAGTCGAAGCGCTGCCACAGTTACCACGGCGACCGCAGCAGCCGAGTGTGGGAGATGCTCGGACAGGTCCTGAGAGAGAGGGGCGTGGCTGTGAGATTCCAGAGTGGGTCACTGCAGGTCAGGCGTCAGGCAAGGGACAGCCTGGTGCTTGATGGGAGTGATGTCTCATATAGTGACACCCAATCACAACAGAGGGTTTTCCAGAGGGCCACACCCAGCAGGCGCAGTTACCATGGTGATGGAAGGGAAAGGAGAAAACCGTCACACAGGGGGGAGAGAGACGGAGGTTCTGGAGGAGGCCCCACCGGGGACCATGACAACACTCCGAGAGAGGAGCATTGTGGGCCAGAGTTCTGGGAGGAAGAGCAGAGTTGGGGCGGGATCAGAGAGAGAAGCGGAAGCCAGAGGAGGAGGAGAGACGGGGCCCGCTCAGGGAGGCCAGAGGAGAAGCCAGAGGAGAGGCCAGAGGAGAGGCCGCAGGGCAGGCGGGACCTGAACGAGCACACAGTCAGGAGAAGTGTGAGTGAACGCTGGCATGGGCACAAGGAGGAGGAGGAGGAAGCGTACTGCTCAGAGGAGGAGCAGGAGAGGAGGGAGGAGAGGCCCCGGAGCCTCGCAGTGCAGCGCAGCCAAAGCTTCTGCAGCCGAGGCGCCTCAACCAGGGCTAGGGCCAGGCACGGCGGAGCAGGTAACGCCCCCTAGCGGCAGCATCTCAGACCTGCAGGGTGGGAGCAGCAGCTGCCCAAGCTGCCGTCCTCCACCTCTCTCTCTGTGTACGTCTGCTCCTCTCATCTTCCCTCAATCATCAATCAACTCTGGAGAATCTTCAGTTCTCATCTGGCTTTCTGTTTAGGGGACTCCGAAAGGGTATTTTTCTCCTGTGGTGTTTTGTATTTATTTAAACGTTTTGACTGTTGTTGAAATGATGTTGAAATGAGGGGTTTCAAATTCATCATCCTTATCTTCTTTGCCTTTCGTCTCTTTAGAAAGTAGCAGGTGTTCTATCAACTGTTTTCTTTGTCATCTTCATATTCTTTTATGTCTACATGTAATTCCATCTTAAATTGTCTTGATTGTTTCTTTTGAGCAAAGTCCCCCTGTCCATAAGAGTATGTCATACATTGCCTCGTCATAGTATTACTGGGGCCAGAACTTTTCTTGGTCACTCGCTGTGTTCGGAAAAACCCTTGGCTGACCATGAATCACTTCAAACCACGCTCATCAGATCCCATATTCCCTTATGGGATCTCATTCTACCTTGATCCCCACAGGGGCGGGGCTGAAGCCTGAGGGGGCGTGTCTGGATATGGGGGAGCTGCAGCAGGTGCTGTTGGATGAGGAGCTGGCCCGCAGGCTGCAGGAAGAGGAGGAGAGACTGCTCAGGGGGGTGAGGGGAAACACTGCTACCTCCTTACTTTACTATGCACCATCAGGCCTTTCCCCTGGAGGGTGGAAGGCACAATGTCAAGTCAACTTACTTAAGCTATTTATATAAATAAATATATAATAATAATAAACATTATTGAAAATGTTGTTAGTCTGGCTACATTAACTGGAGTTGTTCATAGAGTCCCCAGCCTACACCCTCTCCACTTAACTCTTACCCAGAAGGAGACTTCAGAGTTGCACAAGTGGCTCAGGATGAGGTATGAAAACAAGTTAGTGAGCCATTAGATTATCATCTCAGTCAGTTGCTCAAACGAGAAACAAACTCACAACCTTTTGTTGCCTGTCTTCCAGGAAATTGCCCGCTTCATGCAGAAGCAGGAAATGAAATCAAAGCGCCAGTCACGTGAGCTGGATGTGTCCGAGTCATGGCGTGGTCCCAGAGAGCCGTCCCACCCCCAAGACAGGAGACCACCCAGGGAGAGACAGGTACCAGCCTGGAAGCTCAACATGTCACACTAAATTAACAACCATTTACATTACATGGATTCATTTAGCAGACACTTTTATCCAAAGCGACTTCCAAGAGAGAGCTTTACAAAATTGAATAGGTCACTGATCATAACAATGAGATTGCGGGTTGCCAAAACATGAGCACACATTGTGAAAAAAACAAATAAGTGCCAAAGGGAAAAAACATATAAGCATGCAGTTAAACAGGTTACAATTTGTACAAACATTTGTTGTAATTTCCACTTCATCCTATTCATCCTTGTCCAGTAGTTGTGGCTAAAGTGTTTGTGTTGACTGATCCCATCCCTCCAGAGAGAGAGACTGGACTCTGAGGGTTTTCCTTCTCCCAGTGAGGACTGCTCCCCAGACCAGCAGCCTCCCAGCCCCACCTCTACCGGCCTGTAAGTCTCTGCTGACGCTCATGGATGGCCAGATGGGCTACAAGTTAGACAGCTATTTTAGCATTGCAATGGGGCATTCAAATGTTTTATTTTAAACAACTTGTTAATGTTTTCGTAGACAAGCCTTTCCAATCCGAAATATTGCTGAGGAACTGGACCCAACCTTCAAGGCCAAGAGGCAGAGCAAAGACAGCCTCCGCGAGGGACAGACCATCTCAGGTAGCAGCATATTAGCCTGTCATAGAGCCAGACACACATGTTTCTGTACAGAGCTCATTAAAAACAGGAACTTATCTATCAATAGGCTCCCCAGCCTGTCAGTCACCTCCCGTCCCTCACTCTGGTCGACACGACTTCCTGGAGGAGCCTGCCTTCATCCCGCCCACCAAGCGGCACAGTGACAAATCAGGATGCATTAAACCCAAAGAAAAGAAGAACTGCAAGCAGCAGTGACAGGAGAACCTCGAAGCACAATGATCATCTTTAGAGAACAGCTCTACTAAACAGCCAGTCCACCACTCTGGCTGGCGGCAGTTAGACTTTCTCTGCTGAAGACCTATCTCACTTAGATGTCCCAAGTAGCACTTTAAATGAACTTTAAAATTGATTAACTGGTTTACAAATCATAGCATGTACTGTAGCTCTGGTTAGGGCTCCTAATCCAGTAGTGTTCAAAAGGGAACAATGACAGTTGAACTGACCATGGATCTTCAGACCATGGTGTTTGTGAGAGAACATTGATGTCAATCACTACCAGTTGTGTTAATTACTTTTATTTGTTGTTTGGGAGACATGGGAGATACTCTGCTTCACTCTTGGCTGCACAGCACGCTTCTAAGCACTCCAGATGATGGGCCTATACAGTGCAAACAGTCCCCCTGTTTGTCTGTCAGAAAACAGACAGGTCAGACAGGCATCCAGTATACTAACCATGTCATATAATACCCATGCATGCTATCGTAGAGATTTACTTCACTGAAGTGACAAGCTAAAACAGGCCCCTATTTCACTTTCGTATGTGATCAGATGTGCTGTAATTATAAATAATGACTCGGGACTGTAAATATTCTTGTATGCCTCTAGAAACTGCAGCGTTTCCACAACTCATCATGCAAGTACAGTAACATGAATCATTTACAGCTCACTAATAACTGTTTTGCGCGAGCTACAACTTCAGATACTGCTTGAGACACTGAGACAATAAAGAGAGATACTTGAGATTCTGACACAAAAAAGTGAATCTTTCTTGTCAGCTTTTTAATCCCTGCATACAAAAATTATAGCCATTACATTTAAGGCTTTAAGTTTAATAGAGATGTATTATCATTCAGTGCATGACTGTTGAAGCACCCACACATATATAAATACACAATTTGTAATTTATTTAAATATTCGGTTAATTTAACTGGATGACATTTATTTCGTATTCAACAGCATGTTGAATTTGACCATATTCTTTCTATTTCTCTCCAAAGAGTGTATTTATTTTCTTTATTTTATCTTACAAAACTTCTGTGAGCTGTTTATCCCCTGAGAATAAAGAAACATTTCTGAAACCCTTGTGAGAACCGTAACATCTGTCTCCATCAAGATCTCTACATTTAGGTAGTTGAGGTTGATCACATCTTAAACACAATATTTCTCCATAAGTTCTCCTGGAATCCAATAGCATGTGTAGATCAATTGATATAAAAGGGTTGATAAATTAAAGACTGGAAAACAAGAAAATATACTTTTTATTCACTAATATCAAAACTTGAAATTGCATTGCCTAGAAAACATACACTCTGAAAATATGAACTAATAAATAGTAACAATGACCAATAATATTTCTAGATATACATACATGACTGTATACACACCATTGTTTAATAACCCATCTAGTCTTGATCCATAGAGACCTGTATCTAACAGTTCTCAGTTTCAGGGCTAGGCTACTGTATTACTCATGTATGACTCATCAGCACTTTGGACTCATGATTCATTCACGTTACAACACTATGTAAACGTTTCCATTCTGTGACCTCAATCAGTCTTTTGAACCTACTCAATGATGTTCCATTGCTATTTTAGAGTATTGAAGTGTAGCTGTTAAACTCTACTGAAAGGTCCGCCTCTACCTTTGTCAGCTGTTAAAGGCTGATTAAGATCTAAAAGATTAAAAGTCCTAACATATATAACATTAAAAGTGCTAACATATATACCTGGGCACTCTACCCAAAACTAACCCCTTTATATGAGTCATGTTATCTATTTACCCTGTCTTTAGTATGACACATCCACACAGGAATGTAAGAAGTTTCTTCAATACCCGATCACCAGAAACATTGAGGCATTACAGGTTTTGACATTTAATCACAGACCTGGCATACTATTTAGTCACATCATAAGAAGTAATTCATAAACACTCTTTCCAAATGGAGATATGATTTAACAAGACTGAACAGGGAACACCCTGAAACTACAAATTGGTTGTGAAAAGGAGAACTTGGTTCTTGATCATATCAAGTCTTTTATGGTATAACGCGTGTTATATTAAGCTCTGTTGCATTAACACATGATAAAAGCAATCTGACCTTTCTCATGACATTTACAGTTACTGGGGAAACTCTATTGTAAAAAGAGTCCCATGGGAAAGTCCTCCTTTCCTATTATTATGCAGTGTCATGTACACTGCTGCACTTGTTTAAAGGACGTGTCTACATTATATCATGGAAGTAAATGAGATTATGTGGACTTTAAATCAGATACAAATAAAAAAACATCACACATACTGTCTAAGGTCGAGTTCCTTACAAAATGTAAAAGTAGGCCTAATGATTCGAATAGCTCTTTTCAAAAGTGTCTTTATGTCCTTTTTTACCTGACTGCTTCTGCACCATGTACAAGAATAAACTTCAGGGTATCTTGTGCAATGACACATTTTCATTCACTATAAAGAGCATGTCAAACCCTTTACAGGAAAGGGCAAGAAAGGCTGCCTGACGTAGAACCCCATGTGGGAGGCATGGGGGCTAAGAACACAGACGTGAGCACTCAATGACTCGCTGTGGTTTGAACTCCCACCTTTGCTTGACTGTACAGAGAAGGCCCAGCCCTCCCTCGCACTTCATAACACAAATGTCACTTGTCACACAGAGAAGCCATCACCAAATATCTTACTATACATAAAGTCTAACTAGATGTCCATGTTTTATGACTGGATTACTTTTGAATGTTGCAAATAACTTCAGGGTGGTTCCCATACATGTAAATATTGGGACCGGTCATCCAACAAGAGTCCCTAGATGTTTAAAATGGTTATGAGATACCTGATGTTCTTCCCCTTCAGAATTCCCCCTCCTCTTCTGCCAGACCGTTAATTCCACATAACTGGTTGACACGTGTACTGTAAAAACTGTAAAAACAAAACTCTTAAAAAACAAATGTACTAACATTGAAGTAGACACGTTTGAAAAACATACACATTCATTCTTCTTTGATGTTAAAAAGGTTTTGACGTAGGAGAGTAACATTTAAGTACCCAACAGTTGAATGGACAATAGTCTATTCATGGCCATTTATTAGGTTGTTGTCCGAGTCTAGTCTTTAGGGAGTCTGATTCAGTCTGATCTCATTCAAGAGTGGGGCTTTGGACTCCTGAGAGGTCAGAGACTCGGTGCTGCTTCCCTGCTCCTGCTGAGGCTGATGGCAGCTGCATGATACCAGGGTCTGGGGCTCATCTGAAGACGACAGGAGAGGGACAGACAGGAGAGGGGGAGACAGGAGAGGGAGAGACAGGAGAGGGAGAGACAGGAGAGGGAGAGACAGGAGAGGGAGAGACAGGAGAGGGACAGACAGGAGAGGGACAAACAGGAGAGGGACAGACAGGAGAGGGAGAGACAGGGAGGTTTTGAATGGAGGTAGTATGATTTGCGAACACTGTATACTTGTGACATATTTGATGCATGATGTTTGAAATGTGAGTCTGAAAATGTGTTTCGGGTCAGGAAAAATGCTGGTGATGTGGACTTCTGTTACCTGTAGTGGGATTCCGAATGATGGGTCCGAATGGATTAGGGGTCTTGGGGGGTAGTTTCTTTTGAACACTTTTGTGTAACATGATGCTGCTGATGATGCTGATGACAATGACCAGAAACCCAGCGCAGGTGACTGCTACAACCCATCCTGTGTTATCTACAAAGTGGGAGAAAATGACAATTTCATGCACATTCAAACCAATGTCTTGTGACAATCCAGAGTTTTTTTTATCCTGGGTAACCATGGATCTTACCTCTGTTTTCTGGAACAAAGCTGATTCCTGTGTTTCTTGAAGGCAAGGTGACTACCACAGGGTCTGAGTGGTTGCTTTTACTGGTGCTGCACTTAATGTCACTGACTGCATCCCCGCTGGCAACAATGTGTTGATTTGGATGGGGGCAGCTAGAGAAGGTCATTAGGACAAAAAACACAATTATTGACTCTAGTCTCCTATCACATTTGTAAATGCAACACTGTATTAATTCACATTAGCCTCACCGGGTTGTCCAAGGTTTGCACTTCTGGTGTATCTGGTCATTGAATGTCCCCTGAGGACACTTTTGGCAAGATCCTGTAAAGACCAACACATAGCTCAGTCAGAGTGTTGGAATGGCTGTATGTTGCTGTATAAGTCTTGAGTATCATTTCATTGTTACTTTAGTTTTAATCTGTATTTGGTGGCATGATCAATATTATTTCTTGTCATTGTCCTCCATGTCTTCAGACATTAAAAGCTACTTGACAAGATCAGTTTTGCTGCCTAGCGCCTACCTCGCGCATCTATTAAAATAGAGTGCTGTGGCAAGTTTACACAACAGGCTAAGTTTACACAAACTTGTGGAAATAAACGTATACTTCTTCATGTATTGTAGAGGTCACTAGACATATATAGCTCATAGAATTGCGTCTGAGACTTACGTTGATTTGTAGGCTCTTCGCCCTTGCCACACTCTTTGACACAGAAGGTGCAGCCTTCATCACCACATTTATACCCCGCTGAACAGTCACACTCAGTGTCCTTGGTGGTTGTACACCTTTTTTTAAGAATAAAGGCACCTATACACACACATTCAAACAAACAAACATACTGTGAGCATCTATGTGGACATTTGAAAGATGGAATGCAAGTGTTAAATATGGTATCATACATTTACATTTTACATTTCATTCATTTAGCAGACGCTTTTATCCAGCGTACAAATATATAGAAAGTACAGCAGAAGATCAAGGATCATAGTTCTACAGTATTTTTGTGGTCGGATTCCAGTTGCCGTATCTCAGCTACCAGGCACAGTGAACAAAAATGTATTCTAGAGTGCAACAATAACATCTTGATTCTTTCACTATAGTCTTACAATAACTTCGATGTCTAACAACTCCAGTGGTTCCTAGTACATGTCAGTGCATATCATAATGCTTCTCCTACCAATGCAAAGCTGGCATATCAAGCACTCGTGGGTGCAGTCTCTTGTCAGATAGTATAACAACCGGATATCGAATATAACATGCAGAGAAGGGACAACTTTGAGGGTACAGTACCACAAGAAGTAATTAATCTTACCTGTACACGTGGTACATTGTTTACAGTCAAACTTTAAAGGGTCTTTTGTGTAGGTGCCTTCCTCACAAGGAGTACACAGTTCTTTGGGATCTGGACCACAGCGGCTAACTACACGGTTCCCTATATGTGCACATCCAGTAGACAGATCCACATACAGAGAAAAAGACAGAAAGAGAGAAAGAAATGTGTACCTGCTGTTAGCACACAAATGACTTCAAACTCAGTCAGTCAGACAATGTTACACTGATACAAATACAGTCATCTAAAAGAGAATCTACGATGTGTCAGCACTGTGTTCTGTGAAACCTAAACCACCATTGGAGTAGACACACTTTACTGTACCATTACTGTACAATCCTACCCATATTGGATTCCCCTTCCACATTTATCAGTAGACATCTGGCCTGATGAGTCACCCTGACAGAATCTTTAATGTGGTATTAAGAAAAACCACTGAAACTGATCTAGGTCAGTTGAAACCACCACAGGGGAAAGGGAACACTCCTCACAACTTGGGATACAACACACTGCCTCATTAAAACGGTAACTGAGAAATAACCAATTTAATCCATTTCTTAATCAAGATGATCATTTATATCTTATCCATTTTAAATCTCGATATTCAAGTTCATAATGGGAAGCTAGAGTTGACCAAGTTCTGCTTTAGAGACAACCCTAATATTCTTATACAAATAAACAACACAGTCCTGAACCCAGACGTACCTGGTTTGCAATGAACACAGCAGACATCTGTAGTTTTATGGGGCTCCCATCGCATACAGCCTATTGCTGTCTCTTCAGCACTGATACAGCCAGCTGGGAGCAGAGCGAAACACCAAGCCAAGATGAGTAGATCCATAGCTCTCACAGGGTTCAGAGTAGGGCTGTAGATCACACCCAGCATTCTGACAGCAAGGAGCAGTCCAGCACACTAAACAATCCAAGACACAATCAATTTAAGAATTACACTGAATAAAGGGATCTTACATGATATGAAAATAAAGCTGCATCTTCCTATTCCTATAAACACATACCCAGGACCAAGGTCACAATTTTAAGAAAGGTGAACACTTTACATAGTGTAATAAATCCAATACTCAAATCCAACATACAGTACCCAAAAAACGTATTTTACTTTAAGTAATTTCAAGTAATGCATGGATTAAATTACCCAGGTTTGATTCAAACATACACACACACACACTCACATAAATAGCTTAAGGAAAATAATTGTATCAACAAAAACTTTAAGAGGACAATATATTATGCTGGTTGTACTGAAATATTTAAGTTATCCCAGTTGTATAAAACAGCATGTTAGATTTGGAATATACAAAAAAATATTATGGTCCACAGAAAATTACCTCATCCGCTCTCAAGTGTAGCCTCTTGTTGATGCAGGTTAAGTATCAGAAGCGTCTTCATATATATGGTAGGAGGAGCTTGTAGCCTCTATGGCTGAGCCTAGTGGTTACTTTTTAAATGCATCATAAACATGTAGCCTACAGTGAAGTGCTGGTCTGGTTTTCTTTATTAAACTGAACCTCAATGGTATCTTTGAAATTGTTGGATATTATTGTCTGATTATCACACTTTTGTTAAAGTTTTTTTAAGAACACGTTTACATGTTGGACTTCTCTTTGGCATTGGTTGGCATGATACTACAAATAGTCTTACGTGTAACTGCCAACAAGCAAATCGTCAGCAAGGTTATATTCTGGACTGACAGTTTATTTCCTATTTGGGTCTTTTTATTCTTGTCTCCTTACTCTACATTGGAAAAGGAAATATGTTATGATATGTTATGACGCGTTTCAAAATGACGATAAAGAGACACGTCGACTTCAGCATCTCATGACCTCTGCGATAGATAGAGCACAAGATCGTTTAATTGATGGATCACCTTGAACACATGATATTAGTAAGACGTGTTTATCAGCTGTTCTTGTGTGCTGCTTTTTTTTTTTACTTCGCAAGTAATAGAGGGTGAGGTCACCTTCTCGAGGTTTTACTTTTGTAATTATATAGGGACGTCCCTCTACAGATAATAATTAAACAGAAACAAAACTAAAAAGTACCAAGGAGTCCCTTTCTTCGTTTGTTACGGTGTCTCCGATTACTATCAGGAAAGTCCAGGAGCTGTCTTGATCCTGATCTTACACACTTTCTGGGAAAGACAAATCCTGTATTGCCTGCATTTCCCCTTTCCGGAAATACATTCGCTGAACCGATTTGTATAATGGTTAATGATGAGTCAGCCACCCCTACGTTGTACGGTATGTAACCCCATTGTCTCCTAGGGTGACCAAACATCTGGATTTCTAGCCCTTTGGCCGGACCAATGTGGCATGTCCTCCTTTTTGCTCTTTTGTTCTCCTTTTTGACCCTTCCTGCCCACCGTCGCAATTTACCACTCGCGTAGGCTTTCAGATGCCAAAAAGAAAGACCTCCTTCAAACCTACGTCGAGTTCAGAACTCCACTTTGCCAGTAAGAACAGCAAAGATCAATATCATGCCTTCTGTAAACTCAGTCGCCCCCCATCTCTGCTCTAGTTATTTTTAAGATCTCTTGTCATTAATCTTCTTCCTAACACCACAGAGGCGTCTATCCTGGCCATAACTATTTGAGCATAAGGGTATGAAGGGACCCGTTCTGTTCAATCCTATATCACTCTTCTTGGTCATCAAGTCACAAAGCACCTCCTACCACCAATGCTATGCTGACAATCCTATATGTTTCTAACCTTTCCAGGTTTCTGACCTCCTGGTCAACTACAGAATCTAGACACATCTGGATAGCATATCTTCACTGATGTTCTACCACCACCTTTTTGTAATACAGATACAGTAGCACCTGGGAAAAATGTCAATGATATGCTTAAGATATGATAAAGTTGTTGTCGCTCTACTGTATTTTATGCAATAGTTGGGCTAATGATATTGTTGAGATCAGTTGAGATCCATTTGTAATGATTTTTTGCTAACAGAATGTTCGTTGGTACTAACCACTGTTGGAGGTTGGTCCATTGACCAACTTGACTGCTTCTGTAAGCCATTGTGACGGCTAAGAAAGCTATGATAGTCAAGGCTGTGGGTTTTATTATAGCACAAGATACTCATACTGAAACTACGTCACTACCAACCCTCTGAAGACTTTCCAAAAGGACCTCCTCCCTCATACACAATGGTCAACACACTGCCTCTGTATTTTGACAAGGACAGCCTGCTGTGGCTGAAGAGAGACTAGCTCTAAAGCAAACATGTCACAGTACGCACTAACACCCTGCTACTCCCCCTCAGCATATAGCTTGTTCACAGCATCACTTCCTTCCACAGCCTGCTCAGCACTTCCTCCCACACGTGAGTGTGGTGGAGTACCACGCAGCGCTTGTGCAGGGTCTCAGGCCTGTGTATGGGCTGCCTGGGTTATGTGAGAGTCACAGCTCGGCCCACTGGGAAAGTACAGCGGGGCTGGTGCCAAGTGTCGTCACCCAAAGTTTTAATTACGTACCAAGAGAGCTTACTACTAAACTTCATGGGGTAATCTCCAGCATCATTTGGGGAGATTCTATCTGAGCTGAGATCAGAATCTCCCCAAAAACTGGTGGATATTACCCCATGAAGTTTAGCAGTTCACGCATAATAAACAAAGACATTAAGACAAAACGTTTGTACATATATATTTTTTAATTCTTATATATAATAAATTTCTATGTACAATGTATTCCTCTTTTGTAAAGAAACAAAACAAAGGAGAAATCTTTGATTGCAAACAGTGTTTCATACTAAAGGGCCAGACAAAGATGAGAAAGTGCTGATATTCAACTGAGTGTGCTGCTACTTCTCCCCCGGGTGGACAGAGCTGGTACAACACACCTAAATCAGCCCTGGGGCCAAACAGGGCTGGCAACGATTCAGTTCTATCATATGATTTTCAGAATTGAGGATTGGGGTTTCCCTTGTCATTCTCTAAAGTCACTTGATTACAGAACAATAGTGTACAGGATGAATCAATATCCAGGCCTGTTCAGCCCAGCCCTTCCTGTCAGAGACGTGGCAGGGTAGGGACACCACCAGTCACAGGACAATGCCATCCCTCTGATCTCTATGTCATCCCACCCATGTGTACAGGGAGCATGTATATAGCTACTGTACTAGTGATCTCTGTTCCACTCGATACGTTCATGTTGAGTAATCCGACATGGTGGATGACCACTGTTTGCAATCCTGTTGGCATGTTTCTCTGCCAACAGTGGTGTCAAATTGGTTCACAACATGCTACTGTTGTGGTAGTCAGGGTTACTGCAGTAATGATACATTCAACAAAGCACAGCTAGGACAGTGGACAGTGGTGATGGTCAATCCACTGGGTCACTAAAGGAGATGTCTGATTGTCGATGTGTCAGTCGGCCAATGAGAGACAGACAAGGTTTGACACCATCAATTCAACATGATCACATAAATAACATCACAAAAAATCTCCAGTGTATGGATTTCTCTTTTAGACCATTGGCCACGAGGTAACCCTCAATTTCAAAATATGTAGCAAAATGAATTCTTGTTGTCTCCTTTAAAGCGGTCATGCAAATGATGCAGCCTAGTTGAGCTAAAGACTGGGCACATTTCCTCCGTAACAACGTTGAGAAGATCCAGACGCTGTCTAAGTGGCCAAGGCTAGCACTGACTAGTTGGCAGATGTGACAGTATCCCAGGTCCCCCTGGCATACCGCATAAGCAAGAACGGCGGTCCGCTAGAGCTGCACTTTTGGTCTGAAGTGCCAAATAGTAGCAGAGGATGTGAAGGAGAAATACCAAGAGATCGGTCTCCAGTCCTGGGTCGACCCGGTCCAAAGCTGTGGCTCCGAGTCTGGGGGATTGATATCCAGATCCAGCCAGCTAGGTCTGGTCCAACAGGAGATCATCCAGATAGAGTTCCCTCTCCTGGGCCTGTCTGTGTGGCAGCTCTTTAGAATCACCACATTGAATACCACTCACGGTTCACAAACTGTACACTTACTGTCACGTCAATACAAAAGAGCTGGGAGGGTTCTCCACACACACAGACAGAGGACCTGCGTGTGCGTGTCTGTGTGTGTGCGCGCATGGATGTATGAGGACTCCCTCTTGTGCTCTGGTTTCCCATCCTCCCTTACTTGCACATCAGGGGGAGCAATGAGCTAGCGACGGGTCGAGGGCCAGGGTCTACATTCTGAACACAGGGATAGTCAGTAGCAAAGAGATTTAGCTAAGGGACAGAGAAAGGGAGAGAGAGAGAGAACAAAAGAGAGAGAAAAAGAATGAAAATGAGAGCGAGAGACAAAGAAAAACGGAGAGAGCAGGGCAGAGGGAATCGTTTGTGCTCGGCAACTTTTCAAGGCACTGTCCTGTCTGTCACATGATGTCAACAAAGAACTCACAGGGGTTTCCCATGGCGTGCTGGAAGGACTGGCGGCTGGCGGTGAGTTCGGGGGGGACGGCAGCTAGCTCCCTCACTGGGGGGGCCCCAGGGGGGGTGCTGCTGCTGACGGACGTCTTGGGGGCGAGGCGTGCCAGGCAGTACGGGGGGGGTAGGCCAGGGGGGCCGTAGGAGGAGGCGTGGCTTCGCTCACTGTGGCCACAGGAGCCGGGCACAGGTTGGCTGAAGGGGGCGTGGCTATAGGAGAAGGGGGCTTGGATGTTTTTCGAGTGACAGTGACTCCTGTGAGACTGGGTGTGGCTGAAACCTGAGCGAGTGTGGCTGTGACTGGAGAGGGCATGGCTGTGATGACTGAGTTGGCTGGCAGACCTATCGCCACGCCTGACACCCCGCACGACTTGCTCTGATTCGCTGCAAGTGGACCTGTGGGTCTTCTCTTGAGGGGAGGAGCGCCTGCCTTTCCCTGCGCTGGGGTTGGAGCCGCTGCTTCGGCTTCCTGGGAGAGGAAGGAGGAGACAGGAACACAGACAGTTATCCCCCAACCCACGTCTGCACACCTGTCATCACCATAACAACACCATCTGCAGCTCCAGCTCACCAGCTATGACTTACTGTTGCCATCTGTTGCTGACCTAGTAGTTAGTGTATCCTAGGTAGCAGACAGTCACACCTTAAAAATGGATTCTGAAAGCTTAGTGAAGCCCCACAAGCTCTTAATAAGGCCCACAACACAGTGAGGTTACAGGTCGTATGACGGATGCTTACATGACGGATTTGCTTCGAGAAGACAGGTGAAACATCTTCAGGCCTCATATGGGGTCTATAAAGGCTTTAGAAGACATACTTCATATCAAGTGGAATGAGACTATATATATATCTACAAAAAACCCAAATCATTAAATATCAACAGCCAAAGGCAAGTGACTTCATCCCCATGGTAACAGGAAGCAGACATGAGACTGGTGATGTCATGTCTGGTGTACTAGCCCACACAGAGACTTCTCTGAGGTCCATACATTTAGACATGTCATGATACACCTGCATCAAGGACACACCTCAATATTGGAAAACCCTGGACTGGTGATCAACGCAGACGGACTGAAAAATGATCTTGTAGATCTAGTTTGATCGGGATTCTGTGTCATTCAGTCAACTGTGTCAAGTGTTACTTTGTGAGATCACAATGCCAGTAATTCCACATTGAAAATGTCATCCTGATAAAGGTCAACCACAACATTGTGAACCAACACATATTCCTGTCTCCTCTTTGGCATTGAGCCCTAGTACTGCATATGGTGCATGATCGCCCCCTATCAGAGAGAATGATAGTGCAAGCCTTGGCCTCAGTTGAATCATGCACCTCTCGGACTGAGACTCAGTACAGTACCAACACATGCCCAGAGGTGCACAGAGGGAGAATGGGCTGTCAGGAGAGTCACAAACAGCTGCAGCAACGGTATGGACACACACACACATCAACGCAACTCGGTGGGAGAGGCATGGGAGGAGGAAAGAAAAACCTTGAAGCTATGTTAAGAGAGCAGTCCACAGAGAGAGAGAGAGAGAGAGAGAGAGAGAGAGAGAGAAAGAGGAGAGCAGTCCACAGAGAGAGAGAGAGAGAGAGAGAGAGAGAGAGAGAGAGAGGAGAGCAGTCCACAGAGAGAGAGAGAGAGAGAGAGAGAGAGAGAGAGAGAGAGAGAGAGAGAGAGAGAGAGAGAGAGAGCAGTCCACAGAGAGGAGAGAGAGAGAGAGCAGTCCACAGAGAGAGAGAGAGGAGTCCACAGAGAGAGACAGAGACAGAGAGAGAGACAGAGAGGAGAGCAGTCCACAGAGAGGAGAGAGAGAGAGTGAGAGAGAGAGAGAGAGGAGTCCACAGAGAGAGACAGAGACAGAGACAGAGACAGAGACAGAGAGAGAGAGAGAGAGAGAGAGAGAGAGAGAGAGAGAGAGAGGAGAAAGACAGACAGAAATGAAATGAGAAGTGAGATGGAGGAAATGAAAGTTTTTGTGAGATAATCAGAATGACCAGAGAGATAGATATAGACAGAGAGAGACACATAGAGAGAGAGAGAGAGAGAGAGAGAGAGAGAGAGAGGGAGAGAGAGAGGTAGAGAAGGAGAGGGTGTTAGCTGTCTTACCGGTTCCCCCAGTGTCCTGGGACTACCTCCTCCTTCAGTCTACCGTTGCCCAGCAGAAACAGAGGGAACAACAGAGTTAAACACCTCCCAGTCCAGTCCAGCCTGGTCCAACCCAGATCAGCTTGGATCCATCAAACCTAGCCCAGCCAAGCCCTAGTCTGGCTCAGTTTAGTCCAGCCCAGTCTAGACTAACTCACCTAGTCTGACCCAGTCCAGCTGTGCCTGGTCTAGTGGATCCTAGCCTCCTCCAGCTGGGTGTAACCCAGACACTGTCCTCTCCAGCCTGCTCTGGGCCTACTGCATCACTGCTCACAGTAAGGATCCAGACACTGTCCTCTCAAGCCTGCTCTGGGCCTACTGCATCACTGCTCACAGTAAGGATCCAGACACTGTCCTCTCCAGCCTGCTCTGGGCCTACTGCATCACTGCTCACAGTAAGGATCTGATTGCACTGTGGGGACTTCCCCATGAATAACGCATGATCCCCTCTTCACACACACAGAAACACACGCACACTGATCTGCTGGCACTGTCGCTCCTGCTTACTTCCTCCTGCTCACTGTCACACTCCGTGGCATGCATGCACAGTAATGACAGCTACAGATGCCTGGCTCAAAATGGGATATTAAACAACTACCAAGTTGGACTGGAGAGGAAAACGGGAGGTAACAGACAGGGCTGGGTGCTCCCTATTCTTCTCTCTCTCTCCTCCAATCCCAAAGTTGCCAAATGGTTATGTGGACATCCATAAACAAAAACGAAAGTTGACGGAAATCAGGCAAGGACAATGGCTGAAGGATTCACTTGAAGGTGATTGCAACAAAAGATCGTACAGGAGAAGGAATGGAGCCTTTTCTACGATGTGATCACGATTACACGAGAGAAATGCTCATCTTTCATGCTGCCTACTTCTATCCCACATCCAGCAGAGGCCACTCTCCCCCAGACACACAGTCTCCCCACCATGCAGCAGCAAGACACAGCAACGACAGCAGCAGGTAGCAAATGAGATAAAAGATCATTCAGGAAGGATGGGGCCCATTGGGTCATATCAAGCTGGCAATCTGAGTTCAGCCAATAGGCTGGTCAGGTTCAGTGTGTACACACCCAGTACTGAAGAGTTTCCCGCTTGCTGCGCGACCCAAGATGCTCATGATTGACCTTGACGATACAAGATGATTTTAGACACTTTGACTAAGAACGGTGTGTTCATGTGCAATTAGCTACACAATAGGACCAAAAAATAACCTTAAGATGCAGGCACACAGGTTAGCACATACAGTAGTTTAGACTGTGTCACTAACTGGCATGAGATTTGGACCGGTAAGAGGTCAGCCATTGAGGTGTGATCAGTTTATATCTGAACACTGAGGTTTAAAGACAAGGCCTCACTCACCCTCACTGTGTTGGCTGCCGGCACTGCCACTGTGAAAACTGTGGCAGGGGTCGGAGTATCCTGGGGGGAAGCCAGGGGGAGCGGAGGGGAAAGGGGGGTAGGGGAAGGGTTGGCCTCCCAGGGGCCAGGGGTTGGTGGCTGGGGGAGGGAGGGGGGCCAAGGTGTCCTGTTCGGAGCCCCCACCACTGGAACCCTCGTTCAGGTTGAGGGACGCCATGTCTGGAGGACAGAGAGAGAAAGAGAGAGATTATACATCAGTAAATCCTCAGTTAAGGTGACATCCTAAGGTCAATGTAGCTGCCTCATATACACCAGTGGTGGATGAAGCTGATGTATGCGGTGTGGAGGGGGTCGTGGCGTCAGTACTTTGGCAGAGGTCTCCGAAGGTGTAGTAGCACTGCTCAGAGAAGGTGATCTTGTTGACGGTGTGTCTCAGGTAGCCATGTTTGAGCAGACTGCTGGCGTACTTCCTGGCATCACGGCGGTCCTTGAAGCCCTCCACTCGGGAGTAGAGCCAGTCCACCACATCAGCACCTAACACACACACACACACAATGTACACACTAGGGATGGGCATTCGACTAAATTGTCTTAATCGATCGTCGGGAGAATTAACGATCGATTTTCGATTAATCATTAACATGTTTATATTAAAATTCACAATTTATAGGCTATATTAAAATGAGGTGAAATTAGAAAAAACACAGCGTGTTTCCGCATTGAGATCTGTAGTGTAAAGGGCCCTATTATCGTCCACTCAAAATCTCCAACGTTCGGGGCCCCATTATCGTCCACAACCGTTTCTTCCGTTAATTTCTTAAAGAAAATATGCAGCAGCAACGAAAGAAAGTAACTCATCGATATGTACACATCTTATTATGCTGCACACCAAATTACAGCGTCTTACTTCGAGATTTGAGAGTGTATATACGCTCTCAAACCTTATGTGTAGCATTTGCCTTCCGCAGCGTCAAACTGACAATTCTCCCTTGAAAGTGGTTGGGTGGATGTGGGACCCCCTGGCTAACTGCTAAAATCAGGAAATTAACATTTCTATGCATATCCGGATTGGATTTCAATACCGGAATGTTATAATATAGGTGTGTATCTATATATTAAAGAATAATGCTGTGACATAGGCCTAACGTTTTTAATTTGTAGTATAACGACATTTTGGTAACATTGCTAACGAGCGTCGAGAACTAGCTACAGTAGGTGGACGATAATGGGACCCCTTACTACAGTAGGTATTACAAGAAAAACAACTATTTCTGTAACTCCTAGAAGCGGAGCCGACAGCTAGAAGCCTGTGTTCAAACACAACTGGCCCTCGTTTTTTTCCGGCTAATTAACAAAGCTTCATAAAAACTTTCGCCCTCAACAATACTTAAGGGTAGCATATCCATCTCGATGGATTTACAGATCCGTTGGGTAATTTTCTCTGCTCGTTGTGCATCGCAGCTCCTCCGTGCTAGCACCAAGAGCAGGATGCACCGCCACTAACCAGGGTCGGATGTACGTTCTTCAAGTGGTACATCATTTGAGTCGTGGAGGAGTTGTATTTATACTCAGCTTTGCAGTGTTGGCAGTGAACAAAGGATTTTTTTGTCAATATGGTCTCACGCTACACTTCGCCGTGACCTCTTCATATTTACTTTTGAAATAGCTACATGGAAACTCGCCGGTAATTGAGTAGGCCTGTGGCGTTTTTTTCCAAACATTGGCTTCATTTGGTAAAATGTTTAGCTAATTGCTGCCACATAGCGAAATCCATTGCAACCCTTCAAGACTCACACTACGCAACAGAACACGCATTAGTTTTATCGATGAACAAATAATATTATCGACTAAATTCTTAATGATCGATAATCGATCGTCGATTAATTATGCCCATCCCTAGTACACACCAATGACTTGACACAGTAATACATACAATACCACCATCAGATACGTTGATATTGCACATTAGATACACTTGTATACAACCCCAATAGTGTAGGGTACAAACGTTACGTCAACATCGTCAGCAATATCCTGTAGCTCATAGGCATCCAAGTTTACAAGTGGACAAGTGGTCCTCTAAGATTTCTCTGTGTGATTCCCTTGACCTCTCACCAATGACAGCGTTGGAGATGGTGATCTTCAGCCACATCCTGTCCCGGATCTCCAGACCAGAGTCAGGCAGCTGCATCACCTTGACGATGGTCGCCATGTCTGTCTTACTGGCCGACAATGGCAAGTCGTCAAACTCTGAGCGAGGAGAGAGGTGACAGAGTCTGGATGAAGCATGCGGTTGACTCAGAGACATTGGGATATGCTGATATGCTGTGCTGTGCTATACAGTAGCTAGTGTGTGTGTGTGGTTGTGGTCGGGTTGTGGTCCTACCGTAGTGTGGGTAGGGCCCGGTCAGGGCGGTGGTGTGAGAGATCCAGGCTGCAGGGTCAATAGGTCTTACAGGCTCCGCTGAATAAACACACACAATCATACACCTGCACGTTGTTTTCCAAAAGGTTTGTGTGTGGGGGGGGGGTCGGGGTTGTTTGGCGATGAGTTGCGTTCTTCTATTGTGTTTGTATGCATGTGCTCACATGCATGGGGGGGCTCAGAGGTCAGAGCATTTGACTACAGATCAAGAGGTTGCAGGTTCAAATCTCCCCTGTACTGGGATGTTGCTCTGGATCAATGTGTCTGTTCAGTGAAAGGGCCTGTGTGTGTGTCTTACCTCTGGGGATCGTGAAGTAGCTACGTGGAGATGGATCCCAGCACTTGGCTACAGTAAGGCTGATAGGCCTGCAGCACAGAAACACTCAGTCAGTTTAAGAACAGGCTGACAACTGGACTCTTCAAGCACACAACTATGTAGCTACTGCCCAGCAGCCAAAGTAATCGGCTGGTTTAAAGGGTTTGAGGGAGATTATGGGGAAAATATATTCAGAATTATACTGCTGTCAATCACACTAAAACAGCTTAGATTGCCAACCAGTGGTTCATCCGGTACATTACGTCTATAAACTTTGAGCAGGGCTGACCCTATTCAAGCTGGGCCACACATATCTGAATCGTAATAAACAACACTGCCTGGGAGTACTGTTTGCTCCAGGCCAGTCAGCAGAAGCAGCCACAACACTTTTCTTACCCGGTTTTAGACACGATCTCTCTGAGGATGCGGACAGCATCATCGTTGCTCATGTTCTCAAAGTTCACGTCGTTCACCTGGGGGTTCACATGACACCACGATCCATAAACATAAGTCACAGGGAAGGAATTCTTTAGAACTACCCTTTTGCTTTTTGGTGTGCTACAGTTCAGTTGTTAATCTCCGGGGGACTGCAAGGCTTTTAGCCGCACGTAAAAGGCGAGTAAATCCTAAGCTGCTTTATATATTTAGGTTTTCCTACTTTATGCATGGGCAGAGAAACTACACGTTGGACAATAAACAACAAGCAGCCAGGGTTTGAGAGCAGCTGGGGTTCCAGCCACACAGATCAAAGAACCCAGCCATAGGAAGGAAGGGGAGAGGCAGAAAAACAACATCCATAAAACACAGTTACAGGGAGGCGAGGAGAACAAGCCAGGTCTGTTGTTGTTCCCTCAGCCGAGCGTTGAGTGTGCCCCTAGAGGGTGTGCAGGGTGTTGGGGAAGGGAGAGGAGGGTGGAGCCCACCTGCAGGAGCATGTCTCCAGGTTCGATCCTGCCGTCTGCGGCCACGGCTCCGCCCTTCATGATGGAACCGATGTAGATGCCGCCGTCGCCCCGGTCGTTGCTCTGGCCCACGATGCTGATACCCAGGAAGTTGTACTTCTCTGTCACACACAGACGCCAGGGGAGAATCAGGTCACAGGAACAAATGGACTCAAAGGCTACGAAGCTAAGGAGTATCTAGGAATATACTTCCAGCAATGTTTCCAGACACAAAGCAGTCCAGAAGTGAGAAGTAGATGAGAGGGCGAGCCCTTACCCATGTTGAGAGTGACAGTGATGATGTTGAGGCTCATAGTGGAGTCTGTGATGCTGCTGAAGGAAGAGGACTAGCACACAGACAGGCCAGTGAGACAGTCGTTCATTCAGAAACATTCACAAACCTTAATACCACGTTCCATGCATGCTCTCTCTCTCTCTCCTGCGGTGACACATACACGCTACACACACACACACACACATTCCCTCCTACTCCCGTGCCATCCACCAGCAGTCTCTCACCCGGTCTATTTTGGCCACTTTGTGCCTCCGTCTGCGGCGTTTGTGTCTGCGCATCAGCTGAGAGGAGGAGCTCTGCTCTGTTGAGCTGCTGAGCCTGACAGGGAGGGGGAGAGGTCAGGGGGTCACCACAAACCCATGATGGAAAGGATAGAGAAAGACAGAGGGTCATGGTCCTTCTATGTACCTGCTGGCATCCTCATCTTCCTCACTGTCGACAAAGGAGCTGGTCTCCAGCTCGCTGCTCATCACTGAGGCGCTGTCGTAGCCCATGGCCGAGTCCCGCGCAGTGCGCTCCGACTTGGAGTGGCCGTTGATACGAGGGACTGGAAGGACAACCAGAAACCACTTTATCACCAGAGGTCACCGTCAGACTCAGACAGCATGACTTCAGGGAGGGTGGAGAGATGAATTTGATGGGGAGAAAGATTAGAATGGGACAGTGACAAGAAATACATGTCACAAAAAAGTACAGTTGGGGTGAAAGAGCAGACAGAAAGAATAGGGAACTAATTTGCTGAATTTATGAACTGCTAAAATGTCAACATTATTACAAAAAAAGAGGAACTCGGTTACATACGGAATTATATATTTTATTATTTTTTTACTATAGCTAATGTATTTGTGGGAATTTTGTATTAACATAAAAACAACATTTTAATGGGTACATCTTGCTACCTAAAACAGTGTTCACCCATAATCTCCAAAACACCCAACACCTCTCCATCACCTTCCTTACAGTGGCAGGGGCGTGGCGCTTTCTCAGGGTAACAGCGGATTGGCTGGAAAGGTCTACCCAGGCGTAGAGGGCGTGGCCGGGCCTGTGTTCTTCGTGTGCGACCGAAACATTCCAGTAATGTGGTAGTGCCCATTGCTACTGTACGTCAGCCCCAAGAGTGTTCTCACACACACATGCAAGCTCACTCTCATTCAAAAACCTCGACAGTCTCTCTCACACACACATTAGTAAAACGGAGGCGCTACAGCAGTTCTGCAGTGTACAGTGAGTACAGTGTGGGGAGTACAGCCTGGTTGTTGTCCCCCAGCCCCAGGCAGGAGTGAATGAGTCTTCCTGCCTAGAAACAGGGTGCTGACAGTCTCCTTATCTACAACCAAGGTAGTGAGGAAAGACAGGGGGAGAGGACAAATGCAGTGTGAACGGGAGATAACAAGACAGTCGCTCAACATCATCTTTCCTCCTCTCAGCTCAGTAGCAGACAATGCAGCAGGTGTGTCAAAGTACCCTGTGCTGTTTCATTAATGTCCTCTGCATGCCTGTGCACAGCCTATTTGTTCAATACAGCCCAATTTATAAACTATGCTGTGGACTATTGTTGAACACGTATAATACGTTAAAAACAACCTTCACTGTCCTTAAGGATCTATCCTATCCACCATTAAACAGATTGGATTGGAAGCTTTTCCTATTTCATCATTCTGATTCATATATGAATTATCCAAAGAGATTTAAAAAAAATGCCAGATGTCCACAATTTACCACCAATAGTAACCTACTGAAGTACTTACTAAGGTGACAAAACATTGCTATTTTGAAATGCTAACTTTCATAGGCAGAAAACGGTGTATTGCTTTCGATAGCACAGATTGCTATTTCTTGAAAATGACAAACCAAAGAAAATCTCAAAGGTAATCGCAACCGTTGTCACAAACCTGACAAACCATTGCCATAGGGATTTTCTAATCAATTCATTTGAACTAAAATATGCCAATTAAATACTAAGGTTTTTCGATCGTTTCCCATGCAAACAATAGATTAAACAAATACAATTGCTGTTTCTTAAATTCTTACCGCACTTGCTGCAGACGAACAGTCAACGAAGCCCCACACACTAACTGAACAAACTGAGACGGAGCTAAACTACAAATCACTCCTAACACGCGACACAACTATATCTGCTTTAATCCCCCTTCGACCAATCAGATGGCAGTTTCTCACAGCGTTGAGCTCGCACTGCAAAAAAAAAATCGGATGAGAAGCGATTTCATCCGCCATAGGTAACGATGCAATCATGTTGTTAGTTTAAATCCTTTTCCATTACAGTTTACGGGACACGGATTTTCCAAGTTAATTGAACACTTTTTCAATTGTTTCTGAAAAAGTACTTGCTTGATAATACCAGGATATGAAATGTAAGATGAGTACAATGTTACATTTACATACCTGACCAGTCAACAGATATATTTTAAGTTTCTTATTTTAACAATATCATATTAATAACCTTTCAGTGTTACACTAGTCTTGGCATTGGTGTATGCACTGTGTCTGAGGTGTCAATTCACTTCTAACCTCAGTGCAGGTAAGAGGGTAAGAGGTAGAACGCCTGTAGACATGAAATATATCCTATCCAATAACTCCATGCTCCCCTTAGGGTCCTACACCTGTCCCCTCCTCTCACCCTCCTGTCACCCTACAATATTCATCTTTTTATTCTCAGACATTCTGCAAGAAAGGAGAGAACAAGGGATATGTTTACCAGAGCTGACACTTTGATTCAGCTTGCTCTGTTCTCAGTAAAACAGCTCGTATTCAGGCAGACACTGAGCACTTACCTGTGTCACAGACAAGACAGGGGAATTCCGACCACCGTGGCTGCAGGCAGGCAGGCTGCTACATGATGGCTGGGTCTCTGCACCCAAGCCACAAGCTGACCACCGTGACATTGTCATGAGCTCCAAGCAAACACAAGCTAATTCAATCTGATTCTATTGGGCAGAGTAAGCTATCTTTTATGAGCCATGAAGCTGCATGTTGATGAACAGGGACTATCCCCCGACGCTCTCATTTAATTAGAGCTCACAAACTAGCAGATGGAGGGAGGGGGGGAAATGGGTAAGCAATTATTAGTCCTTCAGCAGAGGATCTGCAAGCAACTATTTCTAGAGACATGAACAAGCACAGGGACCTGGCCTGACAAATCTCTCATCACTCTCTGAACTCTGAACGATTGAAGAGAAAAAAAGGGAAATGACACTGTAGCGGTGGAGTCAGCGAGCCTAACCCTACCTAACACTAACCCTAACCTTAACCTTTCAGCCATTACATTGAAAGTGCTGCAAAATATAGGAGTTCACATGCACACATGTTGAACATGCGAACACACGTGCTCACTCGCCCACAAAGCACACACACAATTCTTTCTCTTCGAACTATCTCAGACGAATGCTTCAGACTTTGCTGCTAATTGCGCCACGTAGATTAATGAATATTGAGTTTAATGAGCCTGGAGAGCCGGATCCACACAGCCAGACTGGCTGAGATGAAGGGTTCAGGGGAGGAGAGATGGAGAGATTGGAGAGAGAGGGAGAGAAAGAGAGAGAGATAAAGAGCTGGCTCTGTGGTGAGCATGCAGGGGAAACAGAAACAGCAGGGTATGGAGGCTGCCTGTTTCTAGTGGAATGAGCTTCTGGCGGGCAGAGACTATCTGCCCTCAGCATCACCCAGCACCAGCAGAGGACTGAGAAAGACTGGGAGAATTTTTTTTCAGGCAAGACATGAACAGTATTCTAAGTGTTGGTGGCTGTTCAGCAGTTCTCCGCTGCATTCTTTGTGAGCGGAGAAAGAAAGACGCTTCGTGTCTGACTGGCTACCCGTCTGACAATAGAATATCTGTGAGAGAGAGAGAAGTTCCCCTAAAGGAGGGCAGAGGAAGCCCCCCCCCCCTTCTCTTCCTCCTCCCCATCCCCCTCCTCCCTTTTACTCATCCAAAAAAAGTGACCTTCATGGAGCTTTCTGTCGTCAGTGCCGGAGCACATCCGTGGAATAACAAATAAAGAATGCTGTTTGTTTCCAATCTTCCCAACTTTCCACATTAGACTAAAGTGCCCCATGTATTTACCACACTGTCTGATACAGTGAATGTGAGGAAATAGAGTATATTCAGTGATGTTTGCTTGTATTGATCCACAGTAGTATCCTCCCCATAGTATCCTACCCAACAAGTAAATAATATTCCATGCTGGTTCCACAGCAGCACGAGGTAAGAGACAGGAACTGCTTTCCTCTCGTGTCCTCTGTATTTCACAACTCCAGAGTCATTCTACTGGAGTTCATCCATCAAGTGGAAACTCCCCTGGGCCATGAACCTGAGCCTCAGCCAGGAAACAGAGATGGAGGACGAGAGGAGCCAAAGCCTGCAGCAGTCTTGGTCATATGGCACAACTGGGCTCCGATTCCACTTACCTGCCACAAGCAGATGGATGTTTGTCCTGTTCTCACACAGCTACTGTATTGTATGTACTGTATGTACTGGGGTTCTCTCCTGCTCCTCCTATAGCTGTCTGAACTACCATCTACTGTCTGGTGCTTGGGAAGCATCCTTGTACAGGGGAGTGTGGTGAGCAGACATGCACGGAGGCTATGGGTGCGATGGTGACGGGACAGTCTGGGTTTCGTTGTGAGGACCCAGTGGTGTGCGGGCAGGGTACTTACTCTCTGTCTCTCGCGCTCTTCTTCGTGCTCGCTCTCTCTCCCGCTCTCTACGGTGGCTCAGAAGGGACTCTGTACCCGTCTCTGTGTCCAGTCCGTCACGACTGCTTACCGCATTGGCACTGAAAAACAAACCGAATCAAATTACTTTACCTGGACGGACAATGGAACACACACACACATAACAACCAGCAGCTAATAATTATGTATATTCTATACCCAAGACAGTCACAGTCTCTCCATAGGTACAATAAATCTGTCTGTCATGAGATCTGTTTGGAGGGAGGACAACCTCAGGGTTATATCCGTTTCAAATTCAGCCTCCCCAGGCCGAAACGCCAGCTTCATTGTTGTGTGGTATGTGATGTGTTTTTCACTAAGTGCTATTAATGACCATATAGCCTGAGAGAGATGCTTTCCGTGTCCAACACTGGCATTAATGAGTCTTATTGAAAGCCCAGATGGTGCCTCTGGCATGGTGGACCGAGGGATAAGAGAGAGAGATAAAGAGAGAGAGATAAAGAGAGAGAGGGAAAGGGGGAGACTGGTAGAGCAGGTGTGGGCTGAGCAGGGCAGGGCTGGGGGGGGGGGGGGGTGTCTGCAGAGCTGCAGGACTGCAGGGAGGGCCAGGCAGACTGGGGCCTCGGGCTGCAGGGTCAGGTTAGAGAGAGCCTGCAGGCACCAGGGAAACCTGAGGCTGGTGAGAACACAACTCAACCAAGCCTGCCACACACACATCCACGCACACACTTTGGCGTGCACAATGTAACCAAACCTGTCACACAAGCACGTGGACACACTCTGGCTTGCACACACAGAAACAGTAAACCCATGTTCAAAAGGAATGTGCTTCACACGTGGGCGCACCTACGCACACACACACACACACACACCTCTTCATCTGGCTTAAAAAACTGCTATTTAATTTGCCTTCAGGGAAAAGCGTGAATGACGAAAGCAAATCAGACTACACGAGGACAAGCTGCTGTGTCTGCAGTGTTCACAGGGGCACAACATGCCCAACAAGGCAGGATGTTTCCGTATCAGTCTAATGATACATCAGAGCTGTTCCAGTACAGAACAGTGCATGCATGCAAACCGAGTGCTGACCCAGCGGCCTCTCCTCCAGATGCAGGTCCCAGGGGCTGTGGCAGCTCCGTACAGAGGTGTACTGGTTGAGGTTGGTGGTGCAGGCCATGCGTAGTCATGGCTACAACTGTGGTGACTGTGTGTGTGTTGGTGGCTGCAGTCTAGCTAGGCAGGGGGTCTGTTGATCCTGTGGGAGATTATAAAGGGGAGGGCCTAGTATAGGGGGGGGAGGCTGCAGCTGTGAACACCCGCCCCCCCCCCCCCCCCCCCTTTCACCTCCCCTCTGCCGCTGCCGTCCATCCCCCCCTCCTGGGAAACAGAGACGGGTGCTTTTAATGTCCGTTAATCCGGATTACCGTGCAGAAGCACATCAATTCTGCTCGCTCTCAGCACTGAACACCTATTCTGTCCCTCGTCAAACACGGCCATTCACAGTGGATGGATCCATGAAATATATGAATACACCACAATAAGAAATGGAACTGGTAATAATATTCAGTTTATTTACAGAGGCAGGGTGAGGGTAGGAGACACGCTTTATTTCAGAGAGCCAAGCCTGCTATACGAAATTCACAATAACAATTTCTCTGAAAAAAATACTGCCTGTCTGGTTCAAATAGGGAGAGAGAGAGAAGAGAGAGAGACCAGGAGAATGAAAAGAGGAGAGGGAGGGGACAGTGCGCTATGAGGAAGCTGGCTACTCCTAGTCTGACCACAGGGTGGCAGTAGACACAGCAGGAAAAAAGGAGCAGGAACAATACACTCATCAGGCCAACTGACAGGCGAGCAGCAGGGCGCAGTCCACCGAGGGTCAGAACGAGCCAGCATGTCAAACTGGGGATGAAGACATCTAGAGACATGACAGATTGCATGTTCTCAATATAGAGTGCAGCAGTGCGCACTCTGCAGCTGTAATGGCAACAACCCCAGCCTCCTGGCCCCCCTGCCCCCCTGCTGCACAGCTACGTAGTCATATAGCCTCACAGCCCTGGAGCCATAGCTCCCTGCTATATTTAGCTTTGGGCCTTCCTTTAACAAATGCCGTGAGAAACTCTAATACATCTGTTTGAAGCTGAAGTCTGGGCTTGCAGAAGGGTCAAGCGGGCTGCAGTCATCCCTGTGTGGAGTTCTGAGCTGGCCCTGTAACACTTCACATTGTTGGGCCACATATCTCATTATTAACAGCCAACTGGCAATGGGTGCTTTTAGTGGATGAATACAATGGCATGCCTTCAATGGCAGCGTTTCCAAAAGATGTTTACGCTATCATGACTATTTCTGGAGCAGCACTGGGAGGGTTTGCATCATGGGGATGCTTACATAGATGAGCAGACTAACACGTTGCTGTGCGCCTGACTAAACAGCCATTTCATGTACAGTACGTGAGAGGTAACATGAACACATGGCGTACGAACAGGTGCGTACACATACACATCCACACATCAACACACAGTCGCATAGGGGGCACACAAACACACACGAGCCTTCCATGTGCGTTGGGCCCCTGAGTGAGATGAGTCTCTCTGATGAGCTCTCCAAAGTCTGATTAGCGCATATGGCTCGCAGTGAATTAAAAAGGTCAGCCGGTGCACAGACTCTCGTGTGCACGTGTCGGGGGTCTGTGCGATTGTGTGTGCACTGTTGTGCAATTGTGGGTGAAATCATGTGTATATGGAACAGCATATTTGATGTCATAACAGAGCACATACCACCAGTGTACTTACTGAAAGGAAGGGGGGCGCGAGTCGCCGATGCCCCCTGTTCTTTCCAGGGGAGGGGGCAGCTCTGGATGGCTCTCTGTACACTGGGACCCCCCATCTGAGTGGGAGCTCTCTGCCAGGACCAGCTGAGAGACAGAGAGAGAGAGAGAGAGATAGAGAGAGAGACAGAGAGACAGAGAGACAGAGAGAGAGAGAGACAGAGAGACAGAGAGACAGAGAGACAGAGAGACAGAGAGAGAGAGAGATAGAGAGACAGAGAGACAGAGAGACAGAGAGACAGAGAGAGAGAGAGAGACAGAGAAAGAGAGAAAGAGAGACAGAGAGACAGAGAGAGAGAGACAGAGAGACAGAGAGACAGAGAGACAGAGAGACAGAGAGAGAGAGAGATAGAGACAGAGAGACAGAGAGACAGAGAGACAGAGAGAGAGAGAGACAGAGAGAGAGAGACAGAGAGACAGAGAGACAGAGAGACAGAGAGACAGAGAGAGAGAGACAGAGAGACAGAGAGACAGAGAGACAGAGAGAGAGACAGAGAGACAGAGAGATAGAGAGAGACAGAGAGACAGAGAGACAGAGAGACAGAGAGACACATAATCAACAAAAGAAACAGAACACGATGCAGCGGAGCGACGAAAGCAAACCGATTGAGCCGCATCAGCAGATGAAGGCACACAAAACACAGTCGTCACAGGGACAGCCCAGCCTCAGAGAGCAAGAGGCATCCCTGAGCTCCGACCACACCAGGCCACAGAGACGGACAGATCCCCAACAACAGCCCAGAGAGGAGGAGAGGACGGCCGTGGAGGGCCAGGGGACTGGCTGGTGGCGATGCGTAAACAACTTGAGAAACAGTGGGATCGCGGCAGAGCACACTGCTTTCACTCGGCTGAGTGTGAGCACAAAGGCTTATGTAAAATGCCCCATAGATACAGCTGCTCTGCTTTCATCTCCGGCAGGATAATGAGAGCTAAAGGAACACGCCGTAGGGACACCCTGGTAACAGCCAGACATGATTAAGACTCACAAACTACAAACAGCAGACACTATCCCCACAATGTTTCAAACCGCAATTCGTAATTCAATACCTGTGTGTTTAAACCTCAATGGGCCCTACAAGAGGAGTTGGTGACGCATGGCGGCGATGTGCTGCCTTTCTGCTTCAGCGCCCATGTATACATGGCTGTGTGTGTTTCTGTATGTGCTGATATACAGTGCTCTTACATAACAGTGTGAAAATACCATCCCTCCCCGTACCACGGAGGTCTATAATTCATGGGTGTGGTATGTGGAGCCTGTCACACTCATCAGTGTAACACTGCTCAGAGCCTTCTGCCTCTGTGGCCTGTCAAAATACATGACACCAACACGTGTACCTCCTGCATGCCAGGCTAGTGATACACAGCTGTTTCAATCATCATAGACTCTTATGAGGATGATGTACACCGCGGTGTGATGTGTGCCTTTTAAAAGCAGTCATGGAGGGTCAGGACTGCCTGCTATTATGAAAGTGTGCCCGAGCCTCACACCTCCTCACAGCCGGCCTCGCACCTGTATAGTGCACTGAGTGGCTCAGCACTGAGCTGGAGCTGAAGAGTTCTTGTGCAGGGTTGTGGAGGCGTGATATCATGATCTCCAGCTGGATTACATGTCCGTGGTGGAACGCTCCAGGTATCTTTAGATAGAGCTGAGCCAGCGCGGCCAGGAGCCAGGGGGATGGGAGGGGGGGAGCCAGCGGAGAGGGGCCGTAGGATAGAGCAAGAGGGGGTAGGCTGATGGCCAGGAGATGGGGGGGGGGGGGGAGGATAGGGACACAACATTCATCACAGTTACTCACCCAGGATACCACTCTGCCATTGAAGCAGGGCAGCTTGGCGTTGTCGTCGGAAATCTCCTCTTTGACAACCCTGCAGGACAGACAGACAGCAGAGAGACCCAGTCAGTTTACAAAGTCGTTGCTCACTCACCACTTCTCCATTTAGCCAGGGTAAATATCATACAAGTGTAAGGGTCCACTGAAAAAGGCTAAATGCAATAGATATGTGCTACCCTGCCAGCAAAGCAGAGGTACACTAAAACAGACTCCTGTTCAGTAACAACTTTCCAGTTTGATTTCATGGTTCTTAGTTGGCACCTTTGGTGTTGTTGAGACAGCCATTTTTATCCTCCATCGGTGGATTTACAGCCTCTAGTCAAAACGAGCACACTAACATGATGGTGCTGCAGACCAAGTCAATGAAAGGACACACCTCCATGAATAGCTGTGAACATGCAGTCTAAATGCAAACCCATGTGTGTGTATGCTTGTGTTCAGCTTGCCTATTAAAAGCGGCCCTGCTTGATTTAACGGCCGCGTGTTGCAATATGAAGACACACACACACACACACACAATCAGCATTAACAGAGCTCTCATTTGACGGCCTCGACGCTCCTTATCACATCCTTCCGACGAGGACTGTGTTGTCGTGATAATCTGGTGACGGGTCCGAGGAGCGGATCTCTGACACGGATGATCCGGCTGAGAGAGTGTGTGCTGGCGTGAAAAGGGGGGCAGCAGCGGGCCGAGGTGAGGAGTCGAGCAGTCGAGGAGTATTAATAGAGTGATGGAGTGAGGGAGCCTCCCTCTCTGTGTACGTCTCAGACTGTAAATTCCCCCCAGAAATACCACCCAGTTACCCTCCGACCCCACAGGACACAGTTCAGCAGAAACCTGTCAGTAGTCCACACCTGCTAGGCTCTTGTCACATACATCAGGCAGAGGAAGCTTTACACACTACTGTGTGTGTGTGTGTGTGTGTGTGTGTGTGTGTGTGTGTGTGTGTGTGTGTGTGTGTGTGTGTGTGTGTGTGTGTGTGTGTGCATGTGTGTGTGCATGTATGATTGGGAAGAGGCGAACTGGCTAACTGTAGAAACTGAATGGGAATCGAATACGCCTTTTGTTTGCTGTTGGGGTTTGCAATCTGGACGTGAAATAGGAGAGAGAGAATGACAAAGAGGGAAAGATAGACAGAGAGTGAGAGAGTGAGGAACATAGAACTTGAGGATGAAAACTTTCAGAAGTTTGAACCTAGTGAGTTTCTGAAACTGCTGTTCCCTAGATTTACGGATTTTCCCTTCAGGCTTTGCCAGAGGTTCTTCCTCACATGACTGCCCAGGCTGTGAGTGTTGTTGCAGAGCTGCTGTGAAGAGGGAGTGGTGGACAGGCAGAGATAACACAGTCTTGTAGTTGGAGCTGACTTGTGCTGAGAATGCTCTGGCCCACTCCACCTTACAGAGGAAGAACGGGGTGTGACTCGGGTTGCTGGTTGTTAGGTAGGAAGTGTTTGCATCCTCTCTCTCTAGTCACATGACCAACTGTAAAGTAACTTGTGAGGATGTGGGAGTGGTCAAAACAAACAAATACAGGCCTTCGTTTTGAGACTGAGAGAAACTTATGTTTGGATTCAAAATGTCATAAACCCAGTAATGTAAGACTTCATATTAATATATTCGAAATATTTTACCTATAAATGGTCATGACATGGTTATTTTGACTCCAATAAGAATCATTGGCAACTTTCCTTCTCTGTTAAAAACATCAAGATCCAAAGGAATCCAAATTCACATCCAAGAAAAACACATGACGTCTTCAGAGCCCAGCTCAGCCTGATGCATCCACTCTTTTAAAGATCAATCTGATGTGAGGGGCATTCATATTTGTTACACTCCCAGGTTCACAATTACACGCACACACATACACGCACAAACACACGGCCACACAGTGGCTGGGTCACTAGGTGACTTACACAGGGCAGCGTTTAAAGAGATATGTGTCTGGACTTCTGTCACAACCTTCCAGTCTTAAAGCTGGCAGCTTAAATGGGTCTTAACAGATTTGACCGGATAATGACACAAGATTTAGAGGGGGATTGCTGCATACTGTACTGGTGGGCCTCCGCACGGTGGGGATATGTGTGGAGCACAGGGGGGATTACAACTGTTTATTTATGCTGTGAGACAGAGGAGAGCTAGTTAGAAGATGGTCCATTGAGCACAGAGCAGGGGGCAGGACAGGGGAATGCAGCAGTTTGTGGTCCAGGGACTTCCCTCCCCTCAGGAGAAAAGACTGGCCCAAAGAGGACCAAAATAATGATGACATAAGTTAATGACGAGGCATAGATGCAGAACGGTCGTTCCTAGCCACTTGCTTTGTCCATTCCTTGAAAACCTCAGGTACAGAAGGTGATGACAGTTTTAATACCGGTTCTTGTGTCACCCTGTATACTGGAGAGGCGAGGCAGAGTGGAGCAGTTTCACTACTGTAAACACACAACCAAATAAAGATCCGTTATCCTTCAATAGCAGAATCATTTCTCCTCCTTCTCTAAGACAAACGACACAGATTATACATAGCTCCTTTCAGGCTTCCTCTTCGTCTCTGTGAACTTCAGAAGAAGAAACAGCTGCCATTTGATGAAACCTAAAAGCTATCAAAAAGACCAGCCTTTTGCAATCTACAGAAAAGGAGTGAAATCCAACGACATTTTTTTCACTTCAGTTTATCTACAAGAGAATGTTCTTTATGTCCCCTCTCCTCTAAAGGCAGTCTAATAGTGTGATGTAAAACATAACAACCCCTGTTTATATCCTTTCCTTCACTACATGAATGGCAATCATTAAATGGTATTACAGGCTATAATGCTACAAACCAGCCACACATCTACTGAGCCAGAGAGTGGACAAACAGTACATAAAACATGATATATGGTTTACCTTTAAACATCATCAGCCCTAATCTAGTGTTGAAACCGAATAAGGAGGGAACAGCTCTCTCTCTTTCACAACAGGAGGTCTACTATAGAAGGCCTTGCTCTGACTGTTGATTTACATATCAAACACTGTCTGTAACTGCAAGCGATTTAATGCTTTTCCTGTGTGGAGGAGTCTTATTCCTCCCTGGCTAATTCTCCATCTGCCATGCTGTCTGTTTCTGTGCAGTATGATATGACAGCCATGGCTACCTCAAAGACCGGCTGTCCTCTGTCTCTCTTTGTTTGGTTCCCTTCCAAACTGAGCCCATAGAATTAACTGGTTTAATTATCTGACTGGGAAGCCCAATCATCTTCCTTCCTGAGACTTAGATATGTAACGAAAATAAATCAAACCTACCAACAGCAGTGACCCTGTCCATCTGCACAACGAATCAACATAAACTAGCCAATTGGTAGACTTCATGACAGCCTCCCAGCTAGATTTTTTGCACACCCGTTGACCAACATGCCGATAATGCAAATACTCCATGAGGCCATGGCTCCGTGTTCAGGGCCACAAACATACAGTAGATGCTGTGTTTCAATAATGTTCCTGTGGATCACCTGACGCCCTGATAGCAGCACAACCCTGGTCCGTGCCAGAAGGACACAGAGCAGACAGGCACTGCTAGGGACAGCACACAGCACAATGCACACTCAGTCCTACTGAGGAAACCTTGTTCTCTCTCCTACACAAGGTCAGAGGGAATGTGTCAGACACAGACACATGCCTGCGGAGACACACACACACACACACACACACAGGCTCCTGCCTGATTCCTTGTATCTGTGTTGCCATTCCATGCTGAATTGGGAGGCTGTGCTATACAGAGAAAAGACCTGAAAGGAAGCTACATAAAGGTTGCGTCTGGCCATTAACATATCTGGTCTTATCAACAATGAAGAATAATTATGAACTCAAACTAAAAGAGGGAAGTATTCAAAACAGTTAAGTTGAGTCTAGCTGAGTTGCATTGGTGCCAGGTGTAGCCTACTGGCTTGGTCTTTGGATGTGAGACATGATACAAGTTGACTTCTTGCCCAAAACCATTAGAGATGTCTTTGTTAATGTGTGGGTGGAGCAAGGAGAGAGAGAGGGCAACCTTCCTTGGGTCAAACACACTATTAGCATGACCATGACTGTATTGCCATCTTTGTAGTCTGTACTGGCTGATTAAGAGAGTAAACAATTGCATCCATGAGAAACCCATAATAACAAACACATGCCAACAACATAACGATACATTTTTATTTCAATTTGTCCAAAGGGAATCTATAGATCTATTGAATAAATATAAAACCTCTGACCAGATAGTTTAGACTGGACTATATTCTCCCACTGTCCACTCACGGGACAATAGAGAAGCTGTGAAATCGATGACGTTCGTAAACAGTAGCCATATCATTCATCAAGTTACATACAAATGCAATTCCGGATATTGGACAGTTATTTATTTCAGTCCGACAAAATGTCATTATCTAGAAACGATCGTCATTCTGACACCCCTATGCAGGCCGTCAAGCCACGGTGTTCGCTTTTATATGGGAGTGCTCGTCTAGCGGGCAGCCATGTTTCTACTCGGGGTATTCAGCTGATTCGAGGCCTGCAGTCGCAGGACTAAACGTCAACATAAATGACAGTACCCCAGCTACGGACAAGCGGGTTATGTCTATGTTCTTGGAACGCCATTGTGGTAACATTGTAACTACATAACATATATTGCATGTTAGATATAAGATCTACCTTTGTGTGTGTGTGTGTGTGTGTGTGTGTGTGTGTGTAAATGTGTGGGTGTGTGTTACTGAAGATGTGCATGCGCGTGCGTGTGGACATGAGAGGGATGCATGCTCCCCTACTGTGAAAATCCAATCCAATTGGGTATCAAGCGTATTGGACAGGATTATTGTACTATCCTATTAAAATGCAACCTCTACGGTAAAGTTTGCGTTAAGCAGCCTAGGCTAAATGTATGCCTAAAACTAAAGCGACGCCGTGACTTTCTTTAAATGCATAGTTGAGTTCTTTACATGTTAAAATAAGGTTACGTTTTCTCCTGATCTCTTTATTCCCCTTCCATTAATAGATGCGGTAGGGACTCCTGCAGTACACAAAGGCACCCTGAAAACCTGTCTGGCAATTATCAGTTGCACATCGATTTAGAACTTGCAAGATCCACCGCAAGCATATGTTGAGATTTTTACATGACATGAACTAATGCCAGAGGCTACACGTTTGGCATTAGTGTATTTAAAAGGATATCAAGCAATGTAAATGTCTGCTACAGGAGAGAATGGTGATGGGATCTTTGTGTCACAGTCCGAACTTCAAAGGATTCAGCTACAGTACCCAAATGCGCATTGGATACAATGAACAGGTGCAAAGCATGGAATCAGACATGGCACACTTTGGCGTCATGTTACAATAGCGCAACCTTTTTTGTCAAATCAAGGCATGCTTGTACCGGTAAGGTTAACCACAAAAGGGTTAGGCAACATATATCCCACCAATAACAACAGAAGTAGAAAATGCATCCGTGTCGCCACTTACCCAAAATCCTGGTCCATGGATTTAAAGAAGAATTTGTAGCTATTGACTGGACGATTGTTGAGCACATTTTTGAAATCTGCTAAAGTGACTTTTTCAGGAGAAACGGATAGTTTAACTAAATAAGGAGTCTCCTCCTCATCAATATGGTATATTATTTTTGTTTCCGCCATGAGATTAAGGGTTGGACAATCATTGACACGGGAAAGGAACGAGCATAATAAATAGGTTATTAACTATCTACGAAATAAGGTTCAAGCTACCGTGACAACATTAATAAACATAACTGTATACTTCACGTTGTAAAATAAATAGCCTGGAATTAGACAAAATAAGCGAAAATCCAGACATAATCGCGTTGTAAGTGACTGTATTCCTGCTTCAATGTGTCTCGGTACGGTGGCTCTCTCGGCACTAAAACAGGAAGGGACGGTCCACATCCTTGCGATAGTTTGGAATACTGTATTTTCCATTTTCCAAATTTGTCGGACAGTGCTGTCATCTAGTGGTGTATTTGGGTTATAGAGTTAGTGTTTGGTTAATTGTGTGACAGTGATGTGCCATGAGAAGGGTTTGCGATAAGTAGGCTACATCTGCTTGAGCACTATTTCGTTTTTCGGTAAAAATACTATACACGCCAGACTTACATGGTGAACAACAGAGTACATTCAATAAACAGAACATTTAACCTCTGTTGTCTTTCTCCAAAAAATTGAAATAACATTCTAGACCCATTGACGACAGTAGGTGGTGGTCTTGTACAGACTGTACTTCGTACTTCTTAATGCAGAAAATCTAGAAGCCACTAGTCAGTGGAAAGCAATCGAACTCTATTGTCAATGCTTAAATTAAAGACCACTTTAAAAGTACTTGGGTATCAGCATAATATAGAAGTGGCTCGATATTAACCTAAAAACATTAAAACATTGTTAAAATCACAATAGCAAATTCAGTTTTCAGAGGCATCTGTGTCCTGAACACCATGGAACTCTTGGCAACATATAGGCTATTTATATTACAAACAAGTTACCGTAGGCTAAAGTAAAATACACACAATGATGAATGGATTCCTTACAAGGCTTTATTTCCTGAGTTTAGTCAGCCTATATACATGGTCCATGATCTTAATTCATTAATCAATTATAGTGAAGGTCAATTGTTCATTACAGCAAGGTTTGTGCAAAATGTAAATGAGAACATATTTCAATAAACATAGTGAATGAGTTTTGAGCTTGATATATCTGATTCAACGCTGAAAGGAAGCAATACAGTAATAGAAAAGGAAGTCATACAGTGATCAAATTGTTGTTCTGCATAAAAGAGGGGTAGTGTCCCAGTAGAGTAAATGATTGATGTTCACAGAAAATACCTGATTGACAGAATTATTACAGAACTTTAACGGATTAACAGATCCCATAAATTCTTAGCCATGTTGAAGTAACAGCAGATCAGAAAACAAATACAGAAAAAAATTGATTAAAAAATAAAAAAAAGAAACTTGATAGAAAAGTGATAGTACATCATCAAAGAGACATCATCTCTTCTGTCATCGTCAACATTTCTTCTTCGGTTTTAAATCACTCTTCCCCTTCCTTAATCTGCCCTGGACCGGCCAGTGGCAACTTACCTCCACACTCACTTCCACAACTTTTCATCCATGTCTTTAAAATCAGGACAAGGAGGGAGAGAAAGTAAGAGATACATAATTGCATATGATGGAGAGTAAAAAAAGGTTTTTATTTATTAATTTTGCTGTAAGGAGATTTATATTCATAATTTTCCATACTGCCACGTAGACTCACTTTTGTTGCAGTCTTTAGAAATTTGGTCTCTCTCCTTCAGTAAGTTGTTTTTGTAATCTATGCAGATAGAGAGCCCAAAAGGTTAAAAGGGTAGCATCATTATATGATCTGGTGAAGCTGTGCCCTTTAGCCTGCTATTCGACTCCTGCAGCCTGTGTGGGAGGCTCTAAAGCCGACAGCAGCTGGTGTGCTCACCTGAATTCAGAGGTTCCTGATTGCAAGTCTTCTGTTCGGCAGTGTCCAATGATATGTCACCTCCACTGGTCATCTGACCCCTGTTCAAAAGTAAGAGTGGGAGATAATGACTGGTTGAGTCAGAGGTCAGATCCGACATCTAGTGAATGATGCCTGCGTGGTGGTGAGTGAGGTGAGGAAATAATGATACGAAAAAGATGAGTTCTCACCGTTCAGACCTGCGAAGGTCATACTCCAGCCCTTGAATAAAACGAAGAACACACACACAGAACATAAACACACAGAGATGAGTGTACATACACAAATATATTCTGTTGATTATAATATGGAATGGAGGATATCATATCCTCAAGAGAGGCTAGAACCTAACTGAGAGAAGACAATGGACACTCACACACAGTACCTCTCTTTCTGCGTCGTCGAGTGAGCACGATCACAGCTGTGACGATAAAGGCCAGGAGTAAGAAGGTTGCCAGGATGTAGCCCAGCTGCTGGAGGAAGTGACCTCGGGGCTCAGGGAGGATGACGTTGACCACCTGAGGTCTCGCCACCTCTTCATGACCTGGATGTTGAGAAAACGCAAGGACATCATTGGTCCAGTACCACTCTATCTATCTCTATCTATATACAGGGGAAGAGAATGTAACTGTACATGGATTGTTTTGTCATGCTTAGATATAGAAGTCCTATAACAAATTGACATGCCATCTAAAGGAATGATTGACATTAGAGCACAGATTATTAACATGAATCCAAATGTGCTCTCCCTAGTGGCTTGAGCTGCCTGTCTTTTGTTCTCAGAGAGGGAAAAGGAGGAGGGAGGAGTAAGAGTTAAATGTCTAAAAGCTCCACATTGGTAATGACTTCCAGACCTGATGTCATGCAGCTGTTATTTTTTTCTCCACACAGAAAAATACAGACTGACCAAGAAGAGAGGGAGAAAAAGAAGGAGGGAAATGGGTAGACATTCTGTTGTGTGGTTAGACAGTAAGTCTGAAAGAAGGTTTTCCACTTATTTACTTCTTATAAACACAGAAAAACAGATTTTTCCAACCCTGACAACCTCTGTTGCTCTTCTAGTCAGACTGACCTGTCTAAACAGTCCACACAGACAGACACATATGGCATCTGGCAGCTCGATTAGCAACAAAACTCTGTAATTAACATCAACAACAACATCAACAAGCAGGGGCAAGAGAAAGGGTCACATTGTAAAAGTAAGAACTAGCAATTACAAATTAGCTCAATTTCATCAGCACCACCTTCCCCTTTGGCAATACACAGCATTCTGCCACTGGTCGGGACTTGTTCCAACCTCCATACAGTAATAGTTACCTATACCTATCAATCAAATTTTAGCACACAGGAGAGCCAATGAAGGGCAGGGCAGAGAATCAATTATTGTCATTATCCCCCTTGGTGGATGGCTGTTTGAGGTTAGCTTGTGAATCCTGAGGAAACTTCCTCACGGTGGGCCGAGTGCTTGCTGTCTAAACGACATAACTTCAGAGCCCAGCCTCTGCAGTATGAGATAACAGTGCTAAACTGAATCATGTTCAAACTACAGCAAGGGATCACCTTAGAACAGATCAAACATTCTCTGACCTTGTAAAAACCACCAGCTGAATTGAACAAGTTGACTTCAGCGTAAGTCATTAGTGGACAGATTAGTGATTATCACCTGTCAATGTTGGCTATACTTAATATGCATGAAACTGCAATGTCACGTTCAAGGTCACCATCTCTGGAGAACAATTAGAGACAGCCCAGTTCTACTGCTCCCTCAGCTGGTGCCTATTTCCATTTTCCTGACAGATCAGACAGCAACATCCATGTTAATCGCTGTCTGACACGTGCCGTGCAGAGGTTACACTGTGTGGTTGTAGTGGGGTTGGAAGGGATTCATAAGCAAGTCAATGAGCTGTCAGTGGGCATCTTCATTTACTCCAGGAAGCTGACTGTTTTTAATAGGTTGATGCGGATGACATTTTCAGACAGTCTTGCAGTCACTAAGGAATGCTATGGACTTGCCGTAAATTATTACAGTGGAACAGTACCAAGGTTTAAGGACTTCTGTAATCAAACCTGATCATCAACGTCTGTAGGCAGACATAATACCTGGTTGGGTTTACCAGTTAAAAGTAGACCAGGGATAGGAGGTAAGCTAAATAGCAAAGATTGAACCAGATAACTGAGACTGGACTGATAAACGTGGATATCTGCACAGCACACAAGGCTATAAAACGGGCTGTGCTCCTTTAAAAGGGAGAAGGAGGTTGTAACTGGAACACATTTGGCAGGCCCCTCACCCCTGCTACTCTCTTTCATGTCTCAGCTGGCCCAGATGCTGAGCAGATGTAGCAAACTTCCTCTGACTGCTGATAAACAAGCCTGGACCAGAGAGGCACCAGCAGAAGCTAAAGAGCGTTGGGACAGACAGTTACATACACACAGTCAACACACACTGATGGATAATAATATGGAAAACATAGGGAGACATAAGGTGGAGACACTAAAATATCCCAGTTGTATTCCGCCACACTCTCCCTAAACTCTCTTAACAGCAGCAGTCAGCGCAGAGAAAATGGCTCCTTCTATAAACTAAATTGCACAACTACGGAAAATGAAAACAGTCTCCAAAGAAAATGAGACCACTACCGTTCAGGCCAATTAATGACCATTCAGGCAGTACAGAGCAGTCATGCACCAAAACACACTTTGCTTTTTCGCACTACAATCTATTAATTCCTCTTACATCACTGTGTGCCTGAATGTGATCCATTACTAAAAACAATTCTCCTTTATTTCACTTTCATCTGTTTTCTCAATTCTATCGTTTTACCACTATTCCATTCCCTCTTTTATCTTCTCCCTTCTCTCTGTGCTGGGAAAGGACCGCAGAAAGGTTGAAGGAGAAATCTGGCAACAAGAAGCTCTGACTTAACAGACCAAATATGCACATAAATATGACCCATAAAAACAGGTCGGGAACAGCCCAGAACAGTGTTCTCACACTACACAATAACTCTGCTTTCCCAGTTCATACAGCTGTAGAGACAGACACAGAGAGACACGGGTTCATAAAGACACAACAACACTGCAATCCTAGGAACATCCTATAGTATAAATGAAACATTACTGTATGAATTAAATGTGTTGTGAGGAGTCTCATACCATTATTGCTAGGCTCATTGTTGGGGAGTGCATGGGGGGGTGTGGTGATGACAGGTGGCAGTAGGGCGGGCAGAGGCGGCCCCACATTCAACCTGAAGATGCGTCTCTCCTGCAGGCCGCAGTAGTGGTGGTGTAGGTGGCAGGAGTATAGGCCTTTATCAACAGGCAGCAAGTCAGAGATGGTCAGGGAGAAGTCCCCCACGGAGAAGGCGTCTTCCGCCACACTCATCTTGTTCCGGGGGAACAGCGCTCCGTACTCGCGCTTCTCCCCAGAGGCATAGAGGTCCACCAGGCGGTCTGCCCCATCAGGACGCACCCCTGGGGGCTGGAAGTCCCAATGTGCCACCTGCTGCTGGTCTTCCTGGAGCCCCTCCCTCCATAGTGGGCGCCGGTTGACACAAGGCAGCACCACCGAGTTGCCAACCAGCACCACAAACACTGACTTCTCTCCATCCCAGAAGCGCTTCTCCTTACGGGCTGAAACAAAACACATAAATTACCTGTTTTTATTTTAACATTATAAGGTCAAATAACGTCTATAGACTACTTTCTGGTACTAATAGTTCCCTTTCTCCTAATTGGGTCCTAAATCCATGTGGCTCACCTGATTTGGTAACGTTGAGCTGTATTTGAATAGACTGGTGGATCTGACAGTAGTGATGATGCAGGTTACATGTATAAACACCTCGATCAGTTGTTCCCACATCTAGAGGAGCCAACAATAATTTAATAGACATTCACAGAACATCTTCCATAAACCTAACGTGTCCCAAAAAAGGTTAGAGAGGGAAAATGGAGGGGTGTCTCACTGTTAATGATCAGGGAGAAGTTCCCATCACTAAAGGCTGACTTGGGGATGGTTATGCGGCCTTTATTGAAGCCGTTGTAGACCCTCTCGTTGGCACCGGGAGACATGTCCAGGATCCGCTCCACAGAGTAATCTGGTGTTGTGCGAACCAGGTCCCAGTGGACCACCCTTTGGCGGTCCTTGAGGCGGTCACGGGTCCAGATCATGCGGGGGCTGTGGCAAGGCAGGACGGCCTGGGAGCCTGCCGGCACGGTCAGGTTCTTGGTCTCCACCACCACCCCCAGCCTGCTGTTGCTGTTCTGTGCCCAAGCTGTTCCAACACACACACACACACAGCTTTCCAGTGTACATGACAGAAGACGGCGACTCACTGTGAGGATTTATTTTGTTAATGTACAACGCAGTAGGAAATATTGGGACTTACCACAGGCTAAGAGGCAGACCCCCAAAACTGAAATGTAAACAATCAGAAATAAATGTTCTCCGTATCTTATTTCATAGTAGTAACTGCAGCAATTACCAATACAGTATATTCATATAGATATACCTTTACAATATTTTATAATACAGTGCCAGAGAAAACAACAACAAAGACAACGATTGAAGGGAAATATTGATGAATCAGTGTGTGCACACAAAATCAGGACTGGATTATGTGATAGGCTACTAAAGAATTTCATCATTTCGGCTGCCTCCAGACTAGAGAATGTCCTCCGGCTATTTCTAACTCAGATCTTTCCTGAGTGCTATTCCATCTGCTGTTTACCTAAGCGCCAGTGGAGAGGCATACAGCCCAGTCACAAAGAGCCTCTATTCATCCCCCTGCTTTCCTCGGTCAGATCCCTGGTCCTGACCTGGGGAGCACACAGTCTGTAGCACTGGAGCCACTATCATATACAAGCACCATTGAAGGACTAATGCAATTGTGCTCTTAAACTAATGTTTGCAGTTTTTAGCACATTAATAAACAGAGACCAGATATCTCCTTTCGGTGTCAATAAAAAAAAAAAGGTCAGTGGGGTGGGGTGGTGTGTTGAAGGTTTTAAAGCAAAGCTGTGTGTTTAAATTATAATTTCTGGTAATGCTATGTATTACCAAAATGTCCAGGTGAGGATCTGCACAGAAACTCTTACGTTGCATTTACTGAGTACCTAGTCTCCTGATTTCACCTGTTGCCCCGTGGTGGCTGTTTGAGAGGAAAGCAGGTCACTTTCCCTTCCATTGGTTAAGTAAGAGAGTATTAGTAAAATGTATAAGAAACAACAAAAAGAGAAAAATGCTACTTTACTTTTAGTGCTCATTAATTCATTAGTAGCTGCATTAAGCTAACCAGCAAAATTACAGTCCTCAGTGACTTGGTATTCCCCCTCCACATTAGCCTGAGTCTAAGCAGTACGACGATGAAACACTCATTACTGACACATAATGACTAGCTACAAGGATTGTGCTGACTCCCCAACTCTGACCGCAGTTAACTCAAAACACATTCAGTGCAAGACTAACACTGGGAGATATAATGCCCAGTCTTACGGTTTCTTCTGAGCAAACAAACTGTTCACATCAAATACAATGCAGGCCCTATATGTGGGTCAAATGGTAGCTATCTCAGCACCTTAAGTGTTTACATATTAATTAAAAGGCCACAAGTTGCTGTGTTTTACTACTGCAGTTTGCTGTATGATTCCTTCATTTTTAAGAACTTTAGTCGGAACAGGGTAAGAAGAAACAGATTATTTAAAAAATTGTACTTAGGTTGACTTACTTTGAAGTAGAGGGGGCATGTCTTTTGTCAGTCCTTTAACCAGTTGGATTCCAAAAAATAACTTAATACAATAGGAATGCACTTCCACCGTTGCATAAACATCAAGGAATAGAGACTGACTACCTAAGCGAGTTCGTTGCTAAAGCCAACTAAAAGAGATTCATCTACAATGGATGGACCGACTGAACGCCCCGCCTCCGCTTGTCTGAAATACTACACTTGTCGGGCATGCATCCCATTCAATTACGTTTTTTTCAAAATTAACAAGGTTGGGCCACATGCGTTTTAGGAATTTTTAAGTTTAAACTCTTAACTTACAACAAAAACACACCAAACCAACCACAGAATAAAACTCAAGCCAGGGTAAGAAGACCAGTGTTCACCTTCTTCAATTTCACATTGCGATAAAAACGTCCGACTTCGCCATCCTTTCGGCTAGAAAAGCGGCTACGCGGCCGCTGTTAACGAATCTCAACATCAACAACATTATGTACGCTTACGACAAATGTACAATATTTTGAATATTGTACGCAAATAATGACATCAAGCCAATGACTTACGTACATTTCACACAGATCTTTATTGACTGTTTATACCTGGCCACAGTAAGTGCAGAGGTAGGTTAAAGTGTACACCGCTGACTCTGAGCATAAGAGCCCCAGGTACTGTGGTATTGATTAATATGAACCAGTGTTGTGTGACTGGGGTGTGTAAGTCTGCTTTGGAACAGATATGTAAAACCTTGCTTGCGGGTTTTAAATCAGGTTTTCAGTCATTTTTATTTCCTTGTTGTTTAATGAAGATCTTAAGTGTGGTCAGGTTTTCAGTCATTTTTATTTCCTTGTTGTTTAATGAAGATCTTAGGTGTGGTCCATCCTTCTGGAGCCTTCTTTAGTCCAGCTCGAGTCCATATCCTCTCCAGATCTTTTTCAAAGCGCTTCTATAAACAAACACAGTTACAGTGAATCAGTAGTTCAGGTAAACAACATCCCTATGGTAACACTAGCCTCTTTGGTTTCCTTCAATCATAATAGTAATGCAGATTATCTATTCCAGTTATGTTGGAGAAAGCAAAGTAGTAGCAAAGCTTTAGTTGAGTCATGTATGATCAAAATAAAACAAACTTAAATGAGTATTTAGCTTATTACTATATAACAACATAACATCCTTTGTCTGTGCCAGAAAGATAACTCACCTGCTTTCTCTTCCTCCGGCCATGCAGCACCCTCCTCCTTAGGAACTTTGTACGTTTCATCAGCTTCTTGTATTTGTGACGGTTCATTTTACGCCGTCGGATCTCCAGAACATTTTTACAGTTTAAGGGAGTTGAGTTCTCCCCATTATCCAGAAGAGGAACTGTCAAGGGAGGGAGTACTTTGGTCTGCCCCGTTAGCTCCCCATCTTCCAGGGTCTGGGGAGCTTCAATTAGGGGAGGAAGAGAGTACCGCAGGGAGAGCCAGCTTTCAAGAGGGCTCACAGACAGTTTACGAGGCACAAGTGCCTCTTCCAGTTCTGGCTCAAGCTGGACCCATCGCGGAGGCGGTGTGTTGTCTGCTGCAGTTGAGTAGTTTCTGAGTTTACCATTTAAGAAGGGGCAGCAGGCAGAAAGGACAGGAACAGATCCACTACTCAGTTGTCCTGGAACCTGAAGTGTGCCTGGATATTATGAAGTAATATAATGCTGACATGAGGATACAAATTAACATTGACAAGCAAACAAACATCTCATCTAGTCAACTTACCAGACACTCGGCATAGGAGACTGAGGCGAGGGACTACCCTTGACATTAACATTGTCCACTGTTATCCTTTGACGTCATCAGGGATATATGTTGGCTTCGTGTCCTAGACAGAAAGGGAAATGATAGACAGCAGAAACAAACATGCTACCTTCTTAGTTTCAATCCAAACATTCAAAAAAATGAGCTACTGAGATGCCAATGCCGGGTCTATCAAACGTAAAAAGAAACCTGTTACTGTTAGCTTCATTGCTAATTCTATCGAACTGGCTATGCACTTCGGTTAGCGAACTGGTCTACAGTAACCCTGCAAATAATGGTGGGGAATATATTCAGAATATCCACATATATATGTGCCACTATGTCAATTAATTATATACGTAATTTACTGTCTGACTATGTACTTTTCTCTATATTATTTTTTATCGGTTGCTTACCCAGCCGGTGTAAATCGAAAAAGCTTTCGCCACCTCCAATGTGACTTACAATTATTACTTCCGGTTCCTACAGGATACTTGTTCCCTCAGCTTCCGGTTTCAAACTGTAGGTACATGGTTCCTTGTTCGTATTTCGCTTTAAGAATATCATTATTTATATATTCTTTTAAGAAGCCTTTCAGGCCAAGACATTTATATAATCATAACGGCATTCCAACGTTAAAACGAAAGCTCAATTATAATGCCAAAGGGAAGAGGGATCTTTGTATCAAAGCAAAACAAATATTTTACCTTAGCTGCGAATGTGTACTACTCCGGTAGCATAAATGTAGCCTACGAGTAAAAGCCTAGCGTGCAAGGCCAGGGTTTCAATTTAATTACCAGAATTATTGTCATTCAAAGAGCTCTCAGATAAATTATGAATGAGTGGAACTGAACACATCTGACTTAGCTCATGTACTTTATTTAATTTCCACACGGTTATTTACAAACAGGGAGAACCATACTGTACAGGATCATCTTTGACAAGAATTCACTACTTTATCAACAAACAAAAACACAAATACAATCATTTGTGTGGATCACACTGAAGCAGTGGTCACAAATACAGTAACCTATCCTGATGCTGCATGACTTTGTGCTTTGCTCTCCTCTTGACGATGAAAAACGACCACATAAGCACATTTACTCACTGTAACAATATGCAAGTCTACATTTACACCACTGGAGGGCAACAGAATACCGGACACCAGTGTAATCTGAAATAAGTTTTTTTTTTATCATTCCGAAATAAAATAAATACATAACATACTATATATCAGGCATTGGGATTACTGGTACATTGTTGAAAATTACATATAGCCTACTGTCAGTCTCAGCTGTATATCACATAGGATAGTATCTATTTTATATTTTTCCAACTCATTAATATTAGATGGTTTTCTGGTCAATATGGTACAGTACAGTTATATAAGCAGAGAAAGGCTCTCCACTTTTAGAATGATCTACTTTCAGAGACTTAGTTGGTGGCATTTAATTATTTATTTGTAGGACATTCTTTCATTGGTTACCATCTGAGCATGGGAAAAAAAAAACAGTACACAGCAGGTCTATACAGTTGTGTTGCTTACCTGACACATGTTGTGTATCTAATAAACAAAAACTTTGTTTTTTTTTTATTTCCAAAGTGACTTCCAAATTTTGCGTATAAAGCAGATTTGAGCCCAAAGGTAAAGGATGACATAGATAATATCAGAAAGGCAGTTCTATAAACATTTCATATGGATATACACAATTTGTTCTCCCTTTAACTCTTTGTTTGTCATCTCATAATGCAACTTAGGTCACTTTTTATTGCAATGCAAACTTTTTACTGAGGCAATTATGCAAGTATTTTTCTTTAAAAACGTTCAAAATGTATTTAGAAAGGTAAGGGCACCATTGATAAAATAAACCACACACTTGGATAATATGGCAGAGTTCAATTCAGTCCAGTTTATTCATATAAAGTATCTTGTAATTATCTGTATTTAATTCAAATCTGACACGTTGTATGCTGACCTTCTACGGTCTACAGACTTCAGATATTATACGTAATGAGTACCTACTGTATCACTGACTCTGGGCATCTCTCTCATAAGACAACTGTATACTGTAGAAGCCAACTTTGAATCAGATTCACAAGTGGAGTTTAACAGCCACAACACACCCCAAATAAATAAAAACACAAATTACAACACAATGACAACAGTGTACAGCTGATTCAACCTGGGACACAGTCACTATTGATCAATTTGATTGGTTAATTGGATGTGTAAAGAACCATTGTGCATTGATGTGGTGTCCCGACATAACATGCTTGAAATGTACAAAACACCCGAACACAGTAGAAGTGCAAAGCTATACCTGCATTTAGCTCACAGCGATCTAATAGTTGGAAAGTGCAACGCTATTTCAGAGAATGGCTCATAATAATAAAATTGTACATTATCAGTAAGAATCAAGTCCTCAAAACTATGCGGATCAATTCCCATTCAATCAGAAACCACCATCCCATTACTGCTAGAAGACCATGCAAGTAAAAAGTAAAGATACAACCAATTTAGAATGGTTTAATACAATTAATATTCCAGTTTTAAGGCTATGTCATCGCATTCATTCATGTATCCCCGCTTAAGTTAAAGTATGAGGTTTGGCATTTACTAAAAACAAAGACTCAGGTCTACTCTATGTGAAGAGAGGATCCAGTCCTTAGCTGAGAATGTTTTGATGAACCAAATGCTAATAGACAAATTACAATCACTTAACTCTGAAAATCTAATCACTGACATTTTAAACAGCATTCAACAACTAAGAATTAAAATAGACTTTTAATAAAAAATCTCACATGGTGGTGTTGGATATTTGGTTTTAGACATTAGAGATGTCAATTGAGCAAAATGGTGTTGAACTGCAATACAGGCCTTGCCTCACAGCCACAGTGTCATGACATCCAGTTGTTAACACAGACCAAACTCTGATTTAGTTCACTGTCTTTGACCTGTGTGATCTGTGCACATCTATAGTAGGCCTTAACTGAACCAAAAGCAACATTGTTGGCAAACATAGTTATTTCACTTCATGAACAAAACTGTGCTTTGGAAACACAGGTTGGATAGAACAGATAAAACCAGGCATTAGATATGTGAAGAGGCGAGTGAACTGAAAGAAACAGCACTGTGCAAAAGTTGGCCCCTCTTTGTGTGGTCTCCAGGTACAGCCCCAAAGGCTTCTGGGTACGGGCGCTCCAGCTTCACTGACCAGCAGACTGGCCAGACTCCGCTTCCTCGTCCTCCTCGTCATTGGTCTCAGCGAAAGCTCTCGCTCGTCTTAACTCCCGGAGGTGTTGTGTTTTATGGGAATGCTGGAAACAAAACAGACATTTGCTACAGGTAGACACAGCTAAATAAGAGGTGGTATACAGATCATCTGATTGGATACTTCTCAATCTTCTTTCTGTCATAGTTTAAATAACTCTGCATTGCGGTTATACTTTAAGATGGATATACAGGTTGGCCTTTATCTTACATTTTGGTAATCTGTATCTAACCATGACTGCCTCCTAGTGGTGAAAAAGCCTTTATACAAGAAAGAGAAGGCTAACCTGTAGATGAACATCCAGGACACAACCAGGTGGGGCTAACAATTCTGAACACAAAGATGCACAGAGAGCAAGTGGAAGGTAATGAACATTTACCACAGCACACACAAGAGCAAAGACAGCACCGTACAACACAGTGACTGACATTACAGTACACTGTTATAGTACAACCAATGCAAATACTTCCATGCATTCATGGTACATGCCAGGATAAAAGTGTTGTGTTATCACAACAAGGAAAATACATAGATCACGTTGACTGGAGGTCGTGCAAGGTAAGAGCTGGCCTTTGAACAGGAAGGGGTTCAGTAGAAGACCAGAAGAGTTATGGTCTTACCGATGAGGAGTCATGGTCCTGTGGCCGCTCCAGCTTGATCCTTATCTCTGTTCCTTTCCCTCCATCATGCTTTCCAGGTCCTGGGGGACGAACAACATGTCTACTTAACCTCAAAAATAACAACAGAATTACACCTGATTAACACCTGATCGAAGGATCTGGAGCCCCCCTGTCAGGCCACAGGCTCCAGACCACGGCCCCCTAGTCCATGGTTCCTAACCCATGACTCACCTGGGGAGCTGCCTCACCTGGGGAGCTGCCTCACCTGGGGAGGTGACTCACCTGGGGAGCTGCCTCACCTGGGGAGCTGCCTCACCTGGGGAGGTGACTCACCTGGGGAGCTGCCTCACCTGGGGAGGTGACTCACCTGGGGAGCTGCCTCACCTAGGGAAGTGACTCACCTGGGGAGGTGACTCACCTGGGGAGCTGCCTCACCTAGGGAAGTGACTCACCTGGGGAGCTGCCTCACCTGGGGAGCTGCCTCACCTGGGGAGCTGCCTCACCTGGGGAGCTGCCTCACCTGGGGAGGTGACTCACCTGGGGAGCTGCCTCACCTGGGGAGGTGACTCACCTGGGGAGCTGCCTCACCTAGGGAAGTGACTCACCTGGGGAGCTGCCTCACCTAGGGAAGTGACTCACCTGGGGAGCTGCCTCACCTGGGGAGCTGCCTCACCTGGGGAGCTGCCTCACCTGGGGAGCTGCCTCACCTGGGGAGCTGCCTCACCTGGGGAGGTGACTCACCTGGGGAGGTGACTCACCTGGGGAGGTGACTCACCTGGGGAGCTGCCTCACCTGGGGAGGTGACTCACCTGGGGAGCTGCCTCACCTAGGGAAGTGACTCACCTGGGGAGCTGCCTCACCTAGGGAAGTGACTCACCTGGGGAGCTGCCTCACCTGGGGAGGTGACTCACCTGGGGAGCTGCCTCGGCTGGTGTTGCTGATGCTGCTCATGCTGTCCTCCAGCCAGGTGCTGTAAGTGAATGAGTCCCGCTTGTGTGGTGTCCCTGCTGACGAGAGACTCTCCTGGAAAACAGAGGGACAGACAGAAGTAAGAGAGAGGACAACACACAAACACACACAGACACACACACACAGGCCCTGATAGTCACCATTCCAGTGTCATAATCCTCTGTCGCCTCTGTCTCGTTCTCCTCCACCACGCTGGCAAAGCTGCTGGCGTTGGAGGAGGAGCGGGAGAGGTCATGACCCTCAGGGATGGATGGGGCCCTGCCACAGAGAGAAGAACTACACTCTGGGTTCATCACAATCATGAGGAATATACTTTTGAAAATTATATATTCGGTATAAGACACTGGTCTAAATCCACATTTTAGTTTAGTCAACTCACCTGTTCTTTGTCGTGAGTGCCTCAGGTGAGCTCTGATTAGATGAGTCTTCTGATTTTGGGTCCTGAGAGGCATGACCACTGTCTGGGGTCTTCTGTGTACATAGAGAAAACTCTCTACTGCTGGGGATGACGGGAGAGAGATTTGGGGATACAGTTTAGCTGTTTTTACAGTACCTGTTGGATACATGAGGTTGTTTCTGTCAGCTAGGCATCTTTTTCTTTCTTCCATTGTGACAACCTGCAAAATATTTACAATTGATATTGGTGAACAATTTTTCACCTTTTCTCCTGGACCTCCTGTATGTTCTCAATGCCAATGGCACTGCTGCGTCTGGAGCTGAATGGACCAGACTTCTTCCTGGTGGGACTTTTACCAGGAATGATGAGAGACTGCCAGGGAGAAGAGACAGGCAGTGAGAACCATGACAGTTATTCTCATAACTCCAGCCTAGCCCTATAGCTCTTGGCTCTCATCTATGGTTATTGTTTTGTCATGTTACATGGTAAATGTATGTGTGTTAATTGTAATAGTTCATGAACATACTGTAGCTATCAATTCTGATAAACTGTGTAGACATTTTATCTACACAGGGGACATTTTATGTAAAATTGAATTATACTTGGGGTAACCATACTGCCATGGAGTGGTTAAACAGATAAGAAAACATTAGAATATGCACTGAGAGGCTTAGTGTCAAGCCCTAGTGCCAGTCACCAAGTCAAAGTAGAGCAGAGCATGAGATGGAAGATGGATTCTTGCGCTCCAGGGCTTAGCACTAAAATGTGCTTTCTGAGCGAGTGCTTTGTTCACTCAATCTCCCTTTGTAAGCTCTCAAAATAAAGACTTGAAAAAAGGCTTTTATCTAACAAGGCTTCAAAGAGCTGAAGGGTAATTTTTTTTCCATTTTACGGGGGACTCTGAGCCATTAATATGCATAGTGTTTAAGTAAATGAAGAATTAGCAGACACAAATTAGACATAGAACAATGTTTTCATTAGTGCATATAGTGAGGAGCGCATGATGCAACAATGAAAACAGTCACATGTGCATGATATGAGGATGATTAGTGACGAAAGGGCTGAGGACTAAGGAAGGATCTGAAGCATCATCTAAACTATCATATTAATTGTTGTGTTAATGATGACTACTGGATGTAAGAACTACTGTTTCTGAGCGGTTTGTGTAACATAACACAGAGACAGTTATTCCTCAGGGATAACCCTTGTTGCTCACTATCTGTAAAATATAGAACTAACATGCAATATGGTTGGTATTAAATGTTTTATATGGCTGTATGCCATACTGTAGGTGTGATGACGTGGTAAAGCAAGGGAAGTCCTGTGCCTATCTCGGTGTTATACTTTACTGTTTGACAGAAACAAATATTTGGTCACGATGTAGTGGTATAATGAGGAGAAGAGATAGGAGGGAGGAGAGTAGGTAGAATTAGATATGAACCTCTTCTATCGTTCCTATCCCTATGGCACTGCCCCGACGTCCATATTTACTGGGACTTTTGCCTGGTACAAGCAATGACTAAGTCAGATAGAGAGAGAGAGAGATAGAGGGAGACAGAGAGAGAGAGAGAGAGAGAGAGAGAGAGAGAGAGAGAGAGAGAGAGAGAGAGAGAGAGAGAGAGAGAGAGGGAGAATATAAAAAACACCATGAGATTACATGCAGAGCAAGTTGAGTTAATAAAATTAAAATACAAAGCACAAATTAGCTTGATAACACATTTCCACACACAGTTAAAAGAGAGAGAGAGAGAGAGAGAGAGAGAGCAATGTTGGGCATCATGGGTGCAACACAGACAGTGAGATGAGAGGAGGAAGGAGAGCAGAGAGAGGATGAGGAGACTGCTGTGAAAACCAGGCCTGTGAGGAAGAGAAGGAGGAAGAGTCGAGAGCAGTGGAGTAGTAGACACACATTACACTGTAGTTAGAAGGCCCAGTCACCAGGCTGTCAGAATTGTCACATACAGGTTAGTTCAATATTAATGATGTAAAATTATTAATTTAGTTGAATTCTATGTTGTGGATGAATTATGTATTTTTGTGGGATGACTTCTTTGTGGATTTATTCCTATCTAGGTAGTGAGGTGAGACTCCACTGTGGGGAAGACACTGAGCCTTTGGTGCAGCACTGAAGTTAATGAATTAAAACAACTCTGACAGATACAACAGAAGCACACATTTCAGGAACATATTATATGATGTGTAACTTCATTGTTCTCACAGTCAATGTAATATCGTGTTTCCCTGGTCAAGTCTCTCCACCATCCTCACCGGGTCCAGTATACAGCATACAAACATGTTAGATGGGGTTAGGCTTTATGAATACACTAAAGTCATTCCTGGAGCAGCAACAGTCAAGCGCAAGCTGTAGCTGGCATGCACACTCAGACAGCTGGAATGGAGTTTCTCCACAGGGGTGATGCAGGGGAGCGTTGAGGAGCAGTGCAAGTGCACGGGGGACAGAGACATCACAAGTACATTCACTGTCAAAAACGGTTTTGTTTCCATCCGAGGAACTACATTCACCTCATCCAGTAACACTAGACAAGTCACCGTGTGCCCAGTTACTCTAGCTTACCTGGCTATGCAAGGGACTAGGGTAAGGCCATCTGCTGTGCAGTTCTGTTCTGTGAGAGGTTAGTGCTGTTATTGGATGTTGTGTGACAGGTGTGTGAGGGGGGCATGGGGACACAAGGGGGCTTCATCTGGGGGTACGGGGGTGGTAGAGGGAACCAGGCTCCCCTCCCTCGGAGCAGAGCAGGCCAGAGCAGAGCAGGGGGACTGTACTTACTATCCCTGGGAATTTGGGGCTGTCTGCGTGGTTGTGGGTAAAGCTGCTGCTGTGACTAGTGGAGACAGTGTGTGTCTTCTTGAGACTGAGGCCCATGGCGTCCATAGACTGGCTTCTGCTGCGGATCACCCGCTACAGAGAGGAGGAGGAGACACGTTGAGATGGCCGCTGCTGAGTCTGACACTAAGAGTTAGAGAGAGACTGATCCCAACATCAACCACCAGGCCAGTCCACTACACTCAGAAACAAGCGGAGGAGTTGGGGAGGACCAGGACCCAGACCTGACCTCACTACCACAGAGAACCCAGGAGGAGACTGAGCTGCTGCTGCCTGGAGGACGTCCAGCACCATGGCAGAGGTAGAAGGAACCACTAAGCTGATAGCACACCCAGGGGACCTCAAGATCATTCACCAGGGGAATAGGATGGTCAGCAGGGGCAAGGGGCCTAAACACAAGATTCCAAACCAACAACCCAATGTACCTCAACAGAGAACCAGGACAGGATAGACAGACAGAGAGAGAGATTCGATAGAGAAAGAAGGATGCATATTCCACCAATCATTACTAGAATGGTCTGGGAGGGCCAGAGAGGAAAGGAGGAGATCCCATTTGTCACACAACACTTGCATGCGACAGATAGCAACAAAACACAACATGAAACAACAACAAATGACACTGAAGCTTGATGAGGACAGGCATGAAAGCTACTAATTTCATATGGCTACAGGCCAGTATAGCAGGGCACAGAGACATAGCTGCTTCCCAGGCTTCCTGATAGAGAATGATGTTGCCTTTAGCCCCAGTCTCCTGCATGTACACAGGGGCATTTAAGAAACAATGCTAAAAACTGTCCTACTTATCATTGTAAGATTATACTGAGGGAATGTTACAAGAGTAATACACATCTTTTTTTATTACATACACAGGCAGTAGGAAAGACAATCTTTATGAGTTATACAAGCATATTCTGAACCAGAGGGTTAAAGCGCCGTAATCAAGAGTAGAGCCTTTAGCCCAGCTTTGGGCCTCTCCAGTTACCTTGAAGGACTCAAAGAACCCCCCTCCTCCTCCACTCCCATTCTCCATCTTGTCCTCTTCTCCTCCCAGGCCCATCATGGCCTGACTGTTCACATGCAGCTCCTCATACAGTGTCTCCAGCAAGGCTGACCGTGTCCGCTCCTAACAACAGACACACACACACACACACACACACACACACACACACACACACACACACACACACACACATGTTCTATATAGTGTAGGGTTAAGGTTTAGAGAGTGATTGTAAGGTTCATTGCAACGAGAAAAGCAGCAGCAGTATTGTGGTAGGTTCCGAGGTTGAACATGGAAATTCTTCCACAGAAAACACAAAGACATGTATGGAGACTCACCTCTAATTTGGCAAATTTCTCAGCTTTGTAGCAGGCATACTCAGCATTGATGAGCTTGGTGAAGAGGAATTCATGGAATTCAGGACCCTGAGAAGAAAGAAAGAAAGAGATGGTCAATGGCACAAAAATGGTGTGTAATCAACAGTAATGCTTCAAATCTGATACTCCACATCCACTAACTCACTTTTCTGAAAATGGCTGGGTCTGGGAGGGCTGGTCCAAAGAAGGGAACGTCATCCCGGGCAGTCACCGACACCTAACAAACCACAGTCACACCGCATGAGTTCTGACCGTCTTGGTGCTGGTGGCCTCTGGTACCAGACATGTTAGAACAGTGAGGGGCAGCACCTTGTAGAGGACATTCTCAGAGCAGGGGTTCACCACCTGCACCACCACGTAGGCATGGAGGAAGTTGGAAGCGATCATGTCAGGAACAAAAGGGGTGCTCTCCTCCTGGAACAGTATAGCCACGATGTCGTTCCCTATGTGTCGCTTCCTCTGCAACTGCAAAACAACACCTTGCATTGTTGAGACTGATACAAGTTTACCTTGTGTGTGTGAATGGTGTTTTGAGAATGTGCCCTGACTGAGAACGACTGTCTCTCTCTCTCTCTCTCTCTCTCTCTCTCTCTCTCTCTCTCTCTCTCTCTCTCTCTCTCTCTCTCTCTCTCTCTCTCTCTCTCTCTCTCTCCCTTCTCTCTCTCTCTCTCTCTCTCTCTCTCTCTCTCTCTCTCTCTCTCTCTCTCTCTCTCTCTCCCTCTCCTTCTCCCTCCCCCCGTCCCTCCGTGTCCCCCCGTCCCTCCTTCTATTTCACCTCCTGAGTCGGGTTAAACCAGCACCAGAGGGAGTGTTGCTGCACATACATATCAACCTGAACAGCATCTCTGATAAGCCCAACACTCCCAAGTCCAAGGCCCCTCCCTCAGCAGCTGGAAACTGATTATTCATTGTGTACGGCCTGACAGGCAATGGTGTATTGTTCTTATTCTGATAAAAACCTTTTGTTTTCTTTATGTGTGGGTGTGTTTTTGTTTGTTTGTGTGTGTTCATTTGTGTGTATATGTGTGAGCGTGTGTGTGTGTGCATGTGTGTCTGTGTGCAAGTGTGTTTGTGTGCGTGTAATAAGAGCGGTAGAGCAGGATATCTTAAGTACATCTCAGTACCTGTTGGGTGTCTCCCTCAGTGAAAGGCAGCTTGGTGGAGACATGGAACATGACCTCCTTGTTGCGGTAGTTGTGGTAAACAGACTCCGTACCCGTCTGCCCATGGGTAACATCCAGCCCACCTCTGAACCTAGACAGACACAGGAACATGTCTAGAGGAACCTCCTAGAACGTCTTTATCTGGAGTTATGACACAATGATCCAGTAACACTCAAATGTGCATCCTTGAAAAGAGAGCCTTTGTGATGATTCCTTTTATCAGATCAGTGTGAGATGGTGATCATTTTACCCTTTAAAGTCGTGCAGCTCGACCTTCTCCCCTATGAACTCCAGGAACTCTGTGAAAGCTGGACTCTCCTCACTGTTCCCAAACAGCTCTTCCTCTGAAGTCTGCGAACAACAAGGTTTTACAGAGCCGCTCAACAAAGCACTCTTTTCTCTGGATCAAATAAGCACACTCAAATGATGACACTAATGCCTGTTCCGTTATTAACCATTCCAAACATGAGAGTCAGTAACAATAAATGTTTTGTGCTTGCACAACTAAGACCGACAATAAAATAACATACAGCAAAAAACACTGAGATAAAAGACATTTGCAAATCTGTGGCGCTGTCTCAGGATAAAGGGCTGTGGGTTCTTTAACATAGGAGGTAGGCATCAGCAACTGCGTTTGTTTGACACTCCTGGCAGTCAGCAACGATAAACGTGAGTCGTATTGGATAGACAGCGGAGAGTGTCTTTGTAGCTCATGTGTGCTCGAGAGGTTAAACACAGGCCCAGGCACTAGAACATGTGTGCGTGACCCACTCAAAGAGTGAGGAAAAGCGGAGTGGCGTGTATGCTTGATTTCTCTAGCTGTGTTGCCCCAGGCCCCAGGTCCAGTGGCTCTCCTGCATGTTAATGTCTCCCTGGGTGAGGAGAACAGGGTTCTTCAGGCTTGTGTGTGGGGGAGCCTCCCTGGAGGGTGGCCCTCTCCTTCAGGTTTAAAGGTCGAGAAGATGGACCTCCACACACTCAAGGCTCCGTCGCTGAAGGCTCTGGAAGGGCCCTCTACCTAACCTTCAACACCCCTCTAGCTCCTCAGAGTAAAACGATAGGGTCGTGATTGTCATGGACAGAGAGATGCCTGGTGTGATTCGACTCCATTTTTGTCTGAGAGGAGAACCCAGTATATTCAATGTTCATTACAGTTTAAAATACTACGCAAAGTTAATTCAGTCCAATGCCCGTGCACGTGATGTCCATGCCTGTGATGCAGCCGGTGAGATGTCGGTGAGTTGATTCGGTGTAACTTATTTGGAGTTTGTGCCAGTTTGCACTAAAGGGGCGCATTTGGGAATGATCAAGATCCCACAGGCACACACAGAGATTCCTGGAATGATAGTTAGATGAGGTTGAACAGAGGGACTATACTACCCTCAGTATGATCAATGAGCAGCTAATGAGGCATTCTTATTACATCATCTGCTTAAGCACATAAGTGTTGTTCCAGCTCACCTGTCCAAACTTCTGGTAGATGACTCCAAACTTGAGGTTGTTACTTATAACGTGTTCATCAAACGTGACGATGAGTCTCGAAGCCTTTAGCAGAATAACAGATTAGCAGATCAGTCAGAACCGCTGTGAGCTCATTGCCGCTCTCATAATGCTTTGAGACACATTAAGGACAGAGCATGAACATGTGAACACTGGGAGTTTAGCCTCACTTTTGGGTAAAGGACTGGGTAGAAGCGATCCACATTCACCTCTTCACAAACAAGCTGTGGATTTCAAATAGGAAAGTATTTATACTAAGAAAAATATTATGAGTGGAGATTCCAACCATTAAATATATACAGTAGACTCTTTGACTGTTATGGAAGCGGGACATCACACATGGCATTAGCCAGATGTGACACAGCTCATCTGTATGGGTGAGCTCACCTTAGCCATCTGGACTACGTTGGGGAACTCAGTCAGGCAGGAGATGGGTATAACATCATGGTAGGTTTTCACTTTGGTCCTGATGGGAGACAGATCACATAAACAACAGCAACAACATCCTGTCAAATGATGTGATGCAACACTTCTTAGAGCAGGGGTGTCGAACTCCGGTCCTCGAGGGCCGCTGTCCTGCATGTTTTAGATGTTTCCCTGATCCAGCTCACCTGATTTGAATGAAGGGTCGTTATAACAAACCATTTAATTGAATCAGGTGTATTGGAGCAGGGAAAAATCTAAAACATGCAGGACAGCGGCCCTCGAGGACCGGAGTTCGACACCCCTGTCTTAGAGGAAGGTCACAGAGGGTGTGCATCCGGACCGGATCCTCTAGCGAGCCCACCCCTTTGTGTGTCCCTCCCTCCACCCACACTGTAGCCTAAACAGGCCATCTGTCCCATCAGGCAGAGATGACAGTAGTGTTGACACTTCCTCTGCCTCTCAGACCCATGAGACAAGCTCTCTGAGGATAGAATTCACAAACAGACCAGATTGGCTCTGATGGAAACTTTCCATCAATCACAACACAGCGTTTAGCACTTCTCATTGGCAGAGAACAGACATTCAGCTGTTGCAGAAATACACTTGTTGCGGTGTTAAGCTATCGGGTCATTAGGTATTGATATGGAGAAAAGAGGAAAAAAAGGAAGTTTCATAGACAAGACAGGGTTATAAGATGTGTGTGTGTGTGTCACCTGAGCACGAGACGCAGGTGTTCCTGGTCACCGATGACGTCGTACTTCAGCGAGAAAACCAGGTGACCCAGTGCACCATCCACTGAGTAGTAATTAAAGTGTTCCTGATGACACAGCAAAGACAAAACTGAGAAAACACTTTTTCCTTCACCACACACACCTACACACACACACACACACACACACACACACACACACACACACACACACACACGCACACACACACACACACACACACACATACCAGACACAATGCTACAACAAGCACACCCACACACAAGTGCACACACCGAACACACACAATAACACTTCTAATGAGCTCATTCCATTTCTACTATATTTGTCTGCTGTGTGTGCCTTATTAATGTTTAAGTCCTGACACAGCCTTGTGTGTCCAGTCCCTGTTGTTATGTTGCTTTGTGGGTATTCAGTAACACATTAATCAGCAAAACTCGACAACAGTTATCATAAATATAATACAATCATTGCATGTCCACAGACACCACATTCTACTGCAAGCACTGGTCTCAGCCTCACCTTGCCCAGGAAGTGTCTCCTGTAGATCTTGGCAGTGGTGTTACACTCCAGCTTGGTGCGTGTGGTGGGGGACAGGGGCTGGATCTGCTCATAGTCACCAGGGTCCCTCAGCTCATGATTGGTGCCCTCGATCCAGTAGCCCCCAAACTGCGGAAGCAGGATGAGAGGGAAGGGGCTCCTTCTGCCCAGCACCTGGAACACACAGGTGGCAGAGTAAATCGACAGTGACACTGCATGTTATTTGTCTTTATTGGTTAATATGTGCAGATGGCAGTTATGTGTTAACATGGCTGCTGGGGGTCTGACCTCATGGACACTGGGGTAGGGGATGTAATCCTCCTCAGTCTGCAGAAGGAACAAAAACACAAACACTTCAGGGGACATCTCTCTCTCTCTCTCTCTCTCTCTCTCTCTCTCTCTCTCTCTCTCTCTCTCTCTCTCTACTGATGGACATTACATGACCGCATGATACTGGTCTGTGCACCTCATACTGTATCTGAATGGATGGATTACTCTGAATATATGATTATGTGGCTAGCTCTCTACCAGGGTCAGCAATGTTGTTACCGGGCACAAACTCTTAAAGTGGAATACCGGCATAAGGTAACTAGCTATGATGTAAGGGCCTTTTGATGTAACTCATGACCTGATTAAGAGATGGCTTCATGGCTATCTAATCAACCCCCAATCTGCTGGTTATACTGTATACAGTATGTATACAGCAGGCTGCAGGGACAGTGCGGACCTAATATAACTCTCTGGCTATACTCTCAGTCTATTATATGAGTGTATTGTACTCATATAATATGGTGTGTTGGCGCATACAGAATATCTAACTGTGTTAGTCTAGAGAGGGAGTCTGATAGCAGGACAAGGTATTCTAACTCATGGTTGACAGTGTATGTTGCAGTCCTGTGTTTGAGGTTGTCAGCAGTCAGATAGGGAGAGATTCAGGGAGCTGGGAGACAATGAAGGTAGTGTGTGTGCAAGGTCTCCCGACCAAGACAGGAGGTCGTACCTTCAGTGGGGGAGGAAAGGTACATCTCTGCTCATCCATCCTGTTGCCCTAAGAGAGCGAGAGAGAGAGAGAGAGAGAGAGAGAGAGAGAGAGAGAGAGAGAGAGAGAGAGAGAGAGAGCGAGAGAGAGAGATAGAGAGAGCGAGAGAGAGAGAGAGAGAGAGAGAGAGAGAGAGAGAGAGAGAGAGAGAGAGAGAGAGAGAGAGAGAGAGAGAGAGAGAGAGAGAGAGAGAGAGATAGTAGAAGAAAGTAAAATAGACAGAAGGGATAATTAGCACACACCAACAGCACAGATACACAAGACAGCTCCTGCTGCATTTCAAACCCTGGTCATGAGTCAGATTGATATCCTTACCACTGATATTAGAAAATGCATAATCACACTGACTGCATCAAAACAACAAGCCCAGTACACATAATGTGTATACAGCAGGCAAAACAAAGCAGATGCAAGAAACATATCAGTGGATGTACAGTGTGCTGTTAGGGAGAGAGACTGAGACAAGGGGATCATTCCAGAAACTACGTGAAGAAGTGTAAAACGGGCAGCCAGTGAGTAGATAGATTAAATACCAAGGATAGTGTGTGGGTGTGTGTGTGTGTGGGCGAACATGTGTATGCATGCGTGTGTGTATGGAATGGATAGATACCAGGTCTCTAACATCACATAAGTGGGTATGTGAAAGCTAGCTGATACTGTCTGTCTGTTGGGATAAAACAGGGTAAGCACTGCTGTGGATTTGGTCCTGCATGATGTGTGTGATTATGGAGAGATGCCATTCCTAGAGCACCTGATAAAACACACTGTTGAGGATTCTCATTTTCAAACAAATACATTCTTATAGGAACAAAATAAATAATCAAACCCAGAATATAAATGATTCCTTGTTCTCTTACAAGGGAAATATGTATCTGTTGATGTTTGACATTGTATGTAGACACTCTCTTACCATCTAACTATTACAGTACATCTCTGAATTCACACTGAGTGAGAGAGAGAGCCCTTTGTTCCCTTGATTTTGATAAGTATTATCAAAAACATTCTTTCCCTATGATGTGCTCTCATCCTCGACTGACATTGTTTCCATCCGCCGAGGGCGCAGAGTTAGTGTGGTTTGAAAGAAAGATAGCTAGCAGCACGGCTGGGTTATTAGGAGAGTGTTGTTATGACAGTGGTCGACCATCCACAGGCAGCTCCACCTGCCTCCACCTGGTCTCCTGGCCTTTAGTCCAGAGCAGAGAGAAGACAAGCCAGCAGAGGGGCACGGCAACACTATCATCTCATAGAGATGAATTCACTGGTTAGTGTCAACACAGCCTGGCTTGGAGAAGTTAGGAAGCCAGAAGAGGTCAAAATCCCATCTTACCTGCATCTTCTCAATCATTTCAAATAGGTCTGTGGTCTGGAGAGGGGAAAGTGAGATGAAGGGTTGATTAAGCTCTGTTGTAGTGATGTGTTTGTGGTGGATGTCTTTTTCTGCAGCACTTGTTTTCAATAGAACTATTAATTTGTTATACAGTTGTCCTTTAAGGCTTGAAGGCCATCTGTTCTTGTGGAAATAAACAGGCCAAATCTTATCTCTTCAGAAGCAGCAGAAATTCTCTTCAATACAATAATTAGATGACCGAGAACTGTGTCAGTTGACTTTTAGCTCTAATACAGTAAACCTTGGTGTAGTGTGATTCACACCATATGTTCTCTGCAATAACTCTGGTTATTTTTTCTGACAATGGAACAATTGAACATTTACATGAATTTATTTGAGTTACTTACTGTAATTGCATTTCCAATATTTGTCCTCTATGCTATCTAATCTTTGTGGCAGTGAAAAACCACAGTTGCCATGGCAAAGCATGCCAACTCCTGTCTCCTGTCTACAATATCTCATCAATCATTTACTGAAGACTTCCTGTCTCCCTATTTCACACGCTGAGCAGGTTGTACGAGTCATCTCAGATATTTCTGCATTATTCAATTGATTAGCGTTGGCATTTAGAGGCACCTTCATAGGCTTCAGAATACCACTAAGGCGCAGCTGACTGTTTGTGTACAGTACAAGATTGTCCCAGTGTTCAGTGAGTAAAGTCCTCCACCATATGCAAACAAGAGTCTGCCTCAAACCCTAAAGACAAACACCCATGGCTTCCAATAGCATAGATGCAGGTATTCCATAAGAATTACCTGGCTTGTTAAATTGTTAAGGAATCATCATGATCTGTAAAAATACAACTTCTATGTCAATGAAAAGCCTTCTGTACCTTAAGAACAATTCATAACAGAAGAATCTTCTGAAATATCCCCCAGTCACTTCACCAACTTCATGAAATTGTAAGACAACCACCACTACAGCAACATGCATTCCCATCCACAATGCTTCTGACCTCAATTTGGACTGGCAATGAACCAAGCCTCATATCCCTGAAATGGGCCATGAAAGAGGTCTTTGAAATGAATATACCACTGGTCCCAATCCTCCTCCCCAACTAATTCAGGTTATTTGAGGGGTGAGCGCAAAAGCTCCCCCTGGTTTGAGTCACACTCCAGTCCCGCAGGCAGTCTGGCTACCACCGCCAATCTCTCTCTCTCGGATCGAGGTCCAACAATGAGCTGTACTTACTTTGCTGGTTCTCCTCGACTGTCCCACCGCCACCTGCGCAACAGCACCAAGGTGGACCGGATGACTTTTAGCCATTCTATAAACCATTGGTTATGAAGGCATAAAATAGATCCTTCACAGAAGCAGGCTAGCGTGTCAGGTGTTAGCGGAGCACATCGCCAGGAGAGTTCTTTCTAAGCTTCCGACGGATATCTAGATTCCACTGTGTGGCGTTGCAGAGTGCAGCAATTCTCCATCCATGATTGACAGACAGTCACAGCAGAGGTAATCCACAGCTGTGTGGATCCACGCAGGCTTTGCTAGCAGTGTTTGCGTATGTGCGTGTGTGTGAGTGGCTGTGAAGTGATCCTCTTTAGTACCTTTGTGTATCTGGGAAGTCGAGAGGTTGGCAGTACATTCCAAAAAAGCACACAGCTAGTTACACCCCCCCACTCCCCCCCCCCCCCCCCCTCCCCCCCCCCCATTTGTCTCCCTGGCACAGAGCCAGAGGCTGAGCATGGTCCTCTGGCTCAATGCTTCGTTCTCAAACAAGTCCCTACAGCCCTCCTCTGCCCAGCACAGGGCCATGGGCACACGTGGGACCGCACTCACACAATATCAGAATGGGCCTCAGGGGGTTTAGAGCCACATAAAACAAATCACTGAGGGCAAAAGAACCTTCGAGATCTCGTCCCTCAGAGTGTCTGACCGTACGTGCGGTCAGGCTGGCGTTGTGGGGTCAGGCCAGTTCAGGTGTCAGTGTCAACCTCTCATCTAGGGCAGTAATAAGGCTATCATTAGAGGGAGTCTCCTCTCCAGCAGCCCTGTCAGCTGCTACTCCACATACCCACCCAGCTCAGCTCATTACAAACATCTAGCACTACAGTACTACAGCACTTTTAATGGGCTTAGTCCACTAGACACAGTATCTTTTCAAGCCTCTCTCCTCCCTTGTGAGATTTGTTATTATCTGGAGTCTCTGTATGGTTCACTTAGATGTACTGTAGTTTAATGTTCCTGCTCTATGATGTGGTAGATGGATAACGTTATGTGACAGACATCCACTTTGTTCTCCAGTATTTATGGTCTGCCCTAGCTAAAATTATGAATAATATATAAAGACAATCCCTTTTCCTATGTTATCATGTTGAAACATCCCAGGGAAATTTTATTTTGTTATATTTCATAATGATTCTAGGAGCTAAAAAATACTAATGACTATTTTCCTAACTAAAATCCTAGGCGTTTGTCTGGAATGCATCATTCAAGGTTTCCAGTCTCAACTGACGAATAATTCTAACAATTGTACAATCTCCTAAAAGCATCAGGGCTGGGGAAAACTCCTATTTTGTTGATCTAATGATCTGGTCTTCAGGAGTCCTGTGTCATGTGCTGCATTCTCTAACCCACCATGAGGCTTTGTGTGCCTGTGAGCATGTGTGTGTGTGTTTTTGTGAGTTCTTGCTTGTGTATGCTTATACATGCAGGGGAGTCATATGCTCGGAGTTTCAAGTCTCAGACCTCGGTATGCTTTCTTATATCACTAGTTATCACCAGCTCCAATGTCTTCTCTGACTCGGTCCTCTGCCAGTATCCTGGAGGTAGTGGTGACGTTACGTAATGCACACTGTATTGGGGGTTTGAGGTTGACAGCTATAGTCTGATCCAATGGAAAGTGATCACAAAGGCTGATGGGGTTTTAACCAGATTGGCTTGATTCTTGTGGGGTTATGATTAAAGAGAGCTCTCAGTTCCACTACAGTCCAGTCCATCTGTACTCCGTGATTCCTCAGCCCATACCTTTCAGTTGAAAAGATCTTGGCTTCAAATGAATGTAGGCTTTGCAACCAGTCACAACAAGAGATGTGTTCTAACTGCAGTTTTGGAGCAACCTGTTCTGGATCTGTCATGACATTAGGTTCATATTTTGGGAATAATTACTCAGTGTCACCCATATAATGTGCCACGATCCAATTACCAAGATCTCTTCCTGTTCTCTGAATTTCACTCTATTGCCAGGGTCAGATTGCTGACAGACTAAGCTCTGAGGAGCGATGAGAGACCCTAACAAAGCCTTCTGATAACACTGTGATGGTACCCACCCTCATCAACTCAATTCAGTTGAAAAGCTTCTGGATAACTAGGGGCTCAAAACACCTAAAGGCAGAAATGATTCAAACTAGAACATTTCATCTTCAAAATGTTAATTCCCACAGTCTAGAAGACATCGTAGCAATTGGTCATCAAAATTAAATTTTCTATTCAGAATTTGCCATTGCTTTTATCCATAGCGTTACTGTAATAAATGATTCTGACATGGATGTTGTGTTATTCTCACATCAGCCCACACCACTGTGGAAGAGGAGCAGAAGTATGGTCTCAAATGAATCTGTGCAAATCACTTTTGTCCCAGTCACTTTGAAACACAACTCTACGATTTTCCCAGCGATAACTGTCTCCTATGTACAGATAGAGCAAAGCAAATGAGTTAAACAAGGACAGAGGAGCAGCCTGTTAGATTTACAACAAGGAATGTGTTAATAGTGCAAGAAAACACTATGAGAGCCATGTCAAGATGCACAACTTAGGCTTTTTGTGCACGACATTTGGAAAAGCAGCAGGGCAAGATGGACACCTAGTCTTTAGAATAAGCAGAGGTACAGAACTGGACTGTAAGTATTTCAACAGAAAGAAAGATAGACCGACAGACAGACTGACAGACAAGGAGGCAAGCAGACAGACAAACCAGTAGTGAATACAGAACAAACCAGTAGAGAATACAGAACTGTATTGTAAGTATATCAACAGACAGACAGACAGACAGACAGACAGACAGACAGACAGACAGACAGACAGACAGACAGACAGACAGACAGACAGAGAGACAGATAGACAGACAGATAGACCAACAGACCGACAGACAGGCAGGCAGGTGTGCAGACAGACAGACAAACAGGCATGCAGACAGACAGGCAGACAGACAGATAGACAGAGCACTTCATCTAAAATATCAGGCAGAGAACCTACTGTAAAAGCCTAAGGTCGGACACACAAAACAAAAGCCCTTTTTCGTCTGTTGTCTTACCTTGAGGAACGGAGGCGCGGTGTGCGGGGCTGGAGGCTGGAACAGTGGAGGCTCTAGTGTGGTCGTGACTCGGGGCTCACCCCCATCCTGTTTCCTACAATCAACACAAGAAACCCAAACACAAGAGGTGATCAGAACACATCACACACACGGAGATGACAAGAGAGGAGAGAGTCACCCCTGTGAACTTCTGTCCTGGCATCGAGAGGAACCAGCCTTTTACAGGGCACTAGTGTGCTAAGAAGCATTGCAACTGCCTAAGGAACAGGCACTTAGGTTCCAGGAGCAGCATGAAAAGGCTGACTAATCCTTTTCCTCCTTCCTATCTCTGTCCACCTCCAGCAACTGTTTCGATAGAGGGTTATTATTAAATATGAAATGATTCAGTGACTAAAGGAATACAGATTGTGTTACACATAATGCTAAATATGGACTGGGAAGATGCCAGGGAGCTCAAAAGGTGACTTTCAATGATCTTCAGTATATAAGAACAGAACAGAAGAATGTAGCAAAAACAAACAGAATACGTGAATATCAACAGAATCAACAGAATATCAAGTGATTCATTTCTCTTGAAGAAAACAGATATTGAAACTGACTTGAAAAATCTCCCAATGTATATTTCCATAACCACACAGACACTCAGGAAATATCACCCTGGGATCTGGTTAGCGGTGGTGCAAAAAGCAGGAGATTGGGGTCAGGGCAGAATACATCAGCATCAACCTAGAAAAGTCTCTTCAAACTGAAGTGTTTCCATGTCCTCGTTCTCCACCTGTTAGGTCTAATATGCTGCGCCCCGGTCTCCTCTCCCAGGGCCCATCCATCAGAGCAGACAGCTCCTCTCAGGTGGAATGGAATTATTCTCCAGATTAAGCTGCTTTCAGCCCACCCCTTCTGAATGCATTTGTTTCAAGTTCACGGCCTTATTTGGCTGGGCTGAGAAGATGCTTTTTTTCTAACAACCTTCAAATAAACCCCTTGTCTGTTACCAAGCCACCCAGGGAGTCCAGGGCTGGAAGCTGCCTTGTGATACAGTGCTACAGTTCAGTACTAACCAAACACACAGCAGAATATTTTTCTCTGAATAGGAGTTATTCTACATCACAACATAGGGGGAGTTCACTCGTGAGACTTCAGCTAGACCCACTTCAGGGAAGCAGGGACACTCCTCTGGCTCTTGAACAGAAGCCACCACCATTAGAAGTGGAATTAGTACAATACATTTCCCTAGCTCTCAGCACCCAGTAGACCCAGCTCAATAACTAGTGGAACACCCAACTGCTCTATAGACACACTATCAATGACCTAGTATAGACTCGTGTAGAGGGCTATTGTATTCTATCAATCAATTTACACAGGGGCATTTGATTATTTCACTGATTGAATCTATGTCATTATAAGTATATACAATAACACTTTACTGACATCCAGGCCTGGTCCAAAGGATGGATCGATAGGACTGACAGCCTTGCTGGTGAAGGGCCCACAAAAAACACCACGCTGCAAACTTTCACAGAACTGAGGAGAAACTCAGAAGATGTGTCCTACAGTTTTGTTTTCAAAACGTGTTGCATTTCTACCACTGACGTCAACCACGTCCACAACTAGACTGGGAATGAGTGACCAGTGAAGTTCCACCACTCACTACTGGGAGTAATCTCCCCTCCAAGTGTGAGCAAATGTAATCAGTGGACCTTATGCATTTGAATGTGAAGGCCATTCTAATTATTAAGCTAATCAATGTTCAATAAGACAGGATTCCTACCCTAACAGGCTATGTAATTGCATTTGCCAATGCAGACTAGCACTGTTTATGCTCCTCTGCTGAGTTAGGAGATTGAGTTAAGATTGTATTACACCAACATGTCTGAGCTCTCAGGGCTGCAAGGGGAGTTGCTGAGGAGGATGGGAGGAGGGTTTCCACCCTCTATGGCCTAGTTTGGTGTTAGACATGACTTCAAGCTGCCTATGAGTCATAGCTCGTGTGCCATGCACCTGCTAGACCAGAGCGTTCTGTCTAACATGGCTGGCTGAAGGTTCAGCCTACATTCTCCACCGCTGATAGACTGGTCACAGCAGCTCTTCTAATCTCATAGTCCCAGTATCAGTATGCACCGCTGCCCTAAACATACTATTAGAGACCATGACAAAGCAGGGCAACATTTTACATTAAGGTTACATGAACTGCCATATAACTACATAGCAATATGGAAAAGACATTGCTGGTTCATGGGAACTGATATGTATATAAATAGCAAAAGTGTTAAGGGGAGTTGATGGTTGTGATACCAAAATAAGATCAATGTTAGCATACACTTACCCCTGGAGAACTTAACTTCCCCTATATCACGTTTCTATGGAGTTACAGGGTAGTTAATGTAACCTTGATGTAAAGTGCAGTAAAAATGTAGAAGTACATAAGGTCCTGCCAGGCTGTAATTGTAAATAAGAATGTGCTCTAATTTGACCTTTGTGGTTGGTCAAAGGTTAAGTATAAAAATAAAACACAGGCCAACTATGGCTACAACACTGTGCATTACTACAAACTCAGTCTGATAATGCTGTTCACTCCAATTAAGCACACTTATAGTTAATCCAATTTTCAGCAGACAGCACAACCAAAAAGGGAGGCCACTTTAAAGAGCCAGTACGTCCCTGAGCAGAGGAGATGAATGCACACCAGTGACAGTTAACCACCCTCCCATGGGAGAGTAGGCTTTATATCAGGCTAGGACAAAACATCAGCTGTCCAGAAGACTTAATTAGAACTGACCCTATGGATGGACACCACTCCTCCTTTTACAAACATTAACCAGTGGAGACTTTGTCCCTGGGGGGTGAGAGCGGAGGAGGAGAGGGGAAGCAGTGTTAAGGCCGATATACACTTCTCCGTTTTCCCAAAAAATGTTGTCTTTCTTTTCAATCAAAAATGTTTAAATCAATTTTTCAATACAAATGTTTAAATCAATTGTTCTGCTCAATCCCAATTGTGTGCGTGTGTGTGAGAGAGAGAGAAAGGGAGAGAGAGTTGGCAAATGTGCGCATGTTGTGTATTCTTTGAAAAAACTCAATATAGTTTGTATGTACCGGTCAAATTGCATGAATCTTGTGATTCTCAGTGATAAACAAAAGTGGACACACACCAGCCCATTGCCCCACACTGCCAGGGCACATGAAGAGCTAAGACATCACAACAGAGGGGGAGTTCCGTCCTATGCCATCAACACAAGCATGTTGCACATGACACATTACATATGCTCCGTGCACCTGGCTGCAATCTGCTTACACACACACACACACACACATACAGTAAACGCTTCCCTGCAAATCAGTTTACGCTACTAAGCTACAGCTTTATCCTTCTTCCAGCATCACAACACATTACATAACTGAGCAGTCTACTATACAGGTCACTGGTGCATACTAGCTGCATTTCCATTCACCTAAAGATAACAGTAGTGATACCTGAACACACACACATGGTAGGTAGGCAAGCTACTCACTCAGCGGAAGCAGTTTGTGGTGTGCTCCGTAGTGAGTCCTAACACCGACCAGTGTAGAGGCAAATGGCTTTCTCTGTTTCTTCTTCCTCCAATCTCTCTATCTCTATCTCTTTCCCTCCTTCTCTGTCTCGCCTCCTTCTCCCCAGTCACACTCTGATGTCTCTGTCAACTACACACGCCTGCTGGCCAAGATTCCCTGGACAGACACACCCACCCGGCCAGCTATCTCACTTTCTCTATCTTCGCCCACTCTCACAGTCACTCTCTCTCCCTTCTCTCTCTCTCTCTCTCTCTCTCTCTCTCTCTCTCTCTCTCTCTCTCTCTCTCTTTCTCTCTCTCTCTCTCAATCACTCTCTCTCTCACAACTACGCTCTCTCTTTCTCCCTGACTGAGTCGCTTCTTTGCTATTGGTCTTTCTTACTCACTCGCTCCTCCTCTCTCTTCTGATTCTCTCTTTTGTGTGCTCTCCCTCCTTTTTTCTGTCTCAGTCCTCCCTCCCTGACAGCAGGCCCCTCCCCCACTCATTTGGGAATGCAAGGAGAGAGTGAAGCCTGCCGCTTCGAGAGAGAGAAGGGGAAAATAGAGAGAGAGAGCAGCGCCGTTTGATGGGGATTCATCTGTATTCATTACACCTCGTCCTCATTAAATAACAAGTCTCCCTAGCTAGGTCTGTTGCTTAGGCAACCCCATCAGTTACACATGAGAGAATAACCCCTACCCCCAAAAGACTGTAACACGACCACACACAGGCACACACACAGGAACACACACACACAGGAACACACACACACACAGGCACACACACATACACTCATCAGTTACACAGGTTACCCAGAGAGGCATGAGAAAATACAAGTGTTTTAATTAGTGGAATCATTGTGGGTTCCTGCGGACCACATTGGCTGGCCCCAGCAGACCTGATGTTTGAGTGATGTCCCCAGCACGGTTCTTTTCTCCAGTACAATATGCTGCTCTGTCCCCCCAGGTGGATGACACTAATGCACTGAGTGGCCGCTGACCTTTCGTCCCCCAGTCATTGCTCTGACCAAAGCCTGGGACCCAGGGGAGTACCAAGCCATTTGAAGGCTTCAGAAGCAGCATCATTCAGACTAAGTGTGTGCATGTGAGTGTGTGTGTGTGTCTGCATGTGAGAAGAGATAACAAGTTATTACAGCCCAGTACTTCTCAGACCACATTAAGAGCTGTTCATTGTTGGAATGACAAAGAGTAATCCTCCCAGACCTCTTAAAGCCTGCAGAAGGGAATAACAGTATTACACAGCACACACAAGTTCGGAAAATGTCCACATTCATTTGGCATAAACCTCCAGTTTGTATACCCCCATGCTGCAACCCTCTCACACAGACGGCACACGTACAGCACATCTAGGTTCTACTTGACACAGAAGATCTTCAGGTGGCCAAGGACAGGCTTTGTTGTCCTGATGGTGAAGGCTACACTGCATAAGTATGCTACTATTCAACACCATGGGCTGCAACTGGACTGTTGACAGATGAGCTGAGCAGGTCTGGCAGATCCTAGTAAACGTGCTGTGGCACATTTACTGAACACCAATGATGTTCTGAAACAAATCAGTGAATCTGCCACCTACAGTAGCAGCTACAGTACCTAGCAGATTAATGCCACTTACTTGTAGTGCGTCAGACTGGAGACTATACATAGCTGTCAAATCTCAAAGCCAAGGCTCATGGTGCTAAAAAAGGCCTGTGCAAAAGCTAAAAGACTTGCATTCATGAATACATGAATAAAACTCAGACAAAATGAGATTATAGTTCAATCTATGCAGGAGAATAAATCTGGTTTCATGTTGATGGACCTTTTTCCCTGCTCTCTATCTCTGCTCCTCAGACGTGTTTCTTTTCCTACCCAGAGATCCTCTCGACTCCAGCCCCCAGCCTGACCCTCTGGCTGGTTTCTTGAGCCAACCCCTCTAACAAGCCCTTTCCCTACCCTAGTCATCCCTCAACACTCAACCCCCCCTCACACTGACTGCCAGCACACTCCACCCCAGGACAAATCTGTCCCTTTTGCTTAACTGGTCAACAACCCCCATCATCCAACTCTTTCTCTCATTCTTCCTTTACTATTTCACCCCCACCTCTCTCCTCCCCCCCTTCTCTCTCTCTCTCTCTCTCTCTCTCTCTCTCTCTCTCTCTCTCTCTCTCTCTCTCTCTCTCTCTCTCTCTCTCTCTCTCTCTCTCTCTCTCTCTCTCTCTCTCTCTCTCTCCCTCTCTCTCCCTCCCCCTCTCTCTCTCTCTCTCTCTCTCTCTCTCTCTCTCTCTCTCTCTCTTTCTTAGAGCAGTGCCATTTCAGGCAGTACCAGCCAAGGCATTAGTCAGATTAACAAGGAACTCCTTACAGCTTGGTGGAGCCAGGATATGAATTCCAGTCAACAGCTGTCATTCCACCAACACACACACCCACACACCCAACCACACCCTGATAAACATACAGTATAGCACAATATACAGTATGTATTGGGTGCTATAATGTGCCATACTCTTCAAAACAGTACTATATTTTCATAATGTCTCGGCTGAGAACTAACATAACAAATGGATGACCAACTACATTTTTTAAGTCCTACTGCAGGGTAGAGGTAGGGTAACAACACTAGGTTGGTTGGATGACATGTAGTCACGGACAGCGTAGCTCATGGGGCTAATCTATGATCTGTCTGGCTGGCTGGTTGGTGGGCTGGCTGAGTGCCTGGCTGGCTGCATGTGACCATCCGTTGACCCCCCAAGGCAGAGGCCGAGACAGCCCTGTGTTTAAGACCCCATCACACACACATCACGCAGTATCTGAGGCGTAGCCAGCCAGTCCTGCTCCTCTATTACGCCTGATGGGCTCCTAGGCAGCTGCTTCCCTCTCCATCAGGCACACAGTCCAGCTTGTCTACACACCATCTCTCACTGCAGGATTACCTGCTTAACTGTCCATGGCCTCTGCTGCTCCGCACTGCTAAACAACCTCACTGACTATGAGCGACAGTTCCTCAAAGAGGAGATTTATCGGCTAGAAAAAAGAAAAGGGTAAAATTAGCATTTCAAACAACTTCATGTGAATGTAAATTTGCCCAATTCTCTGAGGGACAAACTTCTGCTTCCGTCTGCATTCTCGGGCTGTCTAGTAACCATCCTGTCCGTTCAAGTGTGATAGCTGGTGGTGCTACATAAACAACCTCGATGGGGGCTGACTGCTGTGGTCTGAGAAGATCTGTGGGTCAGGCAGCCCAGAGGCCAATATCTTAGTAGATAAACTGTCATTCCTTCTGCTGCAGAAACGACAAGTTCTGTAATCAAACCCAAGAAAAAACGAACATAAGCTGTTGTTCTGAGGCAGATGTTCTGCATGACCTCCAGCACCCTGGGACTCACAGGCTGACTGCAGCAAACACATTTCAGCTGTGTCTCCGCCTGTCCTGATCGCTTCCAAACGTGACACATTACCATGGTGACAGGAGCTCAGATATTAGAGGAGTCAGCCTCTGGCTTCTTCTGTTCCTCATAGGTCACCCAGCAGCAGCAGCAGCAGCAGCAGCAGCAGCATCTGCTGGCCTGCGTGACCATTCACCACCAGGGGGACAGGAGGGCCTGGCGGGCTGGAAATCACCACATAAAGCAAACCTGAATTGATTGTTCAACTCAGAAGCACTTTCACCCCCATCCCCCCAGCCTGGGCTGGAGCCAGATCAAACAGGCTCAGTCTCACCCAGTCGGGAGGGTGATTGTCTGCTTGACACACGTTGATGTATCTTTCCGATGTGCAATTTTTCTCTGCTCTCAGCTTCATGCCTCCAACACCAGTCGTCATGGCTAATCATATTTTGTGATTTGCTTACACGTTTGATGAAATTATTTCATAAATATTGCAGAAGCAAGTTATACTTCAAATGTGGGATCAAATATCACACCCTTCCTTTTTTTGCTTTCTGTCTGAGCGTTTGAGTGATGCTGCATGGAATAATCCTACAAAATTGTATTCTGTTGACCAATCCATCTGTATTGATGTCTGAGAGTTAGGTCACCCCTTGGCATACTTGCTCTTAAAAAAAAACACATTCTTTTCAACCTTGTCTGGGGCACAAGCTTTTAATGTCCTCTGTCCTTCAACATTAATGCTACCTGCAGCCTTCCTGCAGACACAAGGCAAATATTGGACAGCACTCTGAAAGCAGATTAGACAGAGGGAGAAATTCTCCTTGGCTTTCTGTTCCTCGCGAAAAGCCATTTGGAAAAAGCCTATGGCACAAAGTAAGATATGGAGCTGGTCTAGAAGTGTTTTCTTATCTACAATTGTTGCCTGACAAAGCAGTCAAAGAAATACACTTTTTCTCCCACTTAAGAAAAATGGGGGCATTTGTTACATACAACATGTGCATTCCACTCGACATGCATAATATATATTTACATACTGTATAACACTCCTAATTCCAAAGGAAGATTGATCTAAATTACCACTCCACACAGTATATCTATACTGCATGTCTTTGAGCAAAAAAAAACCAACATATTACATGTTTAAAAAGAAATTCAATTAGAAGTGTTAAAGGGCAGTGACTGAAGCTCCCTAACCAACTGCTTTTATACTTAGTATGCATTAGAAAGTGCTGGTGGGTGCAGGTGTTACTGAATAAAGCATCCCCCCTCCACCAGCCTCTCGTTTTCCATCTTGGGTTGTCTTCGGCCCAGCTGTCCACATCTCCCTGGACAACAGTCCCCTTGGGAAATCACAGGGTGCAGATGTGGCTTTTCACAGCACAGAAGAGACAACACAGAGGAGAAAGTGTCATTCAGCCTGGCTCTGGGTTCAATGTGATCTGCTACATCATTCTGTATTCCGCTATGACAAACTTCCTTATTATCACTGCATCCTGTCGGTCAATCAGATAACAATAAAAAAAACTGCTGAGATAAAACCCAGGCATCATGGATTACATCTCTAATCCTCCAGGAAAGGCTTAAGCTCCCCCAAAACAGGAAGTAGCTGGTAGAGTGGGAGATGCAGAGGGATGGTCTGAGCGTCTGCTCTCAGCTGGCTTAAACACCACCCCTCCATCCTCAGGATGTGGCCCACAAACTGGGATACACACATACTGTAGACAGATATTGTCTACAATATGTCTACAATTTCTCTTCCAACACTCATAAATACCAGAGGTTAGAAGGAACCAAACTTCCAAAAAGCTCACGTCAAAACTGCTGTGAAGTATCACTTGAAACGAAGATTGTGACAGTTTCCTGGTACCTGTTTCCACCTCCAGCACCCTGCTTTCATCAGTGTGTTTGGCTGGGATTGACGCCTGGTGTCAGCACTGTTCTGTACACAGTCTGACATCCCACTATTTGGAATGGTGAGTCCATGAGAACCAGGGGCCAGCACGTCACTTTAGCGCTATATTTAGTCAGTGAGGAGGATGAAAGAGGCACAGAGAGACAGTCTGGGCTGATTGGGTTTGACAGTGCTCTCTCCCCCCGCGTCCCCGCGTCCCCCCGCCACAGCTCTGTGTGCACAGACGACCGTGCATACGCAAGGTGACATCAGCCATGGTGTCGCAGCACAAAGACAAAAAAAAACAAAAAAGGAGAAGGCTCCATGACATCTCTCTGAGTCTTGCAGATAAAGAACGCTGCACAATGGTAGCCCTGAACTCTGACAGCACACTTAGAGGCTAAACAGTAGGGCTTCACGGAAGGCTGCTTCCTGAATGTTAGTCTGTAAAAAGTTACAAGAACATATAGATTATATTTAGATGCAATGTGATCAATGTTTTAAAGTACTGCTGGCCCTGAAGACTAAATGTGGGGTTGGAAACAGAGTGCCACTAGAGGGCAGAAAACCCCAGCATTGAAAATGAAAGACATTTCATTTCTCTCACGAGAGAGAGAGAAAGAGAGAGAGAGAGAGAGAGAGAGAGAGAGAGAGAGAGAGAGTGAAAGAGCAACGGACTCCTGGGGTAAGGTAGAGAGAGAGAGAGAGAGAGAGAGAGAGAGAGAGAGAGAGAGAGAGAGAGAGAGAGAGAGAGAGAGAGAGAGAGAGAGAGAGAGAGAGAGAGAGAGAGAGAGAGTGAAAGAGCAACGGACTCCTGGGGTAAGGTAAGGGAAAGTACTAATGGATAAACAGGAAGTTACACAATGACAGACTTCTTCGATAATCCATCCTCTAGTTTCAGAAGGGACCGAAGTGTTTGTGTGTGTGTGTGTGTGTGTGTGTGTATGTATTGGAGGGGACATGCTTCTTACACAGCCACTCCATCCTTCACTCCCACACACTCTCCCATAACCAACAGAGGATTACAACCAATTACAGGGCTCCCTGGGAAGCATAGGAAGGGCACCAGACTCCATGGGGTCCAGCTGTTTACTGAGTGTGTGTGTGGCTTGTTGTTTGACAACAATCATTTTGAAATGTGGATTAAGTCGATACAGTTATTAGTCCCAGAGTATTTTCAAATGATGGCTGAGATATTGCAGTAGCATAAGCCTACTGCAATCATTTAACAGAAGAAAAATGATTTTTTGATTTTTCTGGTTGTTTTCCGGTCACCTTGTGTATACTTGGCAAGAGGACATTAATATACAGGGTGAAAAATACATGCAGATTATAAAGTCTTATTTTTGTGATGCTTTTCATGTCAATCATACCTGACAGACACTGGTCTAGTACATGGTAATGAATTTAAAGTGTGAGGAGAGCTAATGGGTCTCTTCATGGATCTTACTAATGACTCTTACAAATGCTAATGTATTCAGGTGTGGACCAGAAAAATAACAGGAAAGAGGGAGAGATTGGTCACAGCCACAAGAGAGAAGGAGCTGGTTGATTGTCTAATTAATTAATGAGATATTCATCTCAGTTATCTGTTGTTAGAGGGCAGCAGAGGAGGGAAGCTGAGAACATTGCTAGAGGATCTTCTGCCCTTTAATACCACGCACATGCATGAGTCAATTAAAATCATAAAGGCAACTCATCTGATGTGCCTTGGTTTATTCTAATTATGGAGAGGCCAACTCAAGGACAAGTCAGAGTCATATTTGGTGACAGATAAATCCACCTTCAGGCTTTGTCCAGAGGATGTCATTATCAATGTACAAATGGTTACACATAAATTATACCGTAGTCTTCATCAAACTGTCGCACAGATCCAACGTTAACTCACCAGACTTTCTTTGGTCTGCTTATTTGGAAAGGTGAGCAAGGCATTGTGTTGTCTTTTGCTTTTATAGTTTTGGGAATAGCTTCTGGCTCTTAGTTGATTGGCTCCATGTTTCCTCTGTGTTTGATCTCTTTGTAGTGGCCCGTCAAAGTCTGTGATGTGCCTTCAGCCGCACCTCTACCCTAGGTTACCTTGCAGTCTATTCCCTCCACACAGGAGTGGAAACACCAAGGCTCTTTGGGCTTGAGCAAAATGAAATTACTCATTTCTTATCTCACACCAATGCTCAATACCCTGGAACACAGTTGATACCTGCGACTACCACAGTCGTCATGTACTTTCACAGTGCCTTTATCCTGGTTGCACACGGTATTTCGTTGAAAGAGCTGAAGTGTACCAATTAACTTAGAAAAATAGATATATTCAGTACCCCTTCAGCAATGCAGTACGTGTTAAGGTTCTTCTCTGTTAAGAGGCAGACATGTTTGCCCTGATAATGAAGCAGAGAGATCCAAAGCAAGAACGGTATTATCAGCTAATACAATGTTGTGTCCTGTACGCGGCTCCCTGCTTCGACAGATGACAGCATATGATGGGGAGATACTTTCACCTCCTCCCTTCTGTCTTCCATGCATCTTTCTCCTTTCTCATTCTCTTTTGTCCCACCTCCTTCCTCCTGTCCCCTCCTCTGTCGGGCTTTGCTGTCCTCTCTTTGTCTGTTCTCTGTCCTCTTTTCACCCTCTTTGTCCTCCGGCTGTCTCCTCCTCTCTTTTCATCTCTTCTGTGCAAAGCATCATTAGCCCTGACTCAGGCAAAATGCAGGAGTGATCCCGTGGCTTCTCTGCTCTCTCTGCATGCGGGCCCAGGCACTGCTGAGTAAAGCAAGCCTGCCAGAAAGCCACTGGAGTAAGGGATGTGTGTCTGTACCCCCAGGCAGGGCAGGGCAGGCTGAGAAGGGTTAGCAGGCTAGCCCCTCTACTCCTGCAGTTCTAGAGAACCCAGCTCAGCCTATAGGATGGGGAGCAGTCTGGTCCAGCCACAAATAAAGACACACACACACACACACACACACACACACACACTGTGCATCAGCGCTTCTCTGCCATGCTAACACTGCAGAGCTGCTCGTTAATACTGTGGTAACGTGAGCAGGGGGGCAGCAGGCAGAGAGGGGTCCCCTGCAACTTAACATGAAGCCTCTGCTGTGCACAGACACATTCCTGTTTCTTTCTGGGCTCCCTCTCTAACTAAGCCCACAAGCTACATCTCACCCCCCATTACCTTGAACGATCTCACTCACTTATCTAATCAGTGAACGTGATGTTCTAATGTTCAATATATTGACAGGACTCCCTTGGATAATCCCAATTCCCGGGTATACTGTAAATGCAATCATCTAAATGCAACTCAAATTAAATGATCTAAATGAGATTGTTCTTCTGTTTTGAGAAGGAAGTGAAGTGCATTTAATACGATTTAAACAAGCAATCGTTGATTTAGCGGTGACTGGTCCATACACCACCACAGACAGGGGCTGTGACAGAGGAGCTCAGAAACTCACCATATGCTTCTGGCCCTGGAGAAGGTCTTGTCGGCTCTGAAAGCAGCAGAGATGGGAATTAGAACATGCATAAAAATGCCTAGAGTATGTCAACATTCTGACCAGCGTCGGCTATCCTGTTAGGTCTAGGAAGCAATGAATGGTTTGTGTTTGTCCTCGCCCACCAGACAACTCTGCATCTTTACAGTTTGATTCAGTAGTAGACAATAGAAGGCAAACAGTCACTTTCAACCCAACATTAACACCACCAGTCAAGTCTGGGAAATATAAGGAGCAGAAACAATCAATGTGAGGTAGTAAAGAACAGCAGATGATGACCCCTCCAGTGTCAACAACATCAACATTTTGGGCTAGAGAGAGACAGAAAGGGATGAGGGGAAGCACATTTCCCTTAATAAGTCATCATACCATCTGTTTCCAGGCTAGTCTGAGACACAGTCTGTTGGTGCACGGCTGAATGAAGGAGGAACAAGGCAACACTATTGGCAGGGTGAGACATGGAGCTAAGGTGGCTCTGACTCACTGTGTGTGGATGCGACCCTGTGACACTGAAGCTGTTCACTGACCTGCTACATGAATCTGTCAACAGATGAGTAACTGCTGAGAATTGCTGTCATTTGACTGAATGCCCTCCCCAGCCTACAGGCCAGTAGATGGTGCTGTTTGAGTCTGTGTTATAAACCCCAACAAATAAAAGAATTAAGGAATTCTACAATAAGCAATATCTCATTTAGCAAATTGTATTATATTATGTGGATGTGGGAAATATGTTAGTGATGATAATAAATAGATCTGTGAATTGCTATAACAGAATTCTTAATATTTTGCACTCGTCCCTCCTCGTTTTGGCAGGATACACTTGTTTTGCAACCAGGGGTGGACTTCCAGTGCCGGCACCAGGAGGTCTTCAGTCCATTACTTTTTTCTGCCATATCTCACCAATCTCCTGTAGTTGTCTCCCCAAGGGATTTGATCTCACACTCCACCCTGCTGCTAGGGTCCCCCAGATATCTCGCAAACAGCTCTACAGGCCCTTCCATAGTTCTCTCTGTCTGTCTCACTCAGCAGACATAGAGGAATCTAGATCCCTTCCTCATCTTACAATTTCCACTGGGTCTTTCTGTGTGGATGACAACATGTGGGTCCAGAAGATATGTCTCTTAGTCACCTTGTACAGCAAGCTGGTATGAATGCATGTGACTTAGAAGAGGTCAAAGCCTTGATGAGTGTATAATTGCCATGTTAGTTGACCTCAGAAAACCCAAACTGCAAGTGTTTACTGCCTTTCAGAAAAGTCTGACTTTCCAGAGGGCTCTGTTTGATCACTCTGGTAGAGTTACAGCTCCATGTCCCTGGTCCTTTCCCCAGCTGGCCCAAACTGCTTCTCCACCTCTATCTATGTGGACAGCATTGGACTACTCTGGGCTGAACTGGTACAGGTTTACATGACACACAATAGAAACAGACAATGTCAGGAGATGATAGCAGGAGACTGTAGGCTGCTCAACAGGAGCTTGCAGCACTTGAGCTTGACATTTCTCCTCAGACTGAGGAGAAGTACTGTATACTAGGGGGTGTCAGTGCAGTTCCTCTGAGGAAGAGAGCAGCCTAGGCACCTAGCGTATTACAAACATAAGATTTTCAAATCCTCCTTCTATGAGTCTCACCCACAGGGAGGGTATCAGGTTCCATGGAATTTCCATCAAATGAAATCTAACTAGGGTGTGGCAAGACCTCTGGCTAGAGGCTCCAGCCTAAAATACCTGCCGGCCCAGCAGTGCTGGGAATAAATCCTCTTCTTAAGAGGAAAGAGGCATTAGTCAGCATGATAATATGCCACCACCCTTGTATAGAAAACTAATAGCAGATGGGTGGTAAGTTAGAGAGAAGCCTGAAAAAAAGCTTTCGCTCAGCTGAAACCAAGAACATGGTGCTATTCTAAATACTACAGCCATGTCACCAAACACGTAAAAATGCATCCTTAGTCTGACATAGCATGTGACATAATCTTGCTACACCCTAGAGATTTCAGTCAGATGACTGATAACTTCTAAAGCCTGAGGAGAAACAAGCTGAGAATACCAAAGAAACGCAGCTCTTTATTTATTATCAATCCAAGGCAATCAAAACATTCACTACTGTACTGTACATCAAGAAAATAACATTTCTGTTTTGTCAATGTCCAAATGTTTTCCAACATGTCATGTAGTTTTAACAGACTGAAACTCTAATCATGCACCACACACTGAAAAGCTGATCCACCAGTTACAGTATCTCCACATTAATATCTCACTGTGGAATGAGCCTAGAACTGGAACTAATGTGTTGCTGGGAGAGTAACAAAACCATGGATGAGTAGAACCTGTGCCCCTCAGGTAAACACATTTAAAGACACGCTCAGAAATGCACACACATAACAAATGGTGTGAAGCAGCACAGGGAAAACAAAGCATGAATAAAATATTATTTTTTCATACCTCTCCTTCTCAAGCTGCTAGGTATCTTAAAACACAAATGCATTCCCATAGAAACAGGCCAGGGTGAGGTAAAGTGAGACTTAATGTTTTTCTCACCAGAACCCTGTAAAAACGAACCCTAATACTGACAGTAATATGGGAGTATATACAAAAATGTGATCCTCTAAAATGATTGAGTCAACACTAATTCACTCATTTAAGGTCACCAGGCAGAGTTGAAAAGGAGGGACAAGGTAGTTTAGACGAGAGCAAACAACTATCATGTACATTTTCTCCATTCGTCTAATGAAGATGTCTTTTGAAATATAAAACTTCATAATTAAAACCAGGCTGGATATAGACACAGACAGAACATCCTGGACAAACAGATTATTTGCAATCATGCTATTCAGAGCCAAATATGAGGAATATTGGACTACAATGGTGAATGACCCCAGGTTCAGGCAGTCTGCACTGCATAGGCCAGGATGGGCTGAATGGGGCCATTGATAGAGTAAATGAGAGTGAAGTAGCTGAATGTTCACATTGATGCTACAGTACAGTGGAATACAGTGAGTCAGTGGTACCAGCACTTAGCCATGCCGACAAGCAACGCTGTCACTGCTAATGCCACCTTACACACCATACACTCACAAACAAACAAACAAACAAACAGGAGTTTAACTTAAACGCTTCTTTAATTATGCTCTTCCTAAATCAGGCATATAAAATTGGACTGGCTTATTGCAATACCTCTGCCGGAAATGTGAAGGCTGTTACAACCTGTTATGATGCCCTGACTAATGATCCTTTAATGTTATGGACGTACAATCTCTCCCCAATGTCTGCTGCTCAAGGTTAAACTTAGGGGATACTGTTGCTGAAACACCTCAGTACAGTATGTTAAAAAGGGTCAAGCTAGTGTTAACTAGCATCATGTTACATTTGTAGTAAAAAAAGGCATGCACAACTGAAGCAACACTGGCACACCTGTCTAGTTGAGGCCAACGCAGCCATGCAGAGTACTGCTGGGTATTGCCTGTAGTCCTTCCAGCTACTGTAAACCTCCTTTTTCCCACCTTTCTCCTTGAGTACTTTTCCATTGTGAATATGAATGTGGGATGAATGTCAGGGTGAATATGAAGGTAGGGAGTGAATAGAACATGGAGAGCACTCTGGTTGGCCTGCGTATGTGCTGTTTGTTTTGCCACAATCAGAGGAGAGGTCTTTGAATGGTCTCCAGTTCTCAAGAGGCCTTGCCTTGCAGTGTAATCATTGCTGATCTTTTGTCATGCAAACTTGACCATAATGAGAAAGCAAAGACACCCACTCCATGTTGTTTTTCTGCTGTGAATAATAGAATATTTAAAACCTGCTTAAAGGCGAGGGGTTAGAGACGGACTTCTTCAGAAAGAGACACAGGCTGTTGTGGAATATTGCCTTTGAACACTTGTTTCTCCTTTGTTTATGATGGACACCTTTTCCCCTTTCTCCAACACTATCAGTAGGCTACCATTAGTATAAAGCCATGAACTTTCCCCCCTGACAGAAGCAACATTTCAAAATCAGCAGACTGGCGAGAGACTAAGTTGTTCTGTCTTTCTCCAGTTTCTAAACAATCTTTCCACAAGGCTGTTCATCAACAAGGTCTACTACACACAGACTAACTCTCTTTCTTCCTCTCTCCATCCACTAGGCATTGTGAACACAAAGGAGCAGAGATTTCCACAGTGTGGGCTGCCTGCCTGCCCATCTCAGCAGTGGGGCTCCAGAGGGACACGGAATGGGGGAAGAGAGTGTTCGGATCTGGGACAAAGACATGGCTCCCTGTTTATTTCATGACTGCCATTAAGAGTTGATGAGGAAGGGGCCACTGTGGGTTGGGAGAGGGCTGGGCCATAACATACAGTACAGACAGAGAACCAACACAGAAGACTCATTTAGAATATGACAGAGTTGGCTTCTAGCCATGTGCTGCCTAGCATAAAGTCTTTACATGCAGAAACACAGCATGAAGGGACCTGAGAAGACCGCTGAGATACAGGATATGCACCACATTGTACCGCAACACCAGAATAAAAAAGCTTCTTGGTTCAATGTAGAAAAAAGCAGATAGATAATAGCAGTGTCAGGTTTGAGTGTCAGGTTTGAGTGCAACCCTAAACCTGTCAGCAATCTGGCATCAGATTAGAACACAAAACACGCACAGGTAGCTGTTCCAGTGACATTTAAAAAATGATTGAGCAGCGAACCTTGGGCCAGGGAGAGACCGGATGAGAGAGAACAGCGCTGCCTAATTGTCTGGAGCTGTAACCTGGTGAGGCGGCCAATCGGAGTGACCTATCAAAATGCCAGGTGCGAGGCACAGAATAGAACAGGCTGAAGCTGGGGTGTTTCCAAACCCCTTCACTCTCATCTGTCTGTTTCACAAGCTTATGGTATCGCTATTTTGGGAAATCCACTAGGGGGGTCACCCTCACACACACACCCATACAAACACACAGTACACAGGCCTAGTAAGAAGGTATTCGGACAGACCGGTAGAGCACCTGTTGACTGTTGGAATGTACTGCATGGTGTTGGTCTATAGGGGAGTCTCCACTGCAGACAGAGTCCCATCAGATACTGTGCATCACTGTTTGCTCTGCTCTACACATATCACTGAGCGACGCTTGATAAAGCACAATGCAATGTATTACACCTACTGACAAACAGTACTATACAGAGGATTGAAGGATGCAGGACCAGATAAAACCATACATGACCACACAGCTTCTCATATCCTCACGATGTTATAAAGAGTGGAAAACAAATTGGATTTACTAAGTAAGCCCACTGGTGGGTGTGTGTATGTATGAGGTGTGTGTGTGTGTGTTTTTGACTGCAGTGAGTCGCAGTATCTAATTCAATCCACCTCCATCATGCCTTCAGCGTATGTGGGCCTCTGGAACACAGTCCTGAAGACATTGGACTCCAGGCTTCCCTAAGCTGCTCTCTCAGAAACATGCTGTTCCTCCCTCACCTGCCAGAGCCCCTTCATCAGCTAGAACACCCCTGTTCTGCCAGCCTCCGACTCCTGTGAAGATGATTTCACATACTGCTCAATAATACAAGAGGAGTCTTACGAACTGTCTTGTCATCTACAACAGGGACTGGTACAAGTACAGGGTATGACTGCTCTGCTATTCAACCACAATATCATATCATATCTGAGACAACCGAACATAAACACACACACAGACTGAGAACACACACACATGGTAACATGGGCTGTTTAGAGATTTCCAGTTCTGTAAAATACAATGCTGTTCCCTCTTACCCTCCATAGGCTCCAAAAGTGAAACTCCTCTTTCTCTGCGGCATGCTGGCAAATGGTGAGGAAGTGAACCAACAGAGAGTAAGTCAACTCAGCACTGAATGGAGCCTGCACTTCTGTCACTCACACTGAGCAAGCCTAGCTGTGTGTGTGTGTGTGCGTGTGTGGCTGTCCACTCCCCCGGCTCAGCTCACCTCCCACTCCCCCCTCCCCTCCCCTCCCTTCCCCAGCCCTCCCCTCCCCTCACATGCCTCCTTTACAAACAGCAGGAGAGGAGAGAGTTCTTGACCAGATCTGTCATCCAGAGACACAGGCAGTCAGGAGCTGGCCTCTTCCTATATATCTCTCATCTCCCGGCCAGTAAGAACAAAGAGGACAGACCAGCTACATAATTCAAATCCACTTTTTGATTGGAGTGATAAGAATGTTTGGAGGTCACAAGGTATAACTATGTATGTGAACTGCATAGTACTCATATGCATAGTACTCGTGTGTGTGTGTGTGTGTGTGTGTGTGTGTGTGTGTGTGTGTGTGTGTGTGAAACAGCTGATCAAACAAACCAACGCCTGTATGCGTACTGATCAAACTAAACACTTCATCCTTCTCTGTAAATATTCTAATCACAGACATACTACCTCCAGATAATATACCACTGTGTCCCATCATTGCGAACACAAGGTGGCCAAACACAGGTATAACTGTAGGAAGGGTTTACCTATACTATTGACTCACACATACAGGGTCAGCTATGCCTAAACCCTATAAGTGATTAGCAATGAGGTTTGGTAATCGTGGAATTAGTCAAAGGAGCATTTTCACCATCACTCTTTCTCTCTCTCAGACTCACTCACTCACTCCCTCCCTTCATCTCCATTGCCCATTCTCCCCCACCTCCTCAACACTTAACAATACTAGTGTTCCCTGACAAGATCCTTAAAACAGTCTCTGTATCTCTGGAGTGATTGGCTTTATTGATTAGCTAGGGTAAATATTTGGACAGAGAGTACACTTCTCCTGCAGTCTGCTCTGCATGTATTGTAGACAGACTGCTACCATGGTAATAGATCAGCACATCAGACATCACTTGGTGATCACTAAGCTCGATTCAATTCCATGTTAGTTGAACCTCTATGCATCATTTTAAGGAGCAAATGTACCACCAACCCAGCTTTTTTGCTTTTCAGGGCCAACGCGTTCCATCACTTTTCAGTAACTAAAAAGCACTCCTAGTAATTGGATGGAGCAGCTCTTAATTAATCAACTGGAGTGCTATGTACGTTAATCATATGAACAGACGGTTACATCATCAGTTCACTCCAGTTCTTAATGCTCTTGACTGGACTGGACCCTTTCTCCATATCTTAGATTGAGGATGGTAAGTCTGTGCTTCCTGAATTTAAGAGCTCGCTTATCACCGTTCCAACCTGACCAGCCTGGCCCCTAGCCGGATGGCTGGCTGGCATGCTGACTGGCTGTGTGGCTGGCCTGCAGGCTGGCTGACTGACCGGTGTGCTGCCTGGACAGCTACACCAACTTCCCCTGCTGTTTGTATTGATTCCCCAGGACATCCTGATCCACTTTTAAGACAATTTAATGAATGGAGGCGGAGAGTGTGAGGAGCTGGTGCAGACTAGACAGAACCCGTTGATGACACCCACCAAGGAACGGTGCTGGGTTTAACAGCTAGCTCCTCCACTGTCTCCAAACACAGTAAGATTGTAGCAAGGACAAAGGCAGCTCAGATCCCCTCTGTGGCAACATCTCCTTCAGAGCCTTCCATTGATTTACTAGTGACACCACAGAGAACACAACAGTTAAAGTGAGGAAAAAACAACAACAACACTAAGGTTAAAATAGAAGGTTCTGAATAAGTCCTGGTCAGACTTGAGTCAACTGATTGATTGATAACAACACCAAGCCCACAGGAGAGACGGATAGTGCAAGATGTACTGCTGTAAATGGAGCACACTGTCTCCTCCTCCTTCAGACTGGCAATCTGTTCATGTTTAAACCAGATCCCATGCATTCAATAATGTATTTACAGTCTGCCTTGGGAGGAGCTTCAAGGGCAGAAGGAGAGACAGAAGTGAAGGCAGGGGTGGAGGGAGAGGGAGGGTCAGGGGTGAAGAGAGAAAGAGAGGCTGGGGTGGAGGGAGAGGGAGGGTCAGGGGTGAAGAGAGAAGGAGAGGCTGGGGTAGAGATAGATGTAGAGGTAAAGATAGAGGCTGAGGTAGAGGTACAGAGAAAGTGACACAGGAGCTGAGAGAGAAGAAGAACCAGAGACAGGAACAGAGGCAGTTCTGTCAAGAGATGAGAGAAAAGCAGAGAGGCAGGATCTGAAAGAGGCACGACCAGAGAGGGGAAGAGGCAGGGGCTCATTCATCCTGGGCTCTGCTTTCAAGGGGCAGGAAATTTGCTCTTGAGGAATAAATCAGCACTGGGCCGGGCTAGAATGAGGTGGACACTGATGAGACGGGCAGCTTTGTGTGTCCATGCCTTTCTTTGGGCTCTGGATTTCCATTCATCATTTCCGCTGGTTCTAAAAGAAATCAAATCTTCCCTGAGGAGAGCCTTAATGTGTTTGAGGTTGGACCAACAACATCAATCACCTCAGTCATCCAACAACTGTAACTTTCAATAAAAGCCTTATGACACCAAATCCTGTACACCTCCTACAGGAGAGCTCATACACCAATGTGTCCTTGTCTCTGCCAGAAATGTTGTGGATCTATGTTGACTTTTAATGCAACTGCACTGGCAGGTCAGCCAGACACCTGAGTAGCTGCTCTGTGTCTGAGACGTGCTCCACAACATGGCCTGGTCAAGTAGAACGACTAGGAGCTGCCCTTTGATGAGGGGGGTAATTATTCCAAAATATTGACTCGCCTCACTATGAACACTCTGCCTATGGCTGCAGCATACATTCAAAATATTTTCCAGCCGCTTGATAGAACAAGGAGTACACACAGGCCTGTATATTTGGAGAGAGCGCAGGAGAGGGGTGGGGCATACAAATATTTGAAGGAAGAAAATATTCAAAGCGTAATTGTGCTTAGAAGCAGGAGGAAATAAGCCCAACCTTATCTTTGTGGGCATTTCATTTTCATTAGACTTTCATATTTCAGTCTCTGCAGACTTGAGGCACTACAAGCGTAGGACAGATTTAACAAGACTGACGTCATAATTTAAAGCAACAGTCAACTAGTTATGGATATTTAAATACAAAATGCCTCAAACTTTCTCTATTTTGTCCTGGAAGGAAATACATCTGTTACTGTATGTTGTAGGGTGGCATACGATCTGAATGACCATACTACTGCTACAGTCTGGCAAAGTCGGGAGTTGAAAACAAGTCTGAAGACAAGTCATTTGAAGTGAGCTTGTGAGTGGGGTTGACTGTGTTCCCACTGTTGACATAGAGGTGAAGGTGTGGATGAGGGGGAGCTTAGTTACAGGCCTGCATCCCGCAGGCTTCTTGGGGGGACCACAGACACCCTCACCAACACCACACACACACACACACGTACACACACACACACACACACACACACATACACACTGTAGCCTTTCACCCCCTCTCATTAGAGTCAGGATAATACTACTGACACAGCAGAAGAAGAGGGTTGTTGTTCAGCCTGCCCTACAGTATGGAACTCTCATTACTCCCAACTTCCCCCTGACTGCTCCAGTCTCCAGGAGCATCACTGCTGTTGATAAACAACACAGAACATACTGGAAGGTCCCCGGTGCGTCCCTCTGTTCCCCACCCTCTTTATCTGTCTGTTTCGCTCAAGATTCAGAAAGATATGGGGGTAGGAGTGAAGGAGCAGTTTAATTGGTGCATAGCCCTTTAATTGACTTACTCTGTAAAATACGTGCTAAGGATGTAATTAGGTATTAAACACTGCTTTCGTATTCAATACACTTTGTATCTTGAATGAGTCATCAACACAAAGGACTCACCATTTAAATCTACTGCTTCTGTTTGCTGTACTAATCAATGAATCATGTCTTGGATGGTTCAGACACTGACTTTGCAAGGTTGGTTTGTGGGTGAGGGTGATAGGGACAGTATGCTCTCCACCATTGATCTAAGTTCCCTGTTACTGAAAGAGAGACAGAGACAGAGAGAGAGAGAGAGAGAGAGAGAGAGAGAGAGAGAGAGAGAGGTTATTTCTCTATCTATTTTAGTTAAAATGGTGCTCAGTGCTATAATATTTCACGAGTTTGAGTCCAAGGAAGCACAGTGATGGATGTTTCTCTGTGGCCAAAGCCTTAGCAGCTCTCCACACCACAGAGTCCATCGATAGTACCCTGTCACAAGGGATGAAGACAGACTGGACCCTTAGAACTGCACCTTTGTCCGCTGGCAGATTAAAGACTGGAGATAAAGTCTACTTTCAGATATTCAACATTTGAAGCAAGAGCTGTTGACTATTTCCAAGTAATAAAATGTTTCCCCTCGTTCAAAATGACATTTTCGAGACAAATAAAGCAGCTGGATATATAAAGTTCAGGAAAGCATTCAGTCCAGGTTTTGATTTAATGTCACAATCTGATTCTCTCCTCTGTGGTTAGTGTGAAGGATACCATAACATGAACCCATTCCCCTGAGGAAAAGGCTTGGCAGAGTAACAGTGCCCCCTGATGGACATTAGAGGGACGGATGGGATTCACTATTGGTCATAGTAAATGATTCTAAACCAGGGGGAGCGTTTGCATGTGTCAGCCAGAGAACGGCCAGAGGCAGAGACCAGGGAAGAGGTGGGTGATAAATAAGGTACGGAGAGACGCTGTGACCTGTTACAAATGTTGGCAAACCAGGGAGTGCTTGGACACCCAATACATTAGTCAGTGACATTGAGACAGCCTGGTAAAAACACCATCAAAAGTAAAAAGCTAACAGGCTAGGCAGGGAGGAGATAGAGATGGAGAAAGAATGAGTGAGACAGATAGAGAAAGACAGAGAGAAAGAGAGAGAGAGAGTGAGAGAGAGAGACAGACAGACAGACAGACAGAGAGAGAGACATAGAGAGAGAGAGAGAGAGAGAGAGAGAGAGAGAGAGAGAGAGAGAGAGAGAGAGAGAGAGAGAGAGAGAGACAGAGAGACAGAGAGAGAGAGACAGAGAGAGAGAGAGAGAGAGAGAGAGACAGAGAGAGAGACAGAGAGAGACAGAGAGAGGGGAAGAGAGAGAAGCAGAGGCATATGGGGTGGGAATAGAGCATGAGGGAGAGGCTCTGGTCCTAGCCCATATTAAACATTGAGCCTTTGCAGGGATGACTCCCTTCCTAACCAGTGACCATGGCAAATGTAGGATGAGGACAGGTGACACACAGCACCAACTAACACTATGACGGAATCATACTGAAAACCACAGTATCAACAATGACACCCAGACACCAAAACCACCAAGAGGCATCAGAGTCCGTGTCACAAGCCATCTACGGCCGAGTGAGTTCTGGGCAAGCTGAAACACTGAACATGGGATCAGTTCATCTCAGCGCTCGGAAGGGAAATCCTTGTCAGGAAAGCTGTGCCCCCAAGGGGTTTGCCAAGACGTGTGAGGGTCAATAAGAGAACCATAACAAACCTTAGGAAGTCATGAACTTTATGACCAGCAGCCGGGCTGTAGAGTCTCTACCATACTAGGCATATGGATTAGCAATTTAATTGATCTGAGCTAGTGGTATAATTGATATCATCAAAAATCCATTATTTACTCCAGAGCACAGTGCCATGAGAAATGGGAACTCAAGCAGTCCTAGTTATTGGAACAATAACTGGCTGAAAGAAAACAACATTTTGCCCCTAATCATGGACAGTTGTACTGTGTGACACTACCATGCCACTACCCTGCACGTCTGCAAGACCAGTGAGCTGTACTACAGTCTATCCAGGCCTAATAAATGGGTTTTCTTATCTCATCTCCAGACTCCAGGATGTGCTAGCTCAGTCGACATGGATGGTGCACAGCAACCCCACAACTCTGCATTCCCAAATACCATCGTGAACACCTCACAGCTACCATAGGATCCATACTCCTCGATATCCAGGATATCCTGGACACTCACTATGCAGGAGGCTACCTTTGAATAATTTCATGATTCATTCCAGGTATAGGGAATTGAGGACAACATAAAAAGACTAATCAAGGGAGCCACTGGGAAGTGCAAATCCCCATTGATATGGACACTCAGAGGCGTATACCTGGCTATCCAGCAACAAAGCTAACTTATGAAGTGAACCGAGTAAATGTAGCTTTGTACAGAGGCATACAGAGGCTGGCTGGCTAATTCAAAGACCATCAAAGACAGAACATCCATCTCTAATAAGCTCCTCACGGTGGTCCAGTTGACACACACACACCAACACCCACATACACACACACACACCAACAAACACATACACAAATGTGGTGTAGGGATGAATAATTCATAGAGGAAGAAACTGATGCATCCAATACATTCTAAAAAAAGCCCATTAGTACCATAGTCTCTCAACACTGCAGTATTGTGGCAGCAATTTCTAGCATGCAGAGGTACAAGAACAGACCTGTAATTAAGATAGCATCGTTGCCAGTGTGGAATTACAATCAGGCAAAATAGAAAAAAAGCTAATTACACTTTAGAGACACATGGTGTGCTTGCATCAACAGCCTTTGGGAGTCAAGGTAATATTTATGCAAATCCCTGGTTTATGTAAACTGCACAAATACTGTTAATTGAGACAGGGCCTACAGTGCCATTTAGAATGTTTTCAATGTATGATTGAGTGAAGACTGCAACTGTGGATGTAGAAAGTGAGGGAGAGAGAGAGCGGGAGACACAAAGAGATAGATGGAGAGAAAGAAAGAGAGAGAGAAACAGAGATATAGTGATGATGAAGTAGCAGCAGTGTCTGAGTAGCAGGCCAGTGGCCTCACATAAACCAGAACATTAATAATCCATAGGAGGTTTGCTAAAGTAGATACTGACTGGGAGACATCCACAGAATCCTCAGCCTCTCGGTTCTGCTGTGTAATTGTACTGAATAGAAATAATGAATACGTTCTGAACACTGCCAAAAGTCTGCCTTGGCAATGATGGAGAATGTTTGTTTCTGTATGTTATTGTATTATCTAAAATGTATATAGTTTTGGTAGTGAACAACAAATACCCCTTACTTCCAAAGAAACAATCTAATCAATAGCAGGGTGCTGCAAGCTAAAATCAACAGTTCTGTGGCATGGATTATTCATGCCGGTGGAGGTAAAGGAGGTGGAGACCCATGGAGACCTGATACAGTGATAACATTTTGTAAGAGCAAGCCTGAGGCCCAAAGCACACAGAACTGGGCAACAATTTTTTTGAAGAAAATAAAAACGGCATCGCAACAGCATGAACAAAATTGACTTTAATCTGTGTTGGTTGTCACGTGATGCAAAGATGCCTCACAGGACAAAACAAAACAGTAATACATTCTATGATGACACACCATCCCTTTCTGTCATTTCATTAGAATTCAGAACTTATTATGGGATCCTGTCTTGACTGTTTTCAATTCAGGGTGTATCCACTGCTTTCCAGCTCCCCAGAGATTGACAACAGCCAATTATCAGCTCCCCGAGGCTACAGTGCCCCAGCCTGCTAGCCCTCTCCCCCAGTCCCAGCCTCAGATCAGAGAGCTTTAGCTGAGGACTTGTGAAAACACTGCTTCTGAGCTGAGCCTGTCCCTATTCCTGCCCATGGTGGAGGAGCCACACACATCTCATGAATAAAGTGAAACACTGCTTTTACAAGGCTTTCCAGAACAACAGGAAGATGACATGGTGCAATAAAAACACGTAGATCGAGGGACTTCTTCTCTGTGGGCTTGTTGGGAAGCAGAAGAACAAAGGAAAACCTTCCTACACAGTGCAGCAGCAATAATGATCATCATGACGTCCTCTCTGTTTAATAATGAAGACAGTGCTGTTTGGAGAGGCTGTCAGTGTACAAAGACAACCCAGCCACTTGACTGGAAGTACAGTGGGATGGAGGGATGTTGGCGTGTGGGGGGATGGAGGAATGGAGTGATAGAATGATGACATGATGGGGTGGGTGGAGGATGGAAGGATAGAGGGGCAAAGCAAAATGAAAAGGTAAGGGTATATGATGATAGAAGGGTGGAGAGATGGATTTTGAAGTGATGGAGAAGGGAGGAGATAGTAAGAGAAAGAAAGGATGACGGAATGCAGGAATAACGATGCTTGAGCATCAGGGGCTGAGATTGCAGAGATCTCTGCAACCCCATGTGCACTCATTGTACTGTAGTATCCCCTCAGGCATGGACAGATACAGTGTAATAGACCATGTCATGAATTTCTAATGTGACCTGGCTTATTGTGATTTAACAGTTTGTCTTGAGCTCATCCTAAAATGAATAGAGCAGAATGAATCAAGATCAAATATATGCTATGATATGTACTGTTTAATCTTATATTACGGTTGTGGTGAAGTTCCTTGTATGGTAACAGATATGGCATGGACTGGACTGTTTGTCCTAGCACTACACAAAGTGTGTGACCAGTGCTGGAGGGTAGACGCCAGCTGGGAACTTTTTTCCCTGAGGCAAAAGATGGTCCGGATACAATCTGCTAACCCAGCAGCGTTTTACATCACAGAAGGCCATTACCCTACCAGAGTCTTCACAAACACAAATATGTTCCTTTGTTGTCTTCTCCAACACTCATTACCAAGACACCATGTCCAAGACAATTACACACATATCTATGACCAACCTGTCTGTGTTAGAGCTTTTGCAATAAAGTTGCTTTTATACTGTTCAATGGCAACAATGCCCTTGAGGGTTTAGGTTGGTTGAGGGGCAGTTTTATGGGCATATGTGAAGCCCTCTGTGACATGCTTACGTGTAAAAAGGGCTATATAAATACATTCGATTTGATTTGAACAATGTTAAAAGACTGAATTAAACATTACCAGACACTCACATTTAGATGTCAAGCCAAGCCACAAATGAAAGAGAATCAGAAATGAAGCAACCATGCCAGAGTCAACAGAGATCCTTTTCACACGGTGCCAACAGACAACAGACAACAGACCTGGCATGCAGTGTACCTATTCTGAGGAGTCTGTGCAACGATTAGGAAAGAGGTGGTGGGAGGGAGGGGGTGCGTAGGGTTGCTGTGAAACAGTAATGCTATCTCTAACCACTCACTATCAATAACGTGTAAATCAAATGTCACCCCCCATTCTCGCAATCGAGATGCATATACACCTGCTATAGCTCGTGTGCCCTTGACCAATCAATCATCATACTATCAATCTTATATTTAAACGTGTAGTTGTATCTGGAGAGTGGATCAATCAATCATTAAAACAGGTGGCCAATTGCATCCTAAATTCCCCGATGTGTCTGTGTAAGGCATAGTAGTTGACAGTCACTGCATTCGCTCTAAGGATAAAGATGAATAGGATAGGACAGGCACGTATTTGGTGACCAATGGCCTCGAGGACAATGTCATAAAAATGATTTGCTGTTATTTTCAGCTGAGACGATGAGACTAGTTGAGACTATAAGCGCATTTTATAAACGACAGGGTGTCAAATCTTCTCCACTGTATTCCGAGTCAATGTTCAAACCCGAAACATTTACTTCCAAGCAGGATTCCAAGGCGTGCAACTTGAAAAACTAAGATAAAATGGCAATATACAAAATGATACTTAATGTATACTTTTTGTTTAAATAACAGTTAGGCCTTAAGGTCTAAAACGTATAGGCTAACAGAATTACCAGCTTCTCAGCTGCACAAAAGCTGGCACATTTCCACGTTATTGGCTGATACATTATACAACCTAGCAGAGTGAGTAGAATAATTTAAATAACGACCACAGGTATTAAATTAAAATTTTTGCTCATATATGTTTGTATGGGATAAATAGACTTCATTAACAAAAGTTGATAGCCTCCATCACGCAAAATAGCTTAGTTTGTGTTGACCGGTACCCTTCGCTGGAAATTCTCAGTTTGCAAAGATATGCGCAAGCATATGCATTATAAAAACAGATAAACAAAAACAATGTATGTATAGGAGTAATTTGTCTTACCTCTCCAGCAAATTCAGAAGTAGCCAAGTCACCAAGCAGAGGACAGGAGTGTAATGACACCAGTACAGTACGTGGTGAAATGAATGGCACGTCAGACGGTGAAAAGATGCAGCGAGTACTCAACACCCAATCAGAAAGTTGGGTTTTGAGTCGCTACTCGCCACATCTTTTCAGGAAAGTTCAAGACAGAACCCTTAGCCTATATACTCATTTTATTCAGAAATATTGTATACAACCACAAACTGATTGAAATAATCCGACTTTATTACGCAGTGCATTACTACAAAATTAACAACACTTGATTTAGGGAGAATCATTAAAAAGCTGGGCTTTTAAAATATTTTACAATACCGGTTCATCTTTGGATAGGTTACGTCTTAGCGTCACAAGACGGTTTGTTGTGGCGGCCTAAATTTGCAGACTACACTATGACACTTGTATCTGCTATATCTGATTACATTTGTACTCTAATGGAGGTGGTCAATACTGTACTTTGACTTGCCTACAAAAATAGACCGATTCTATAAAGACTTCCTTTGTGCAAACATGCAAACAAGTTTTTCGAAATCAGGCTTTTTTTTTGTAGGCAATGAAACTGTGCACACAGGAGTACCTTGGTCTCACACCAATCTACATGGCCCTCTAGTGGGCTATAGGTCTAACTGTTCATGGTGTCAGCCATCTGCTGCTTAGCGGATGTGAGCCATCTCCTCCAGGAAGGGGGTCTTCATGCAGCCAGTGCACAGTTGGTCCATCCACAGGGGCGCCTCGTGCTGCAGCGGGGTACGACGAGGGTAGAATGTGTAGGACAGGTCATAGTTCAACAGGCAGCTGATGGAGGCCATGTACACGTCTGAAAAGCGACACAGACGCCTGGAGAAGTAGGTTGGATTATGACAGGTGCGGAAGATGCTGCCGAATTGAGGATTAAAAAGGTTCTTTGTCATTGCCCTGAAACAGGGAGGAGAAGAGAAGGATGAGATGAATGAATGAATGAATACAACAGAGGAGATTGTACTAACACTTACAAACCGAGAAGCACAAATCCTGTACCTGAGCTCCTCTCTCTCCATCAGCCAGTCCTGGAGCACCACCATAGACTCTGGATCTCGGTACATCTAAAGCATGGGAAATGGGACAGCAGGGACATTAGAGGATGCTCCAGGAACCAGAGCGTCATTGTTGTCCTGCAGGGTTCCTCCCCTGCAGGGTTCTTCCCCTGCGGGGTTCTTCCCCTGCAGTGTTCCTCCCCTGCAGGGTTCTTCCCCTGCAGAGTTCCTCCCCTGCAGGGTTCCTCCACTGCAGGGTGTCTCACCTGCATGCGCTCCACCAGGCCTGTGAGAGCCTGGAGCCAGGTGAGGCTCTGGGCATACTGCTCGGTGTTCACCACCTTAGTCTCCAGTTCCAGCTCAGGCACTATGGCTCCAGTACGCCAGCCATGACGCAGCATCAGGTCCTGGTTGTGAGACACAGACAAAACACTGTTGACCACAGTTTTTTTTTCTTGTCTCATGATATACAATAGCTATGTGATTGTGTGTGTGTGTTTCACTCACGGCGAGGTCACTATACAGATGGTCTCCAAAGTAAAGAACTCTGGACCCCCTCCATCCTGTCAGTCTAAGGAAGTCATACAGGTTCCCCTGAAATGCAGACATGGACACAACTCCAATGTGTGCATTTGGATTTGTGTAACATACACACATGGAAGTGCATGTGTGTATGTTAAAGACTGTACCAAAAGTGAGACCATTTCACAGTGAGTGAATGCACAGTCTGAGCGTGCACTGACTTGTTTGTAGACCTGTCCTTTGTCTAAACTGTTAATTTTGTCCCACTGGAGGTCCCCGTTCCCGTCCAAGCGCCTGAACGGTCTGGAGGTGGGCCGATATGATGGAGCCGTCAGTTCAAACCAATGCGTGAGTATTGAGCGTTGAAAGAAACTTTGAAAGAAACTTTAATATAAACAACTGTGGTGATGAAGTTCAATATAATAATACTATTGCTAAGCCTGGTTAATAGAAACACTCAACACACACTTGACACAATCATTGAAGAAGTGGGGTTTATCTGCTTGAACGATAACCACATCGAAAAAGTCCCTCCAATCCTTTCCTACCATGTACATCATCCCTTTGTCCCTGCAGAGCAGAAAGAACAAGGCAGGTTAGAGTCAGGACAGCAGCACATCCAACATCACCAGACTAGACCAGGTGAACATACAGTACTCACCAGGTCCAGACTGGGACTGAAAAACAGCCCGGGACTTTGAAACACAGACCGGCCCACGACCGTATATTATTATTATTTTTCATGCATTATGCTACGGCCGTTTGACCGGCCGTTCGGGAAATCTCCCAACTCTCCAGACGGCCAGTCTGACCCTGGTACTCACACAAAGCTGAAGGGACTGTTGGTGATGAGGAACAGTTTCTTCCCCTGACTGACTAGGCGGTGCAGTACAGCATATGTCTCCTCCCCTCTCAGAATGTACTTCTCTACGCACAGGAGCAAGAAAATAGCTAACCCAAAATGTGTAATAGTCAAGCTGTAGAAAATGTGAGTAGCTCTGTACTCTAAGCGGAGCCTAGACAACACAATCAGACTCACCCAGGTCTTGCATGATCCATTTGTACATGTAGCCTTTTATGTGAACCATTCCAATTGCATCCTGAATAAAACAAGGAATAATAAAACAAGGAATATGTATTGTGAACAAAGACATACTCCCAACAGTTTATTTTGAGGAACCGGAGATGTCCTGTACTAAATTACCTCTCTAATAGTTTGTCCTACTAAGTCTTAAACTCAGGTAGATTCTGCCTGAGAATAAAGCTGGCACACCAGGAACCTTCCTACACCAGACAGACAATAGTTTGGGTATCAAAACCCTTTCCCCCTAGGACACTACAATAACAGCTATTGTTCATTATTCCCCTCCTCTGGATTCCTGTGAAGGTTCCCTGAGGTCGTCAGATGTTTGAAGCTCTGATTCAAAGTCTCCCCTGTGCACTGTAGGGGGCATGTTATTTTACGGGGGGAAATATTGTGAGAAACTTTGTGAGAACTCACTGAAACATCTTTGTAGAGGTGAATTGGATCATATTCTATGTTGTTGGATATGAAGAAATCATTTGCCACTGCAAGGAGGGTCATCTCTGGGAGGGAGAAGATGTCCATGAACTGCTTCATTTTGGGGCCCTGACAGTATAATAACAAACAAATACATGTGTTTCAATGGCAAGCTATCACATACACTGATATACAGTACAATTGCAATATTATATAAAATAATACATATAATGTATCATTGCAACTTTTATTAGTATGTCCGAATAGCCTCGCCCGAGTGCCATAGAGTCCATTTGGTAAGGTCACATGGTTCAGAACCATTCCAAAGGACCATGTTAGGAGTCTTTTTCTTTTCACTGATTTCAAACAGAAACAGGAACTCGCTGAGGGGTGACCCTGCAAACAGGACTAATCCCTGACATTACCAGGGAGCCCGGTGCCATGCCAAAAGTATTCTGGGCAGGAATGAGTTTGTGATTGAGGATTAGTGGAAAACAGGGACTGGAGTTGGGGGGGGGGGGCATTGTGAGTTATGCTACAAACGCTGGAAAATAATTTGAACCTGAGTCAAACACCAAAGTCCCCATTGCACCTGATTAATTAACAGTACCAGACAACAGTATGACTGTCAGACTGTATCTAGAGATCTCATATGACATACTCAGCACAGCTCTGGAAGAATCGTTAATTATGAACAAACATCCGTGGCTGCCACATCTCGTTCCAGATAAGGCTCTAGCCTAGCTATTTGGAGTTATAAAGCTTGTCAGTCAATAGATGGGAAAACAATTCAGCTACCAAAACAAAACTTACATAATACTAATACCTTTTTAAACCAGGGACCTTTTATAATGTTTCTGGCAGATTAAACTGAATGATGTGTTGAATGTGAGATATTTTATAATCCTGCAACCAAGTTGTGATGGTCAAGATAATAAAAAGTACTGTAACAACACAACATTAAACAGTAGAACATTCTAAAGTGACTTACCTTTCCATAGAAGCCACTGAATTGATGGAGAGGGACATGGTGAGTCCCCTCATAGAGCTGCAGGACCTCTTCATCTGGCACTGGCCTCAGGCCCCTACAGGGTTAACACAGGTGTTTAAGGCCGTTTACGCTGTACATACACACAAGGCTGCCTTCACATAGCACCTCTCACCTGTAGACTGTTCCTTTCTGAATGTAATGGAAAGCATCTATCTTCATCAGGAGTCCCTGCATGTCAAAAGACAAGTTCTTGTGCACAGTGATGCCATTTCACCTTTATGTACTGTTTGACAGAGGCTGAAACGATGGGCTGGTATAGATTAAAGCTTACTTTTTGAATATCATAGTGAAGCCCCCGTGCAGCAAAGTTTGGGATGTAATCATATTTGCTGATACCTTCAGGGTACTGTAAAGCACAAACAGACAATGAGCAAAATTGTTCATTGACAATGTAACAGTAACATAAACCCTTTTAATACGTAGACACCTTGTAGTGTTGGACGAGGAAGTCCCGGGCGGTGTTGAAGATCATGGTGTTGAGGGCGTTGGAGTAGAGGGCCAGAGTGTAATCATAGTCAAAGCCATATATGTCCACCTCTGCCAGGCTCACCTCATTGTTGGCATAAATGGTGGAAGAATTGAGCAGGTTACAAACACCTGGAGGAATCAGGTCTGGGGGGAAATGTGGTGGGAAACAGGTTTAGAGCTGCTTCCCATTATAGGACTTGACACTATAGTTATTATAGTGACATTTAGAACACGGTGGTTTGACATGATAGGGGGATTGATGTTAGACATTACTCTGTGAGTGTGTCCAATTGAACCAGTTTAATGGCCTTGTCTTTTGTCAAACTGATAACACAAACAGTGTTTCAGTTCAAAAACTGCTGTGAACACTTCAAATTCTCTGTATCAACCTCAATTGGGGTTTCCCAATATCTATCCCAAAATATATATATATATATATATATATATATATATATATATATATATATATATATATTTATACACTAAAACAGCAAACACACAGACCCAGATTAAACAGCGGTTACATGATCCGTTTCCCAATCTGTTCCTAAAGCCCTGTCTGGAATAGAACCACCGAACAACATTTATTTCTGAGCAGTGTCTTAGGGAAAGTGGGCCATGGGAGAGAGGGAACAGCATCTGCCAGAGATGGGTATTTACATTAACATCTGACATGATATCAAAATGTTTACCTTGTTATGAGTCTCTAGTTATCCAAAAAATAGATTATGTCTTGAAGCTTCAGTGATTCTGATGTGGAGATACATTTACTAAACTCTGAGTACCTCAGATGGCCAACTATGAGAGAGATAGTGGACTTGCAGTGAACTGTTGATATTATGCTAATATTATGCATATAGGTTGGGCTTAATATGAAGGTAGATTTTATTCATTATTTTGACTGGGAACAGCAACACTTTAGACAGCTTGAACTTGTAGGGGGGGTGGGGGGGCTTTTCTATCTACCTGAGTGATATAACTGCATCTCAGTTTGATTTTAAATTTGTCTATTTCAAAACCATTGCATAATTACCATCTGCCATATCTGAACAACTTTGGAACATTTGAAGGTCTTTAAAATAAGTATGACTCTACAAACATTACATGATGAATTAATGGGAATCATGAGAAAACAGGCAGTGTTTGGAATGGCACTTTCTTAGATTACTCACCATGCACAAGACGTTTCATCTCATTATAACGAGCCCACAAGTATGTCTTATGATCCACTTTTAGGGCTGTAGACGAGTACGATCGTCCTAACACAGCGACAGGCTCCTCGGGTCGCTTGAGGCTGTGAACGGCAGGTGCGGAGGGAGCGCTGGGTGACAACACCGCTGGATCCGACCTGCACGAACCTGATTCACAGCCTTCACATTTCTTCTCTTCTGCTCTCTGGAACCCAGAATATTCATCGCATATTGTGAAAACACAGTTACTTTTCTTTGATCTCGCAGGAGGCGGTGTTCTGCTACCGTTGTTCCATAACGCACGGCTCAGAGAAGTACCCAGTTTCTTAAAGGCCATGATTGATTACCAATTAGTGATTGGCGAGCTTGATATGTTTCGATAAAAACTCTGTTTGGTGCGCTCAGAAGAAAACTAATTCTGCGAAAGTAACATATTTGACTTTCACATTTTCATTAACCACGCCCCATAATATGCTTATCAACTATGTGGGAGGACCTTGAGCTCATTGTTCCAATCAAACGACTTTGCAAAAAAACGGCAGTAAAAGTAATCGAGTGTTGTCCACAAATGAGCCGCATTTTGTGTTTACATTTTATCCTACAAATGCAGAGGGTTAGAATCTCAACAAGACAACACCAATATATTTGCACAGGGTGTGGCTTTATTCTTCATGACATCAGTAGTTCACAGGTCAATCAATGGAAGGTACATAAACACAAATATGAGGACCATTTCAATTGGAGTATTATGTATGGTGACATACCTTTTACAACATTGGACAAAAAGGCAGACCACATAAATACACTTGTCAATAATGGAGTTTGATATGATTATCACATATCATACAAACACATTAAATGTGAAGGAAATTAAATATACAACTTAAACTTATCAGTGCTAAATTAGTCTCAACAGCAAGCACAGACAACGCTTCCATAATCTTTAAAATACACTACATTGTAACTTCTACAGTGCTGAAACATTTTTTTAAGTGATCTTGTCTGAAACAGAGTGACCAGAGGAAACCAAGGCACTGGAACTTTCATCACAGGAATCACATCACTTAGGAAAGCTCTCTCCTTTCCTGACCCATAGCATTTAAACCAAATTATTAGTATAAGTTAATTATTTTTCTTCAGTTATATTTTTTAAAACAGGAATCACTTACTTTAGATGTCCAAAACATGTACTACTGTAGATACCTTGATGGGCTCAAAGGCTTGAGTGATTATGACCTCCCATTGACCCTGTACAGCGTGAAGCCGGCATTGTAGCATCAGCAAGCTCAAGGTCAGACACTTTTCCAAACCACAAACCTAGAACCAGATTATTTTACATCTCAACCAAAACCACACAGGTTCCAACAGCACCTGTTCCCAGACCAGTGGTTTTGAGGCATCTTGTACTGCCCTAGGAGTTTCAGAGCATCTGACCAGATCAATAGATCAACCCTTAACTAAGAGCTGTCAGTTTAATTTTGTCGAGTCAGACACTCAGGACAAACTCCATGTCCCTTAACCTGAAGCAACTCTGTTGACAGGAAGTGTGGAGGTCGAGAACAGCCTGGGCTCTAGTCCTACCGCAGCTTGGTACCGCCCTCGACTACCTGCATAGCTTGGACATTTTAACATGCCCAAAAAGTTTGTACTTCATTGATCCATTGGTAACTAGCCTGAGGTGGTAAATATATGGCTGTGTCTCTTTTCCATCAGTGATGTGACCACTGACTGTGTGGCTGGGGTGGTAGGTTGCAGCTCAACAGTCTGAGGTATCACAGGGTTAAGGGATCTAACAGTACTGCCAGTAGAAAATGCGAAGAGCGAAAGTAATACGCCTCAAGATAACAGAATTGATTTACATCAAGTCTCTCAAGAAGGCTGTTGTGTTTGTAAAAAGCTCATTTGACCTGGCTAGTTGTCATGGGAGCAGCATGCAGCTCAGGGGTTGCAGGGGTTAAGAGAGGCCCAAGGAGGCCTTGTCATGATGGCGCCAGGCTAAAGGCAGTTACTAGTGTCAAATGATGTAGACCAGCGTCCACACAGAAACAGAAGCTTGCATAAAACAACCAGCATGCAAACACGGTGTGGAACACATGACAGGGTTCTTAGTAGACCAACACAATGGCATATCAGTCTGGTAGCCCAAAGAAATGGTGAATACTTCACATAGAAACACTTTGTAAAAATCCTCTCATCCCATGAGAACACACACCCACACATCCTGGGATGGACTATCAGACTACAAGATGGAACTGAAGCTCTCCAGGACAGACACATGAGCCCGGGAGAGGCAGGGTGCCAGGGACCGCTCCTTCAGCGCTCCTCTCCAGGCTGCATGCAGGGCAGGCACCCCCCTCCACATGGAGAGGGCAGAGATGGGGGGAAGGGGGGGAGACGTTCTGTTAGTCCATCGTTCTGATGATGTGGGAATGTGGCGTCAGGTCAGAGGTGGAGATCTTGGGGTCAGGAGAGGGCGGGTTGACAAACACTGGTCCTTACGGGGGAGAGGGGTTGGGGTGATGGAGGATGCTTCTCATCTCTGCAGAGACAAGGTGACACAGAGACAGAAAGAAAGAAAAATCACGTTTAGTACTGTAACCGAAACAGACTGAGGGGATGAGTGACATGAATCCAAACAAAACAGACAACATCAAGCATCCCTGGCAGAGACAACAGCAAAGAGCCAACAAGCAACTTAAGAGGTTAGAAGCTGTGGGTAAATGCTAGTCATGTCAGTTGAATGTAAATTCAGGACGAGTTGTCACCTATAGCTTGTCTACCTCTTCGAACCTGGATAACCCTGAACTCTTAAGACGTACTTGCAAGTTTCCGGTACACGCTAGAAAGTGCTGGACTGTTCCGAGACAGTGCTAACGGTTTAGGAATTCCGCCTACAGCGAGGCAGCATGCATCGATCAGCCCAGAGGAGCTTCCAACTCATCGTCTGCGAGAGGATCTAGATTGTGAGGTTCGGGTCTTGGCCGCTCTGGGCTGGGAATCACATCTCGCCCTGCCACTGTTATCGTGGGCTTCCTCAGTGGTCCTGCTGCTGGAGCGGGAGGCCTGCCCCCTCCCCCCGCTACTGCTCTGAGCGGCCTGGGGGTTGTGGACGGAGAGGGGGGCGGGGGCTCTGGGGCACCTGGGGGCTGGCGGAGGGCCAGCATGAGCCGAGGCCGGCCGGCCCCCTGACGAGGCTCTGGCTGAGCTCGACCTGCTGAGGCCGGGGTCTGCCGCGTGGCAGTTTCTACGACCAGAAAGCTCCACCGTCGGCATTAAGTGGGGCTTGAGCCCCGGTTTAACAGTGCCCTGCGCTCCGCGAGCGTGCAGGCCGGGAGCCCTCGAAAAGGGGGAACTTTCTATCGATTTGGAAGAAGATGCGTGGATACTGACAGTGGAGGGAGACACGGAAGGAGACGTGACAAACGTGTCTTCACGACTAGGGGCAGAGCCCCCCCGGCCTGCGGAGTCTGTCCTGCTGATCGGGCGGCTTACGGCGGCGCTGTCCGGAGAGCTGGCCGAGCCCCCGAACACATCAGAGACGCTACGGCTCCGTATGAAAGTGGCGTCGCGGGGAAGGCCCCCACCTCGGCGGCGGCGGCGGTGAGCCCTGTGGGAGGAAGGGGGAGGCTGGGGGAGGGGGGAGGTTCTTACAGGGCTGCTGTGGAGGCTGCGGGTCAAGGCCCGGAGGTGGTGGCTGGCCACGGTGGGGACCGGGCTGGAGCGGGGGCTGTTCCTCAGGTGGCGGTTGGGGCTGCCCCGGGGGCTCCGGGGGGCCCTGCCGGACTTGGTGCCCAGCTCCTTGGCCCTGGAGCGGCGGGGGCTGTTGTTGAGGCTCCGGGGGCACAGGGGGGCCTCCAGGTCCTCCAGGCGCTGGGTGAGGGCCAGCTTCTGCTGGATGGCCATACGCAGCAGGGAGTTCAGGGTCTTCTTCTCGTCCTCGGCTGCTGCCAGCTGCCTCTGCATCTCATCCAGCTGGGTGACATACTGATCACACCTGAGACACACACACACACACCATGCACGTGAGAGATACACATTACATATCAGACATACAGATCACACAGACGTAGACAAGAGACACAATAGATTCCAAGATAACCACAGCAGAGTAGACTTGGAGGGCGGTAGATGGAAGATGCAAGAAAGAACAAAGAATTTCTGTACAAGTTGAACCGTCTCAGTGCCGTGATGATGGTTGGTGTAATGGAACAGTTCATCTGGATGAACACAAGGTGGCTCCATTACACAGCATTTCTCAGCTTCAGGCCTGAAAGGCTCCGTTTTCAAAGTCCTATGAGCCGGACAGACCGCAGACAGTACACCACTACCTCTTCCTCCAGACACAATGATCTTAAGATAATCAAACGTCAGCTCATTACTGTGTCTTGGGAGGTTGGAGCCAGCCTCATGTCCTCTTACATCTGAAAGCCTCTTCCACACTTAAGTAGGTACTTAACGGATCCCAAAGAGAAATTGAAGCGTTACCAACAGTAACTGTATGTAAATAGAATTACTGTGTGAATAGAGTTAAAAAGAGCTTACCAATAAAAAGACTAAAAAGACACAGAACTTGATAGGACTTTACCAGACATTTACTTGATGTACACGGGGATAGACGTATATATCCAAGGTGCCACACGTACAAATAATTTAACGAGGCAACCCATAGATTACACAGAGTACATAGATGCACTAAATAAAGATTCTTTAACAACTGGTAGGCTCCTTTGCCATCAGAGCTAGCTCTATATAGAACAAACTATTTACGTACACAAAAATGAACAAAAATAACCCCAAAATCCTTATCAAATTCTTACATTTTACTCCTGTTTCACTGGATGTGCCCCCCCCCCCCCCCCACAGTGGCTTTACCACAAAGTCCCAGCATGGTTTAACAAACAACAGAAGAACACAAACCCTTCTGCATTACCAAACACACTAAACAAACGGCGCACACACAAGTTCACATGCCAGACAAACTTACAACTGGCAGCAAACCCTCCAATCCACACGTGAGGAGGAGACTAAGCTGTGACCCATGTCCAGTTCTGCTAACCCAGGCCAAGCAAAGGGCCTGAGGACCTGGTGGCCTGTCCTGTCCCTGGTCAGGTCAGCCCAGACGCCCTCAGGCCATCCACTGGGGCATGTGTGTCCTAATCTGCACGTGTGCCCCAGGACAGTTCCGAGAGACAGGGCTAAGAGCCATGTAATCTGATTAGATGACACTAGTGAAATAGCTGTCCTCTTGTCCCTGACGTGCCACGTCTGTGCTGCTGCATTCCCTGGCTACTTCAGCAACATAAACACTAGACATGAGGTATTAGCTGCCGCTAAGCAGTTAGCATATCCAGTCTTCCAAGGCATCTGGGAATGGTTACCAGGCTGGAACAGAGGCCTGGGTCTAGAGCTTCTGCAGACACCAGATAAGTGTAACCCAGCATGGCGAGGGAGCATGTATTTCTAATTAATATGCTGTGTTAGTATTAGTGGAAACCAAGGAATAGAAGAAAAAGTTGGCCCACCTGCTGGCAAACATGACGCGCAGAGAGGAGAAGGTGGCAGCGTCCTCCTTCAGGGCCTTGAGCTCGTTCCTCAGCTTCACCATGGTCTCAGACACCATGCTCTTCTCAGTCTCATACTTGGTCTTCAGGTTGGACAGAGCCAACTCTGCTGTCTGGAATTAAAAACTGGGTTACAGCGGGAACGACTCGACGCTCTCTAGCATGCACAGCTAATCGGCTTTCTCTACACGACAGAACCATTACCACGGGCACATCCACCGTAGCTGTATCTGACAGGGTATAAAGCTAATCTAATTCTAGTAACCTTGCTTTCAGAAGGTTCACTGAGCAGTAAGCACACCCAAGCGGTATGACATTCAGATCTGTACCTCCAGAATCAAGTTCATTCTCATATCACGGAGCAAGATATACAATAGCTTTTGATTTTATGAACTTGCTTGGTCCCGGTCTGTCTGCCAGTGGACATGGGGGGAACATGGAGTGGACATCGGGGGGACATGGAGAGGACAGAGAGGACATGGAGAGGACATAGAAAGGACATGGAGAGGACATGGAGTGGACATGGGGGGGACATGGAGAGGACATGGAGAGGACATAGAGAGGACATGGGGGGGACATGGAGAGGACATGTGGGGGACATGGAGGAGACATGGCGAGGCAGACAGCTGGCATCAGAGACTGACTGCTGAGGGAGCGCCACTGCAGAGGATTTGCCCGAGTGCAAGTGAACGTGTGTGTTTGAGAGAGTGACAGTGAAGGGCTTGGAATAAGCAGGTCACACACTGCTGGAGGCTCAGGAAGGGGGGGGGGGGGGGGGGGGGAGCGGCGGTGAAGGCTGAGGTAATAATGCGGAGAAGGACTCCATCACACTTCACTGCAGAAGCCTCAGCCGTCTGACAGGCCTCCGGAGAACAGCCAGTCATATAACTAACAAACAGAACAGAACAGCCAGTCATAACAAACAAACAGAACATAACAGATTTGGTGATTTTCTACTGAAAGTCTTAGTATGGGGGCATGAGACTGGCCAGAGAGATCCCAGCCAGCTGGAACATAAGGAGAAAGCAATGCTCTCACTGCACAGATAAAGAGCTTTACTTAGAAGGCAAAAAACTAACACAGAAAACAAAACCTCATGGGCTCATTAGGAAAACATAGAAGTCTGTATTGTCCTTGATCAGAGGATTACAGTGGCTGTGTGCAGGTCATGAACAGGTCAGACTGGTCTCAGCCCACATCCACTGAACACCATAACCCCTAGGTTACTACAGCCCCGAGGCTACTACTTATATATACACATGCACACATTCAGCCCCTAGGTTACTACTAACAACAGCTTGCTCATTATCAGAGTATGTGAACCGGCTAATTGGCCCCCTGTGTGTGTGTGTGTGTGTGTGTGTTTGTGTGTGGGCTGGAGAGGTGTACCTGTTTGTTGGCTTTGAGGACCGTCCTGAGGGTAGCGATCTGCTCTCTCTTGGTGCTGAGCAGAGACTTGAGCTTCAGCACCTCCTCCAGGAGGGCCTCGGCGTCCCTGTCCGAGTCGCTGCCGCAGGCGGCTGACGGAGCGGGCAGCGTTCCTCGCTGGCGGCACAGATCCACCGCCACCTGAGGGCACAGACAACCAGGCATCGCTCGCGTCATAATGGGAGCCATAAACTTGGCATGTGAGACTTCTTCCCCTAAAGGTCAACAGAGATAAAGCCGCACATGAATTGTGTCCATGCTAAATACTACGCCATAACTCATCTCTGGTATTAGTGGGCCCTGAGCAGTATAGTAAATTCTGCTTCCCACACATGTCAGGAACTGGATAATCTGCTTTCTGGCTCTCTGAGAGGACTGGAACAGGCCGACGGGTAACCTAGTTACATATGCAGCTTTTACTCGTTTCGAATGCTGTGGAGGACGTGAGGCACCCTACCTGGAGGTGTTTGATCTGGCAACGGATGACTGCCACCAGGTTGCGCACGTTGGAGGGGTCCCTGAAGTCCAGGGTGGGGGAACCGGGGCAGGCAGGGGCGGCTGCCGAGGAGGAGTCCCCGCTGGCCGACGCGCCCTCCCCCTCCGCCCCCTGCTGCACCGCCTTCCCAAACAGGTCGTTGGAGCGCCGCTTCCTCTGCGAGTGGTGGTGGGGGTGGACGTGGTGGTGCCTCCCTCCGCCCCGGGTGCCCTCGCGGTAGTAGTCCAAGGTGACCCGTTTGGGCGTCAGGTTGTTGCAGACGCAGATGTGGTGGTAAAGGTTGGCCAGCTCCTCCGAGAAGGCCAGCAGCTCCTCCTGCGCCACGCTCAGGTGGCCCTCCGAGTCCGTGGCCACCTTCCGCGTGGCTCCGATCTCCTTCTCCAGCTCGCTGATGCGCTCCTGGTCCTGCCGGCTGGACTTGATGCACTGGCGGATCTTCTCGGCCAGCTCCTGGGCCTCGCCCCTCCAGCGCTCCTTCTCCTGCCGACAGCGCTGCTCCAGGGAGGCGTAGCGCACCCCCGCCTGGGACAGCTCCTCCCTCAGCTTCAGCAGCTCCTCGCTGGCAGCGCGCATGCGGCACTCCAGCACCTCCGTGCTCTTGGTGTCCAGCTCGTAGTAGTCCACCCCGTCCACCTGCTCGCCGTTGTCCAGGCCGTCGGGCCGCTCCCCTGCCTTCTGCTGGGGCGGGCTGTGCTGCTGGGCCGACTCCAGCTTCTGGGTCAGACAGCCCACCTTCACCTCCTGCTCACTCAGGGCCTCCTTGGAGATGATGAGCTGCTGCTGGAGTTCCAGGACTGTGCTGGTCAGGCCGGCCTTGTCCCTCTCCGCCTGGTGGGAGACACAGAGGAGCAGCGCTTAGAGCACAAGCTACATCTGATTTGTGAACATGGAGATTCAAGTGGCAAGGACAGAGAGCTTGTTCCTTAATTTTGAGGCTGGCTTGATAGAACAGCAGTGTTTCGCTATGTTGATTTTGCCCGCCACAGCTAAATTTCTGCCGCCACGGTATCAGAAATAGGTCTGTACAAAAATTTAGCCTGTCTATCAACAGTGATTGTTAGAAAGCGTATCAGAGGATAGCACGGACATGCGCTTCACAGCGCAGAGATTGCGTGTGTGCGTCCTTGAGGACTCTAGAGCTAAATTGTATAACTTATGTTGGCCGCGTTACGCTGAGCTTCTTAACGAATCTGGGAAACGCGGCCGTTGTCAGTTATTTTAAGGCTGTTATTGTATTAGTCTATAATTCTTGCTAATTTAAATTAAGTTAACTGGTGATTTTTAATTGTTTGTAGGCTATTCTTTCCCTGCTAGCGAAATTGCACATGTCGATTTGATTGCTGCCCTTGCTCACGTTTGTATTTTAGGTGCATTATTATGCTGAAGTAGTTTTAATTAATAAATAATGGGTATTGTGTTATTATTAGCTACAGAATGCTTAGCCTATCAATATCACATGAAGCAGACCGCGTTCATGCTTCCGAGTGGCCTCTTAATCGATAGGCTAGGCTACTGACCATATACAATAAGTTGTTACGTTAATTATTAATTGGCAGCATTTGTGCCATTTAGAACATTTTTTATGACTGTAAGGTGTCATTAAGTAGCCTAACTTTACAGGCCTGCCGCCACTGCAAAAAAATAATCCTAGAGGAAACATTGAACAGGCACCATGAGCACTAAGCTCATTCCGACAGCTTGATCGCACACCTTCCCCTCAGGTTTGGAAACCCTAAACAGGCATTTCACCCTCCACTTCCTTTTATCATCATGAATGATTCAGGTCATGACACAGACTGAAACCACTCAACTCCAGTCTAAAACAACATCTGCTGGGCAACACGACACCAATCCCAGCAAAGTGCATAATCAATTATACATCTCCTGAAACCAGGTATCTGGATTAACACCTTTAACCATATAATATTAGGATATGACATTGAGACATTGCAATAGTTTGAAAAGCGCAGGATGGAAATTGCAACGCTGTTTCAACGTTAGCTGATGGTAAAGTAACATGAACCTATGATACCATGCAGGATGTGGTGTACAACAGGAAGCAGCAGGTCAGCTTTATCTTTAAAAGCCCACACTAAGAGCTCAGTCATGCAGAACTAACCCTTCTCACTAGCCTCATCTCCCTATATATAGGGCACTGCAAACTAGGGCTGCCCAGCAGATGGGGCTGGGAGGGTAGGTATTACAACAACTGGATATCACCCTGTCAACCATATTGGTTTATATTCTACTGTTTATATGGACGGTGTTTAACAAACATGGCACAAGGCCTGGAATGGGGCCTGGTGTCTAACTGCATACCTGCAGAAGTTGCTGTTTGACTTTCTGGCTGTCTGAGAGGTGAAGCTCACTCAGCAGGTCAGACACCAGGCCTGGGGCCGGGGGCCTCAGGAACACGTCACTGTTCCTCGGGGTGGAGAACAGATGGGCGTGGCCGTTGGTTTTCGAGCCCCCCAGGGGAGGAACGAGAGGCAGCGGGGCGGTCCCAGAGACCAGGCCATTGTTGTAGCCGCTGTCGTCTCCCTCCCCGTCTCCTCCCCGGTCCAGCTGCTCCAGCTGCAGCTCCAGGTTGCCCACCGAGTCGAAGGGGTTGATGGCCAGGGAGGAGAGCTCCCTCCTCAGGCTGTTCTTCTGCTCCCTCTCCTCCTTCAGAGCCTCCAGGGCTTCGTCCAGCTGCCGCTCGGCGATCTGCCGGAGCCGCGCCGCCTCGTCCATCTGGGCCCGCAGATCCTCCTGCTCCTCATCCTTCTGGGTCAGCTCCAGCTTCAACGCCTCAAACTCCACCTGCGCTCAGCAACGCCCAACACAGGGACAAGGACATGGGGTCAGGGGTGAATGTGTACTTGACGCGAAGGAGGTCACTAACAACAAACAACTCCTATTCTCCAGTATCAACAGTTCCAGTTGCTTATGGTGACTGTTGACATGAGTCATTAGTTAACTGCAACCTCCCACCAGCAAGATGGCATTGTCCTGCATCCACTGAGCTGTCCCCTCAACAATGAGTATCTGTGTCCCAATGATCTACATGGGAAACAGTAGTCACAAGGCACTGACAACCAGACACAAAACACCAGACAAGGCTGACCTCTCATTTATAACCCAGTCTTAGAAAGCTCCATTTTAGAGCAGTAGAAGATTCAAATAAGAACACAGTAACAAATAAATAGAACCCATAACGGATTAGTTGGGAACCTGAACACTGTCCTGTAGTCACCGGATTTCTGTCATTGTCGACTATGTTTATACGCAAAAAAAGCTAATATTGCTACTAAGCTGTTTCCATGGCTAAGGAAAAGGTACTTCCAAACTAGTATTTCCATTTCCATGCAGCCATGCATACTTATGTTCATAAGTCCTTCCGCTACACCCTGTAAATAACTTTATTTAAACGTAGATGTGTTTCTCCTTCCAACCAGAAATGAGGGCTTTTCTTTTGGGCATCTCTACCCCAGCCTTGCAAATGGCTTGCTAGTTATTATTAGTTTGCATGTAAAGGTAGTCAGTGTCTCTCATTTAGCAATTAATATGTGTATAGAATTCTTGCTGGTTCTGAATGGGAACTGAGAGGGTAGCAGTGGTTGTGAGAACATGGAGGGCTGTAGAGAAAGTCATACCTGATTTTCCCTCAGCACAGACACCTGCTTCTGCAAGGAGATGTTCTCCTCCTCTAGCTCGCTGTTGTCCTGCAACTGACGAGCCTCCCGGACCTTGTACTCCTTCATATCATCCCTCATGTGGCCCTTCTCCGCCTCCACACCCTCAAACTCCTGAGAAGTGCACACATGACAGGTCCCATTGTCATTCCAAAATGGCATAACCTTGATGCGCAGTTCCTCAGAATGAATAGATATGAACCAAACCTTCTTCAGTTGAGTGGAGAGGCCTCCGAGGCGATCGATCTCTGCATGGGCGTTTGCCAGAGTGACACGTGCCAGCTTCAACTCTGCCTGATGCTCCTCTATGCGTGTCGCCATGGCAGCCTCTTTGTTAGCAGTTTCCTGTAGCAGACTCTCCTCCCGGGTCTCCCCAGCAACTACTGCACGCTTCTGGCTGCTCATAGAGTCTGTCAGCAACTATACACACGTTCATTTTCATATCAGTCATGTTTTTTACACACCACAGGTCCCTCACATAGCTTATCTGGTCTGTGTGGCGAGATTGGTCAATGGATTCAAAACATATATATGGCAGAGCTAGTATGTCAGGAAAGGAACCTAGGAGATGGATTGTTTTGTGTAGTAACTCTATACAATGAACTAACCTCCAGACAAGTGAGATGCTGTTTTCCACAATCAAGAGAAATGTCCACCTATAATTACCCAATGTGATCGCAAGCTAGCATAGTTCTCCTTTCAGACAATGTACTATCAAACCTGTTCATGGACAGGGGTCTTACAAGGGATTTGAGGTGAGCCATTATGTTGTTCTTGAGCTCTCTCGCAAATGTGATTAGTACTTGTTATGGCTGGGCCAACCACTCACGCAGCAAAGCCAATTTAAGCATATCATGTGAGGTGTCTATGCACACCATAGAAACTTTCACATTTGAAATGTTGCATAATAGAGAAATTGAATCAGATGTGACTAACACTGGGAAGTCAGGCAAGAACTGGAAACACCATATAATTGTGGACTGTGATAGGTTGTCTCTATTACATCTTAGCAAGATGCAATGGTGATATTAGACGTTTCATATTCAGAACTGTTACTGGTTATGTCACTAGACTAGCAGATGAGAAAAAAGCCAAAATGCGCCCACGTGATTAGTTTCATGGGATTTTGTTACATAAACTCACAACAAACTGCCATGCAATTGTTTGTGTGCTGAGATGGTGAATATCTCATACTAACCTTTAAACCATACACAGAACCACTTATGACAGTTCTTAATTCTAGGTCTTAATGTTGGACTGGTTTGCATTTAAACATAACTCAAAGATGCCAAGAAAGACATAGAATACAACCTTAGATGCATCTTTCATGTTAGAACTTTAGATGTGCTTATCCTCATGATAGACTAAATGGTCTGTTCGATGAGTAGATCCAAGGAGTTTTCACTGAACCTTCTCAATGACGTGCCTATGACACTATGCACCGCAAGCTCATGTAACAGAAATACCGTTTCCTGGCATTAGGCCTACCATGAGGATCATTGGTATTGAGCAGTACAGCTAAGAGCCTCATCTATTTTTCTTAGCAGCTAACAGTAACCCTTTTGTCTGCCTGCAGTAATCCAAGGTTGGTGGTCACTGCAGAGCTCTGAGTGACTGGTACTTGCTCACACAGCCTTTACAGGGATATCGTCAAATGTAATAGTCCTACTTCAAGTGTAAACCAGTGGTCCTCTTTTAGACAAAAGCTCCTATGTATGAGCTGGCATCGGTACAGCTATGGCGCTCTTCTAAGTGGTTAGATCTGATGACATCTTTATGGCTTGTCCAATCAATTACTAACAGGGGGTGTGCTAACCTCTTTGATCTGCTGCAGCTCCTGTTTGAGGGCCTCATGTTCCTCTTCCAGCTGGGTGTGTTTGCTCTTGAGCAAGGAGCTCTCCTCCAGCACCACTAGGCCATACCGAGCAGCCTGCAACTTCTCTTCGTTGGCTTCTTGGAGCTCCAGTGTCAGACGCTCCACTTCTGCCCTCAGATCCCTTCTCCCCATTTCGGTCTCCTCTTCATCTGCACCCACAGAGTCGGCCTCCTCCTCCTCCATCATCTTGTCTGGTCACCCAAAGACTCAATGGGACACCTTCAATCCTCCCGCCTCATTACTCCACACTGTGGCGCAGAATAAACACACAGTTTGCGGTTAAGGCATTCCTTAATGAAAGCCTTTCCAGCATTTTATCATTAAACCTTATCTGGCACTAACTGTTTGAAATTTGGTAGCTATAGCCTCACGACGTCACAATAAAAATAACGGATGGATACTAATGGATTGTAAAATGTTTTCTATACAGTAACTGGCTGTCATGTAGAATGAGATAACAGAACATTTCATTCGGTTTCATCCAGCCATTCACTATCGTGTGTAGCTATATTAACTAACATTTGTTTAATATGTATGGCTAGCTAACTACCATCTTCTCAAATGTAGCTAGCTAGCCAGATTATACCCTGTCTATTTTATTGTTAGGCCTAGATCCACCTTGTTCACATAACTGCAGACATTATAAAGCATAAGTCAAGACTGATCTCTTTCATCAAGTCGAAAGACAATTGACCACAACATGAATCTCATCACTTCATATCGCCGCACACACCACCGAAGTGATAGCAAGCTAGCTAATTTCGTTTGCCAATAATAAGGGACCAAATAAATCCCGCTAACTTAAGCTAACAAGCTATTTAGTTAGCTACTCACCCCCGATCTTGTTTGTACGCGTAAACGATGTGTATATCCAGGGCCACAACCTAAATTTGTGTCATATGTACTCGTTTCATAAACGAGAAACAGATAATCTTCCTAACTAAATAGCCGGGCCGGTCTGTAAGCACCTGCCCCGCCTCGATCAACCTTCGATCTTAGTCTGCACTGTCTGCACTGTCCACCTGAAAACTGAAAACGTGACGTCAATATCCGATCTGTCCCGAGGAAGGCAAGCAGCTTCTGCGAAAGTGTCAATCACTTTGAACGCCTTATCTTCGGTAACATACAGTTATCCCTATTTGTTATGTATTGGTATTCAGCTGCAAAAATGACACATGTATGGTGTAAGTCCTTGATATTAATTCTGAAGAGTGGGAAATTCTAATATTTTATATTAAGCCCACCCCCTGCAAGAGATGGATTGGTACGAAAAGGCAAGCGTTGCTAAACAAAGGACCAATCAACGATTGCACGCCCAATTCCATCTCTGGACCAATCGTGACGTTCGTTTTTGCGCGAGCGCAGTAGCCGTCCTCTTAGGAAAGTGGATCTACACAATGTAACCTACTTCGGTCTTGCTCTTCAAAACGAACATTCCTATTAACAGGTTTCCTACAAATAATACGATACATTCCTCTAATTATTGTTAGACATCCAACTTCGTGTTTTGACAAGTGTAGGCCTACTGTTAGTTTTTATTAGGGTAAGACTCAAAGACTCTTCTGTGCACAGTAATCAATGCTCAATGTAAAATATCTTCTTACGTGAGTAAGATAGACTGGCTCAAAACCATGAGGATTTTGACATGGAACATAAATGGCATAAGGACTTTCAAAGGTGGAATTAAAAATGCTTTTGACTCCTTGGATGCTGACATTGTCTGTCTCCAGGAAACAAAAGTGACGAGTAAGTTATCTGCACAGACGTAAAACATGAACGTTCTAAAAAAAATCATGCATTCATATCTCCAATATTTGCCTTAACAAAATATTGCAATTCCGGCCATCTGATTTGCTCCTCTTGCTGTAATAGGAGATTTACTTGACGAAAGGACAGCGATTGTAGAGGGCTACAACTCCTATTTCAGCTTCAGTCGTGGGCGCAGTGGCTATTCAGGTTGGTGTCAACAGTAGCAGGTTTAAGCTAAGGCTCATCACTTTATCAACCACAGAGCTACTAGTGCTTGTTGGCTTGACCACAGGCAAATTGGCATGCATCAGGATGTTTGACATGCCCAAAGTCTCTGTAATGCACCAATGTTTGCCACTCGTGGATGTATAAAGTGTCAGTGCACGTCATTAAATCACACTGTTCTGTCTTTTCTAGGGGTTGCAACATACTGTAAAGACAGCGCCTCACCATTTTCTGCAGAAGAAGGTCTGACAGGCCTGTTGAACACCAGCCATGAGGGTGCTGTGGGCAGTTATGGGAACCAGAAAGAGTTTTCCAGTGAAGAGTTACAGCTGTTGGACAATGAGGGGCGGGCTGTCATTACACAGCACAAAGTCATGTACGATGGGGAAAAAGTGCTCCTTTTAATAAATTCAGCTATTACCAAAATTGATTGGTTGTCTGATGGACTGTAACAGTATGCACATTATCCATGCATGCTTTCTTGCATCGATGTAGGTTTGAAAACCAGCCTCAGACACTTACAGTTGTCAATGTATACTGCCCACGGGCAGACCCAGAGAAGCCAGAGCGGAAGCAGTTCAAACTGCAGTTCTACAAGCTGCTCCAGCATCGGGCAGAGGCCATTCTGAAGGCTGGAAGGTAAAAGTCAAAGCTGGTTTGATATTTTCTTTCTTTAACTCATCCTCTCATTCTTGTTCTCAACATAGTTTTCTTTATCAATTCCTACAGCCATGTGATCGTGTTGGGGGATGTGAATACTTCTCACCGGCCTGTCGATCACTGTAACCCTGATGACATCGTAAGTGGAGGAATCAAACATCTTTCAAAAGACTTAACATTGACATTTTCACCCATTCCTGATTTATATAGTCCTTCTAAAATGACCCTTTCTCTCTGTAAATTCAACAGAATGATTTTGAAGGTAATCCGGGTAGAAAGTGGCTGAATGGCTTCCTCCTTAATGATGGTGAGGAAAATGATGTTGAGGGTGATGACAATTCTTGCGACAAACAAACTGGAAAGTTTGTGGATACGTTCCGTCATTTCCACCCCAAGCGCACCAATGCCTTTACATGTTGGTCCACTCTCACTGGAGCACGGCAGACCAACTATGGCACACGCATTGACTACATCTTTGCAGACTCCCTGTTGGTCAAGGGCCAGTTTGTGGCTGCAGACATCATGCCAGAGGTGGAGGGGTCAGATCACTGCCCTGTGTGGGCACATCTCAGCTGCTCCCTCCTGCCAAGCTCCAAGCTCCCTCCCCTCTGCACCCACCACCTGCCTGAGTTTGCTGGCAAGCAGCAGAAACTGTCCCGCTTTCTGGTCAAAGTAGAAAAGCAGGCTGCCAAGGAAGCTTCCAGAGATCAAGCACCACTGCCCAGCTCTCAAGAGGCAGGAGAGACCCAGGAGAACCTGATTCCTCAAGGGTCTGTGAACAGCCGTGGGTTGAAACGAACTCTGACAGAAGAGTCTGGACTTTCCAAGGGGAAAAAGAGTAAGACAGTGAAGGCTCCCTTAAAGGCTCCCTCAAAACCTCAGGGCAGCCTGCTTGCCTTTTTCAAGCCCAAATCCACCCAGGTGGTCCCACCCATGCAGGCCTCTGTGAGCCAGTGTATCAAGAATTCTGAGAAAACTGAGGTCAGAGAAGGACAAGTTACAGGGCCAGATGGACCCTCGGTCAACACCATGGATCCTGAAGGTGCTCAATCTGTCTGTTTGGGTAAAAGAGATCCACCCCCCTGCAGCACCCCACAGGACACTGTTGATGGTCAGAAGCAGGGGCCGGACAAGCCCCTGACCTCAGCCTCAACAGTAGAACCATGTGTAAAGGGGGCTCCACTAGGCTTTTGGAAGACAGTTCTGCATGGCCCCCCCCAACCTCCACCCTGCAAGACTCACAGGGAACCCTGCGTGCTCCGCACCGTCAAGAAGGCAGGACCAAACATGGGCAGGCAGTTCTTCGTGTGTGCCCGACCTCAGGGACACACCTCTAACCAAGAGGCTCGCTGTAACTTCTTTGCATGGGTGGACAAAGGAAAATAGCTGTGTCTATATCTACTGTAGGGACATCAAGATTTTCCTGACTGATTAGGCATTCTGCTCAGAAACAAATTTTCCAACTCCAAATTGTCACTAGTAAGATATTTTATCTTTTTTTATCTGTTTTGTTTTTGTCTTTAGAATAAACTTTTTATTTTTGAAATGTTGATGCATTCTGCCGTTTTTGTTTTGAGAAGGAATGAGTGGATATTTGCTTGTTTCATCATCTTCCCACTGTGGATGTTGCTTTACAATGAAGATCAAAAAATTGAATTCTATCTGTGTTTAGAATTAATTTGAAGATTGGGAATGGTAAATACTCATGGTCAGAATTGGATAAATATTGGGACTAGAAAATACCAAGGTATTCCTTTTTTTAAGACCATGTTACTGTCTCCACTAGATGGCAGTGGCACGAAGACATTGATTGACAAAGACAATACATGCTCCAATAGCTCAGTACTTTTGTGATCTGCTGGTCTGATGAAGTTGTGCCAATGTTTGGCAATAATTCAAGCTTTTGAATGTATGCTCTTCGAAATTAGCATAACTCTGACTACCTGGGCGTTGACTCAATTTCCTCCATGTTTTGTGATGAACAATACATGACAAATATACAGGTTCATTAAGAATAACGTGCTCTAAATATTTGACTGGTTTGTTAATTCTATCAGTGATATTATGGTCTTATTGTAGTGCCAGTAGTGTTAATGTTAATTGTTAATGTTAATAGTTTTTCTTTTGTGTGTCATATTTCCTTGATGTCACAAGGCCTTGCTCTACTAAGAACCAGGGGTATTCAAGTGACATCACAGGAAATGTCCTCAAGCGCGCAATTTCTTCCCCCTCCTTCTTCCTCTCACTATTCTTCTGTTTGTGGCGCCATACATAGTTATATACTGTACACTACGATATTCTCAAAAGCATTTGGAAGGGAAGCAGTGTTGAAGGAAAATACAGTAGGATTGTAGGACATTATTCTCTGCCTATTTCAATATTTGCCAACTCAGAGAAGAGGTTAGTAAAATGATGCGTGTCGCAATGTCTATGAAACCATGTTGCAGTGTCTGCCATGTGGGTCATCACGTTAGCTTACACCTAAATTGTTGTAATAATGGCAAGTTGTTGTGAACCTTTTTGGTTGTATACATAATCATATAATAATATAGTGTTGTACAATCCACAAACCAATTGTTTCCATTCGTTGTGATCTCTTTGTAATGTAGGTCAGTTTGAGACCTTTATTCAGGTTTATCTGATCACATTAGCAATGTGTGATTGTCCATAATTCAAAATGAAGATAAATGACAGAAAAAACATTTCTGTATGTAAACAATGTTGATGAGTCTTTGTTTTAGTCTACCATTACTGTTATTAATCCTCCCAGACTGTAGGTGGCAACCTTTTTGAATAGGCCATAACAGACCTTTTCTTACAACTGAAAAATGCATTTCCTGGAACAGTATTTTGTGTTGATTAAAGGAACCTATCTGAGTAAACAATGTGGAACTTTATCGCCAAACCAGAGTAGATTCTCAAAAAAATATGGCTCCACTTCAGATTAAATAGTGCTCTTAGCCCAGAGAGCCTTTGTCTTTTTACAGAATCTGTAAGGCATGGTGAGCAGTGACAGTCTGATTCTCTACATCCCTTCCTGTATGAGACAACTACAGACCCCTGCTTTATGCCATCTGTCTTTCATTAGATGAGTTAACCAGATGGATGGAGGAATGTATAGATAAATACAATTGATAGATGGATTGATCTCGATAAATTGATTGATATAGACAAAATAGATAGTTACTTTACTCATCCCCTTGAGCAAAATGTGCAATCATTCAAAGTTCAGCTTTCTGTATCAGTGGTGGTTAAGAAGTCAAAGTAGGCAGGGTTGTGATGAGTGGCATTAGACCCATATGGTCCACTTTATTGCCTGCTGAGGGCAACTCAATCCTATCGGTGTTTCCGAACACCTAATTGTTCGTCTTTGTCCGTGTGCATTGGAGTGTTGACGTGCTGAATGTTTACAGATTAAGCAGAATGGCATGCAGGTAGTCTTAAAAAAGCTTTTAACTCCTAATCTAATTAACGATGCCGTGTCCCACCCGTGGACTCACAGAACACACTTCAAAGGACCATTCCCCTTTTTACTACCAGGGTCATTCTGTAGTACTTTGTGGTAATTTAGAAGCTGTCCATTCATTGTATGCTTACTGGTATTTTTATTGTATTTTTTACATATTACATATTATATTGCTCTTTGATATATCTTACTTTTCTGTTCTTGTGTCCACACAATCAAAATGATCTTTTAATGCAGATGTTAAACTAGTATATCCATAGAATGATGAGTAGGATACGTCAAACGTAACCTAACAACCTGTGGCTGGTTTAACAAAGGGTTAAATATGGGTGTTCCCTTCTCTCCCTTACTCCCTCTCAGGCAAGTCCTAAGCTCTCCCTCTCTATCTCTGTCCTCTTATTTATATCGAGGAGCTTTGAAGAGACAACTCTTTATTGTTGAACAGGATATACATGTTGTGGATGTGGATTTTAAAGGGATATTTCTGACATTTCATAGTGAGAAGAGTCAAGGTAAGTTGCTCAGTGAATTGTGTATGGGAACTGCCATGTCAGGTGTGGAGATAGTGGAAGGTAAACGGTCAATGGAAAGGCAGTCTTGCATCAGACAAGAACCATGTGCTCTATGAATACTGAGGCTATGTCTGCAGTTACTGGAACAGGAAGAGTTAGTAGAAATGTTCTAGTTACCACAATACGGTACACAATATAATTGTTTAACATAGTTTACTATACTCATTTACTTGAGTATGCCTACATCACTCTACCTATTTCTTTGACTGCAGGTTTGAAAACTGAAAACTGATTCATTTCCTCATGTGACTAAATTAATAGAAGTCGTATTAATTTGCCTTCTTAGCCAGTAAGTAACAGGTTGATAAATGTTTTACTATGTGTGTATCTACTAAGATGTGTATTTGAGAGTGTTGCTGCTCATCAGAGTGCTACTTCTCTCAGGTGACTTTTATCACTCTGCACATGAGGGTATCATTCAATTAAAGACTGATATGAAATAAGACAACCTGATTTCTTGCCTTATGTGGCCAATAAGTCAGAAGTTGATAAAGCATGTTACCAATTTGTCTTAGTGTCCAGTAACTAATATTTCTTTGTATTGACAATGTCCATCATCACCAATAGGTTGCTGTATCCTCCCTGTTTTATTGGTATTGTGGTTTCTGGATGTTTTTAATAAAGCTGTATTTAAGATATGTGTGTTAGTCTGACCTTATCCTATTACCACAGTGCTAGGGCTAGACAGACCAGTGTTAGCCTCAAAAGAGGAGCCCATTGTTGATGTTTTTTGCATGGAGTCTTAGAACAGAAATTCTAGTGATCTCTAATTGAATGGGTTCAAGGGCTAGGGGAGTTGACTAATACTGTACCCCTTTAATGTGAAATACTTACATTGGCATAGTGGCAGTGTATGTTTGGTGTTTTCAAGGATCAGATGTGAGACCATGAGGTCAGTTTGGCCCAGAGAGATCTGGCCTGTGACCTAGTAGCAACCAGGACTACTTACTAGTACAGGAACTGCTTTCCTGCCTACTTGATGTTGCCCAGAGCAGATTAGTTCAACATAAGTCCTTTCACAACATTTGTTATTTAAAGCATTTCCTGTCACATAAGCTCTAAATGGCTTTACATTTCCCTGCTGAACAAGTAGGATGACTACTTTATAACGCAAGATATTTCCAGTGGGCTATTAACTCCACAAACTGAGACATTATGAACAGACATAAACAGACTTATGAAGAGGTTTCGCTTGTTGATCAGGGTTTGCCCCTAAGAGGCTTGTGATGGCGGCCTACTCCAGGCCTTATTTACAGTACATATCTCAAGACATAACAAGTTCTCCCAGTGTTCAGTTTACTGTTCTGCATAATTCATCAGTCATGTGTATCCCATTGATGTCAACATGGAAAGAATGATTGCAGCAGCTGCCGTAGTCGCAGCTTTGTGTCAATTTAGTGCAGTCCTGTGACATCATGACCTCATTGATGTTTTTACACTTGTTCCTATCCTCTTCATGCTTAGATGCAACAGAGGATTGAATTCGCATAATTCAAATGACTGTGGGTGACTAATGTCCATGTATGCAGTATTCTGAGCCCCTGATGCAAGCTCACCTGTCCTTTGTTACTTGCTATTATGGCTCATCAAAATGTATATAACATCTATTCAAAATAATAACTATAGTGACTACTGCAACCTGGGCTGTACATTAAATAAAAACATTTCTTCTCCCACAGGCTGCATTTGAGTCTTGATTCACCTAAAGGAGCTACTGTCAATCCCAGAGGAACTTCATTATCAGTTCATATTTATTCTTCTCATCCCTTGAAACGAGAATGGAGCTACAGAAAATGAATGGCCATCAGAGCATGGATGGGTGGGTGTCTATCTCCAACACGGAGCACTGCAGAAGATGCAGCAGTACACAGATCTCATACCGCATCCCAAATGCAGTTTAGACTTTATTTAATTCTGTGTGTATTTCGGATGTATAATGTTGGTTTGTGTAAAGGTTTGATGGGCTGGAGAGCGTGGCAGAGCGGGATGAGTTCCTGCCTCACAAGAGTGGAGGGAAGAAGGAATCCCACTTCACAGATGTGAGTGGAGGAGTTTCGCCGTAGTTCAAAGGCTCTTTGTGTGGACATCTGTGTAGTAGGAAGCCATTCTATGTGTATATGTCATTCGTAATGAATTAACATTCGCTAAATGTTTATTACATGAAGCAAATGGGAGCGTACAATGATCATATTAATGTATAGGTAACTGTGCTAGTTGTAGAAGCACCTTCCATTTCTGAAGAATCCTAGATATGTGATTCTGATTATTTCTGTTCCACCATAGTTTGAGGGGAAGACTTCCTTTGGCATGTCCATTTTCAACCTCAGCAATGCTATCATGGGCAGTGGGATTCTGGGACTGGCGTATGGTATGGCAAATACTGGAATCTTCCTGTTCATGTGAGTAAACCTGGCCAGTGCGCCTTTCTGTGTGAGAAGTAGTTTCAAGTTTCAAGTTTATTATCATTTACTCATAAACAGCATTTATCAGTAATGAAATTATTTGTGCTCAATGTCCGTTCAATTTAGAGAATAACTAAATTAACTACTGGAGAATGGAGAAAAAGCGTAAAAAAATAAATAAAAAAAGATATCTCACAGTCTATACCCAATACGGTTATAAATTGGCTTTGTATGGTATGTGACAATGATCTCCAGAGAATATCCAGACCACTGCCCTTCTTGCCAGTGGATCCATCAAGTACAAACTTCTGTTTGCGTTACAAGAATAGTGTAGGAATGTATGAGTGTGTATGTGGCCCATTTGTTTATAGAGGAGTACACATTCCCCTTAAATCAGATTGGAGGGTTAAAAATAGCTTATAGTTATCAGATGAAAGACATGTCTCCCTGGATCAGACCTGTCCAGTGTTGTGGGGGAGGGGACAAGTCAGACAGGTTGTGGGGGAGGGGCACAGCAATCTGTCCTTTGTGGGGCAATAACCTCCAAGGTCTACTTGCCCTGTATGGGTTATTCTTTCTATCATGTTTAATCTATCAATGACTTTCAGTTTTTACTTATTTCATTCATATATAGCTGTTTTAGTTAACATTTCAAATAATATTGATCTGGACATACTGCAAACTGAGAAGCTACATTTTTACAATCATATCTTCATGCCATGCAAGAAACTGCAACAATATACTCATGCATGAAATACCACTGGGAAATTAGGCAATTTAAGCAATTTCACGAGTTTTTGACCAAATCGTAAATCCAGCTGTCCCAGCTTGCGTAATAGCTAGGTTTTCTTCCCCAAACATGTCTATGAAATGATGTTCATTTGGTGGTTTGTTGGACAGTGGATGTATATATAAGAAAAATGAAAAGTAACTTGTAATTTGTTTGAGTTCAGAATGATCATTTATGTCCATGGTGTTTGGTTCCGACTACCATCAGTGTATCTGTGGTGTGCTGCTGCACTGCGCTGCTGCTGTGTTTAATCACTTGATGACTTTATTCTTGTGTGTTTTCAGCGTCCTGTTGACATTCATCGCTATTCTATCAGCATATTCCATCCACCTCCTCCTAAAATGTGCAGGAGTTGTAGGTAGGAATTATGTTGATTACTATGATGTTTCTATTTTTTAAACATTTGGACTTGGAAAATCATGTTTGTGTGTGTATGTGTGTGGGTGTGTCTGTGTGTGTATGTGTGTGTGTATGTGCCTTCATGTGTCTGTGTGTGTATGTGTGTGTGTATGTGCCTTCATGTGTCTGTGTGTGTATGTGTGTGTGTATGTGCCTTCATGTGTCTGTGTGTGTATGTGTGTGGGTGTGTCTGTGTGTGTATGTGTGTGTGTATGTGCCTTCATGTGTCTGTGTTTACAGGAATACGTGCTTATGAGCAACTGGGGAACCGGGCGTTTGGATCGCCAGGCAAAGTTGTGGCTGCTGTTATCATAACGGTGCACAACATTGGAGGTATGGTGTCATTTCTAGCGTTGCTTTACTATGGTGATGTAGTGAAGCGAGAAGATTGAGAAGACATTGTACCTGGTGGATTTGATATTTCATCTATGACTCAAAACAGGTGGTTCTGTCTTTCAGCCATGTCCAGCTACCTCTTCATTGTGAAATCTGAGCTTCCACTGGTGATTCAGGCCTTCCTTGGCCAGCATGAAAACACAGGGTGAGGGTCTGGGGCTTGGAAGGCATCTGGCTTCTAACTGCCATTAATATCTATGTACATTCTAACTTTATATATATTATGTAAAGAGGCGTGTCCAGTGTTACTGTAGTTAGTATCGATAGAAAGGTTACCAGTTTCCTATCTGTCTTGTCTGTCAGAGAGTGGTTCTTGCAAGGAAATTATCTGATCATCATCGTAAGCGCCTGCATCATCTTTCCACTTGCACTCATGCGACAGCTCGGTATGTCCATCAGTCATCATTACCCTTTCCATCCCTCACTGTACCGTGATGGCATTCATGTTTCATCCCATTCTCTTCATCACATTTGTTAACTTTCTTTAAAAGAAGGTTATTCACTCCAAGAAATAGAAATACAACTTAACATATTGTTTTCCTTTGTCTGTCTGGGGTAAAACCCCTGTCATTCTGTTGGCTATATCTAACAGACACATAGTCTGTTGACATGTCTATGACCTTGATGTCATCCACCTCCTAACCACCTGCTGTGATGTGTTCATTACCCTCCAGGTTACCTGGGCTACACCAGTGGATTCTCCCTCTCCTGCATGGTCTTCTTCCTGATCTCGGTGAGCGTTGCCTTACGGTACTGTCCTGTTGTATAGCAATGATATACATGACCTGAAACACCTTGTCAACACAGGAATAACCCCCGTCAGCGGCATAGGTTTCATCATACACATTTTGCACTGTGAGATGTATTTGTCAAATTGTGGAAAATATATGTAGTTGACTTGAACCAGTCTGTGTTTCCCACCAGGTGATCTACAAGAAGTTCCAAATCCCCTGTCCACTGGAGAATATCTATACCAATAGCAGTCTTTCGAATCACTCCTTTCATGATCACTCTGTCAACAAAACCGAAGAGGATTCTTGTCAAGCCAAGCTGATAACCATCAACCCAGAGGTAGGAACGCAGGCCATCCTGTCAGGAGCTATGTGCTGGTACTCACCAGAAGAACTCATTCAAATGTTGTTTGTTTGTCTTCTAGACAGCCTACACCATTCCCATCTTGGCTTTCGCCTTTGTCTGTCACCCAGAGGTGCTGCCCATTTACACAGAACTACGAGAGTAAGTCTGGATCTTCTGAGATCTAGTTCTATAGTTGAATTAGCATATCCTTTATGCTTTCAGAATTCTCAAAGCATATTGATTGACAGTATTCATGACTTCTCATTAGACATTCTCCCTCAGTGTTTATTTTAGGAATGTGGACCGGCATAGAAGAATGACTTGTTTGATCTGTGGTTTCTCTAAACTCTAGTGCTACCAAGAAACGCATGCAGACCGTGGCCAACATATCCATCCTGGCAATGTTTGTAATGTACTTGATAACTGCTCTCTTTGGTTACCTCACCTTTTACGGTAAGACATAACAATAAGTCAGTGTGATCTGCTCAGACAGATGAGCTTGTTGAAAAGTTCTTACTGGGATTTAAGGAATGAAGCATTATACACATTGTTTTCAAATTGCATACATAGTGTATACATCTTAAAGTTCTTGCATCATGAAGTATGACGGGTCTTTGTTTGTTTGTCTGTAGTCGCAGTAGAGTCAGAACTCCTTCACACCTACAGTTCTGTTGACCCATTGGATACACTGATCCTGTGTGTCCGTCTGGCTGTGCTGGTCGCCGTCACCCTGACTGTTCCAGTGGTGCTCTTCCCAGTGAGAACGCTTGTCTGAACGCATAACTGTTCACACTTGAAACACCAAAGTTCTAGGAAGTTGTTTACAAAACAATTCTCTAGTTTGTTCAGTAATGTAACCACCCTGATGAAGCCTCCCTCCCTCTCTCCCTCCCTCCCCAGATCCGCAGGGCTCTTCTCCAGCTGCTGTTCCCTGAGAAGCCCTTCCACTGGGCCAGACACATCTGCATTGCCATCTGCCTCCTCTTCATCGTCAACCTGCTCGTCATCTTTGTGCCCAACATCCGAGACATCTTCGGTCTCATAGGTACGTCACCAGACACTAAATGGCTTGCTGCCTGGCTGACTATCTGTTGCTTACTGTTCACAGACCAAGTCGTTTACTTGGGTTGCTAACACGTAAGATGCTGTAACGCTCCTCCCCCTGCTGTCTCCAGGAGCCACCTCTGCACCTACCCTCATCTTCATCCTCCCTGGAATCTTCTACATCCGGATCATTCCGCAAGAACAGGAACCTTTAAAATCCAGACCAAAGATTCAGGTAGCCCTCAGATTGATGGTTTAACTTTGATTATCAGTAACATTGAACAGTCTTGGTTGTATACCTTGTAGTACTCTGGTATTCATCTCATCTCCCTCTTCCTTTTCCTTCTCGCACAGGCTGCATGTTTTACTGCATTAGGGTTTGTCTTCATGGTGATGAGCCTATCCTTCATTATCTTTGAGTGGGTGACTGGACAGGCACGGAGCAGAGGTGGGCACTAGCAGCTGAGACTCCCAGACAGTAGAGACATGCCAAGCCAAGCACTCCCAGTCATCCGATTCACCCCATACCTACCCTGTGACAAACCAAAGCCTAAGTACAACACTAGCAGAAAAATGGGAAGAACATGTTCCCCTCAAGAAAAACAGCACTCCTGTGTGGGGAACGGCTGCAGTTCAGAGGGGTTATCACACATCCAGCAGCACACAGAGGTTTGGTTATCAGATAGCCAGTGCAGTAAAAAGATAGTAGACAGTATATAGAATATATTTAGGGAACCAATACAATTTTTGATTTTCAGGAACAGGTTATGAGGCACTAGTCAAGTTTCTGGAGAGCTGACAACCTAAATCATGAATGATGTGATTTTTTACACAAGAACAACTGAAGTGTAATTTCAGTTTTATAATGGTGCAGAATATTTGTATAGGTGTACCCACAAATGGCTCCACCATTGCCAAAGTATGTCCGATGTAAAATCTACCTCCCTTTAAATAACTGTTTTCACACAGAAAGAATATTTATTACAAGTTCAAAGTCAAATTTGTTATTTAGGTCTCGTATATACAACTCTCCCTGACTTTCCATGAATTGTGTTATTGTTATTTGATACTTTATGCTTCAAAGACCTTTCCATTTGATCTGCTGTATCTGTCCAAATTCAACCATAACACAATCAACATGTGTAGCTTTACCTGTATGATTACCGCCTCCCGTTATGGACTACTGAAGTAGAGTAACATTTGTTTGGATGTTTATATTTTGGTCCTATTTGGAAACTTGAAATCAATGATACATTAGGTGTATGCTATTTATATTTGCCATTGTGCTTACATCAACATCCCTAAATACTGTTACCACTGCAGATATTACAGGAATTTAATGAATTGCAATGCAACAGGTATGTCTGTGTGAAATACTTCTGTCTTTCAACTCAACTAAAGATTTTTCAGAAGTAATAAGATGTTAAACTTAAAGACCTGGCTGTGAAGATTAGTCCTTGGGGGCACAGCTTTGACCAAAGCCCTCTGAACGGCTTAGATTAACTAGCTGAGTATTCATAGATATTCATGTACTCTATCATTCAACAAAACAAGTATGTGTTTTTTATTTAGTTTTTTTTCTATTTTTTCAGTCAACACAAATGTTATGAACACAATGTTTTAACGTGTATTTAATTGTATGTTTATAATAAAAAATCAGTCAATGTGATTCAATGTTTACATTTCTCAATAGCCTCTAGTACATGAATGCTCTTGAATTCTAAGAAATCTTGTTCCTAGAGACTACTCTCTTTACACTGAATTTAACCATGTCACATTAGAAAAAGGAATGAGGAAACAAACTAAAGGAACAAGTTAGCCCTGAAAATGGAAGTAACACATTCAACTGTGATCAGCAGTTGAGTGAAAAGAAAATGGTGAGTTAAGAAAAAATGTGTGGTTGTCCGTTTCCTGCTCTTGTGTGCCTGTAGCACATCAGAGCAGACTGTGAAGAGAACCTCCCTCAGCCTGTTGTTGAACCAGGGTCTAATACAGCACAGCCTGCTGTGTGAGCAGCTTCGTCACACCTAACACAACTCCTCAGAGATCGCTATGAGTCGGGGCTCCAAGGCCAAGCTTCAGCAGGGGAGCAGACACAGCACTCTGCTCAGCCCTTTGGAGAATGAAAGGTTGGAAGTCTTCATGGGAAGAAGGTGTTCTGTAAGTTTTGACGTGGGCAATACCTTTGTGTTTCTATGTGTTTTTGTGTGTATGTCCGGATGTGTGATTGTGTGTATGTCTGTATGTGTGATTGTGTATGTGTGTGGTTTAGTGTTGGCTTGATACTATACGGCATGGCTCTGTCATTACTTGTCATATATGTAGCATGTGCATTTAAATATCATATCATTCAAGCAACAGTCTTATTTTCAGTTATTTTATATAAGACTAGCAGATTAATTAAATTCAAGTGTATATAATAGTTAGTAGGGCATCTGTCTTAGTAGACCTCAAATTGTGCTAGTTATCTGTGACAGTTTTGACAGGAAATGATGGTAGAACCCATTTCCTTTTCTGAGCCTTGTGTCAGTGAAATGCTCGCTACTTCAACTTCCTTGCTGGTTTCTGACATAAAGACTTGGTGGGTTTTAGGGTTTTTCAAAACACAATGGCAGAAGTTTGGTAAGATTGTGCCACCTATGGAAGGCACCGTGGGCTCACCCATGTGTGTTTGTGTTTGTGTGTGTGTGTGTGTGTGTGTGTGTGTGTGTAGTCTCTGGCCACTGCTGTGGTCCAGCTGTTCATGGCCCTGCCACACAGTCCAACCTTCTGGAGTCTGCAGCACACAGGAGTGGCCTGCTTCATCAAGGACAACCCCCAACGCTCCTACTTCATACGTCTATTTGATGTGAAGGTACATGACAGCACAGGGGTGTGTGTGTGTGTTTGTGTGTGTGTGTGTGTGTGTGTGGGGGGGGGTATTAGCTGACTGATGTGGTCCTGAGAGCTTAAGAAAACATCCTAGTCTAGAAGAAAGCCCTGGTTTGGTGCTGATTATAGAGACTCACATGATAGCTCCCTACTGTTCCTACAAGCAGAGAACTAGGAAGTTTGACCTTGAAAACCATCCAACGTGTTTATACAGTTATTGTTTTTTCAGGCAGGTAAACTGATATGGGAGCAGGAGGTCTATGCCCAAATGTCTTACTTCTGCCCTCAACCTTTCTTCCACTCTTTTGCTGGAGATGTAAGCATACTCACACTTTATCAATCTGTGTTGACATTCGGTCTTGGTCATATGTATGCTTAATAACATGTACTTAAGTTAGCAGTTTCTTATACACTGTATTTCATTGTTCACAATGCAGAATTGTCAAGTCGGGCTGAACTTTGCAAATGTCCAAGAAGCTGAAAACTTTCAAAATGCAGTGCAAGAAAAGATCTGCCAAAGAGACCGTCAAGGTCAGTTTCACATTAGTTTATATTTTGTACTTTTGTTTTTAACTTTTAGTTCTGCGTTTACCACTAAGAGCTTAACAATATTGATGGTTCCCTTTAAGATGATTAACCACAAAACATTTTCTTCTCACAACATAACGTCTGTCTTCCTCGTGCAGCTTCAGAAAAGAAACAACGGCCCCTAGCTTCAAATGGTAGGACTGACTGCTGTGTCAAGTAAATAGGTCCAGTATGTATTTGTTTTGAACTGCAACATGTTTTTGTCAAATCTTTCTCTGCTCTACACTACTGGTCGTGCTGCAGACAGGGGATACCTACCTCCACTGCCACCTGGCAAAGGTGAGAATACCTCCTTTTATGCTTCTGTATTTGTTGAACTGTGTTTGATCAAAGACATCAGGCAACATATTAATATATTTTTCACTCAAAGTCTTACCAAAAGGTGTTTACGGTGAAAGATGATTCTTCCAAGGCAGCCAAGATAGCTCATGTGTCTTGATTGTGTCCTACTAGGGCCTGTGAGTACCTGCATTGCCACCATTGACATCCAGAACCCAGACATTCAGGCCTCGCGCTACCGCACGGTGGCTTCCCCTCCATCTGTCTTCAGCTTAGGCAAAAGCAAAAAGGAAAAGAAAAGCAAGAAAAAGGGCAGCAAGTTTTCCAAAGCTGATATTGGAGCGCCCAGTGGGTTCACGTGAGGACATTTTCTTAACATAGCACAGCATTGTAGCAGAAAGACCTGAATTTTCCTATTTTCCATACCATAAAATGTTATTGTATTGTATGATATGTGTTCTACATAATATACAGTAATACTGCATATTTACATACAGTTTAATTGTGTTGTTTAATCGGCATACTGTATCATGTTACAGCTAGTTGGACATATTCATTTTTTGTGGTGTGTGACTGCTTCCGTCTCTCCTCTCTTCCTGTGTACAGACATGTGAGTCATGTGGGCTGGGACCCCAACAACCTGGACCCTGACCTGAAGAAGCTGCTGTCCACGGCAGGCATCAGTGAGGAGGAGCTGAAGGATGAGGAGACATCCCAACTCATCCAGAACGTCATCGAGCAGTCAGGAGGCATGGAGGCAGTCAAGAAGGCCATGAACAAAGGTGCTCCTCCGGTCTTCACCACATTTCAACACAGTTCGGTGCTTCGAATATCTTCATGATTTGCGCCCCTCGATTTTTGATGGGGAATTGAACTCTCATTTTTCTCTTTTTCCCATGGATCAGATCGTCCTCCCCCGCCCTCTGGTAGGCAGGGTCCTCTCCCTCCAGTGCCTGGAGTCTCTTCGTACGCCCCACCCCCTGCTCCTGGCAGTGCCTGTGCTCCGCCTCCCTCACGGAGTCGCTCCGGCCCCCTGCCTCCTCTCCCAGGACAGCCACAGCGTGGAGCGCCTGCTCAGCCCCCTCCCTCACGCACCGTCCTGCCACCACCACCCCCTTCAGCTCGAGCTGGTCTCCCGCCACCTCCACCCTCCGTGTCCTACTCCCACAGCCCTCCTCCACCTCCCCCCGGGACCCAACACTTCATGGCTGCTCCTGCAGCCTCCACACCCCGCGGAGGAGGACCTGCCCCCCCTCCCCCTCCTCCTCCCCCTCCTCCTCCCCCTCCTCCTCCCCCAGCACACATTTCAGAAGACTTCCCTCCTCCTCCTCCTCCACCCTGTGGGACTCTCAAACCCCCTCCTCCTCCATCCAATGGGGAAGGTGGGGGTGACGGGAGAGGGAATCTGTTGAGCCAGATACGCCTGGGAAAGAAGCTAAAAAATGTCAGTAAATTACACTTGCAAACCATAACATTTCTTGTGTGGACTTAAGTGTGGTTTTAATATTCTGTTTGTGTGTTTGTTTCCTTGTTTGTGTGTTTGAATCGTAGGTAACTGAGAGTCCTGATCTACCTTCACCTGCTCAGTCTGAGTCTGATGAGGGCATCGTTGGAGCTTTGATGATGGTCATGCAAAAAAGAAGCAAAGTCATCCACTCCTCAGGTAAACCTGCCCTTCTGGCTCCTAGCAAGCCCCCTCTGCTCTCATACACAGAACATCATGAAGGAATATGCTGCCTTTGTAAATCTAAAGCAATAACTGAATGACATTTGTTCCTCCCTCATCTCTTAGATGAAGATGAAGATGAGGGTGGATTTGACGATGACGAGGATGATGAATGGGATGACTAGTTTCCTCCACAAGCTGTGTCCTGTTGATTTCACCACCCACTGTCTCGCTGGTTGGTCAGGGTCTACTGTAATCATCTCTCCTCTTTCTAAACTGTATGAAAGGAGGATCATTTCATGACTTATGGTAAAATGTTTTCGACTGAATGTTCATGAACGATAGTAAATATATAGAAAATCTGTTTTTTGTTTGTTATTTTACTCCAAACGTCTTCACTAAAATAGATGGATATCAACTGCAATCTCAATAAATGGACATGTTAGGAAGAAAGGAACTCTTTATTAGCAGTTTCAACAATTCCAGTGTAATGTAGAACAACACATTGCAGTTTGTGGTGAAGGGTGTCTGGTTACAGGAGTTACTTACACCTACCTGTCATGCCTTTCCTATTCAACAGGTCAATTTTTCCATTTATAAATATGTATTTAACATGTTTGTGTCTATCACAATTGTGCTGGACTATAACTTGTTCATTTTAACTTGAATGTTGTGTGCAGATTCAATCTCTAAAACCACCACCATCCATCAAAGTGCATAACTGAAGGAATACTGAGATTACTGTATACTCATATAAACAAACACTGGTCACAAAACATGAAGGAGGGACAAGTCACAGCAATTACAATTTCCAAAGGCATTAGTCAGTTTGAATGGATACAGATATTATTATCTATACCATGGTTAAGCAACCAGCATCAAACATCAAAATGTACAAATTTGCAAACCAAGTAAAGCATGCAACAGGAATATCTTTTTTTGATATTATTATATTATCATACATTCATAAAGCATGGGTCTGTCATGACCATATGATATGTACACATTCAATATATTACATCTCTATATTGAGATAACCGTTTGTGGTGTGAGAGTGTCACATGTCACTGTATCAAGGGAGATTACGCTGGTCTGGTGTCAGTGTCCGGTGTAGCCAGTCTACAGGTGTCTATTCAGGGTCCCGCTCCTGACTCTCTGTGTGTCTCCGGCTGGTGCGTTTGGGCTGCTGCGTCTGAAGGCCCAGCTGCTCCCAGTAGGACTGGCAGTACTGGTGGATGAGCCTGATCTCAGGCTGGGAGGGGTCTGTGAACAGCGGCTCAGGGTCAGGGGGGGCAGGGTGGCGGGGCTGCTGGTGGTCCTGGCTCCTGCTGCCTGGGGCAGTGTTGGTGCTGAGCTCGTCGTCAGGGGAGGTGAGGGCCACCACGATGTCTCGGTCCAGAATGCGCAGAGCCACGCGTGCCACCGTGTGTTTGAAGTTGTTCTCCGTGGCCAGGCAGTGGTACAGGCCGCCGTCTGATTGGGTGAGAGACTTAAGCAGGATTCCCTGATTAGTCTTCAGGACTCCATCCCGGTTGAGCTGAAAGGAGGAGAAAGACCGTCAGTAAATATATATTTTTGGGTGGCATTTCTGCCTTTATTATTTAGGTATGCCAGAGCTACTGTGTTTAGAGAGGACATGAGTGGAGAGGCCGCCATGGTGAGACCTTGGCCTACATGGTGCGCGCATTAGCCCTGTGAGCCACCAGGGGCACAGAAGAAATATGTGTATTCAAACAATCCCTCTGTTGTAGTCTTGTTCTCCTCACCACTTTCCTCCTTCCTTCTCTCTGGAAGAGCCACTTGACTGTGGCCTGGGGCGAGCGAGGCTGACACTCCAGGAACGTGCTGCTCCCCTCCACCCCAAACTGCACGGTTTCCCTCAGGCGCCTCTCCACTGCAGGAAACAGGGCAGGAAGGAGGGGGCGGAACACACAATGAGCTTCTCGAATCTTGTGCACACGTGTTTACCGACATGGCGTTCAAACAGAGCTTGGCAAACCTTTAGCGTTGAAGCCTCTGCACTGTCTTAGTGGATCTCCATGTTTCACATCCTGCCTTCTGCTCCTCCTGAAGGACAGGGAAAGGACAAACCTTTGAGCAACTTTTCACAACGGCTGAGGGGTTTTAACACCCTACTGTGGTGTGGTGTGGTGTCTAGTGGTGTGTCTAGTGGTGTTCCTGGTGGTCCTGACCTCTTGGTGGAGGGGGTGAAGGCTGAGCAGGTCTCCCCGTCCCAGGCACAGTAGGGGTCCCTGGCCAGACAGCAGTCAGAGCAGGCCTTACCATACACACCACAGCGGTGTAGGGATACCTGGGTGAGGCCTGCCTCTGAGGATACATAGAGCTGTTGCTATGGAGACAAAAGGAAAACAAGAGATCAAGTTTTTGTGGGAATCAGTAGCGTTTCATGACTAACGAAGACAATAAAAACGAATCTCACCCGTTTGGAAGATATCTTCATAGTTTTGACTGGAGCGTGTGTCTGTAATCAAATGTATTGTTTTCTCATCTTTAAATCACAAGAGTACCAATTACAAGGACATTATAGGAGTGTATGGAAAACATAATGAATACCCTGGCTTACCCTGAAAACCTCAACCTCCTCCAGAGTCAGCTCCTCCCTGGTGCTTGGGTCCTTGGGCAACACTATGATTTTCTGGACAGTACCTCGATCTGAAGTGAAGCATTCCAATATTGTTTATTTTCACCTTATTTTGACTTCTACAGTCCCTAACTCATAATCATTCAACAAAAAAAGCCCTGGGCCGGTCTTTTACCTGTTCCCAGGAACAGCACCTCGTAGCGGCCATCCACAGCATCCACCTGGTCCACCACCAGGGCAGTGAAGCGGTAGTCCACCCCAGTACGAACCACCAGAGGACGCCGATGGACTGGGTACACAGGATGGTACATGAGGGGGTGGGCTCGGATGAAGTTGACTGCCTCGTCAGAGAAATCTTTCGAGGAACGAAGGCCTGGGGTAAATGTTCCCCCTGGACACTTGGGACCGGAGAGGGAGAGTAGGAGTCAGTAAATGAAGAGAGAATAGAGAGAGGGGGGAGGGGAAAGGTTAAACAGTTGAGAGACTGCAACTTACTGTCCCGGGTCGAGGGTAGGGAATCTTGCCAGTATAGGCTGTCCATTGGTAATTGTGTCCATGTTTGTGAGAGAATGGTCCGTTGAAGACATTGCGGATGTCAGCCATCGAGTACACACAGACTGCAGAGCCCTTGAACACCGAGCTGGGAGAGACAGCAACAGGTCGATGATAAACGAGTAAAAACACAGGAAAGGCAAGAACAGAAGCAACACTCAGATCAGAGTTGGTCTGGCACAGATGTATGAAGAACATCTTAATGAGATGGAGACAGGTGGCCTGCATTCAGACCTTACCCAGCCGTGGTAAAGAGGCCATACACCACAGGATTCCGCTCATCTTGAGAAGGCTGGATAAACACATCCCCTAGAAGAATGGAGACAAACAGGTGAATGCTATCCTGGTATCAACTAAATAAGGGAAACAGTGCTGTAGTCAACATCTTTTGAAGTCCCTTACTCAATTCATCGAATAAGGTCTCCACTCCATCCTCTCCAATCACAGAGCAGACAAGGCGTGCTTTCAGGAAGGTGGTCCACTTGTTGACTAGGGACTTCTGGCCACCCTCATCATTCTGGAAACAAAAACCAAAGTCCTTAACTGATGACCAGCTTCACGAAGACTCTGAGTGTGAGGGTGTGACGTCTCACCAGACACACGCGCCCCACCCTGGCCAGAACACTGGGGCTCGCCCCTCCACTGGAGTCTAGGCTCTTCTCACGGAAGAAGAAGTAGAGCTTGTCATCATTCCTCTCTGCACTGTCCTTGATCTGGTGGATCTGGACGAACACAGGCTCTGAAAAGAGAGAGAGAGAGCGAGAGAGAGAGAGAGAGCGAGAGAGAGAGAGAGAGAGAGAGAGAGAGGGGGGGGGGGGGGGGGAGGGGGGGAGGGGGTAGTGTCAGGAAGAGAGACATAGAGAGAGGGAGAGTGAGAAAAAGTATGAGTGAGAGAAAGAGAAAGACGTAAAGAGAGGTGATAAAATATGCTTTCGTTGTCACCATGCTATAAGAGTGGCAGTACAGTAACTCACCATTCAGCCATCTGGAGTCATACTGCTCTGTCCTGACTGCTGCTCTCCCGCCCATGGTCCTGAACAGGGCTGCATCTGTGCCCATGAAGTCAACATGCACCCCAGCATACAGATTGCCATCTTTGACAGGGACAGAAAGAGACAGGCGTTCAACAATACAGTGAGTTTAAGGATTTGAAGATGACAAAGAGTACAAAGTAAAACATACTGATCAGAGAGGCAATATTCTCCTGGTTGGGGTCATAGGAACATTTGCCTTTCCCTGAGTCCACATACCCAGGAACCAGCCTGAATACGTAGTCCTACAATGAAAACGTTGAGAAATGATCAGTAAATTGAAGCAGCTTTGGTCATGGACTATATTTGGACAGGTGTGTCCTCACCTCAGCCTTCCAGCCTCGGTTGATGAAGGTACAGATGGGCTGATATGCTCCTGTCCCACAGGTGTACAGGTGGGTGCGGTTCCATGGTTCTATCAAACGCACAAAGTTGGCACACTCACCCTGCCATGTACAGGCAGAAAGAAGAGAGACAGTTAATGGATGAAGGCCTCATCCTTCTGTCAGACGAGCATTATGACAACAGAACATTCTGTCAATCCCAACTGCCAGGTAGAGGCTTCCTACCTGTCTTCCTTTTCCCGTCATCTGACACTCGCCCTTTCTCTTGGCAGAAGCTGGCCAATGGATCTGCAGGACGAAACACAAAGCCACTGTTGATAGAGGCCTTTATACTTGACACCCTGCATTGTGAATGTTGTGTCAGCCTATACATCTAATGGTAGAATGTGTGTGGGTCGTACTATGAGGGGCTCCTTGTTGACATTGTGCATGTCCAGAGCCACCAGGTACTCCCGGCTGCCCAGGTAGAGACGGCCTTGGTCCTGGTCCATGTGCAGGATCCTGTAGTCGCTGGTGTTGAAGGAGAAGGAGAAGGGACGAGCAGCCCGTGTGTCCAGAAGTTCTGGGAGGGATGCACACACACACAGACGCACATGAAAACATTTTAGTTGTGAAATATTTGAGCTGAATGTAGCAAATGTGATCTTCAGTACATCTTTCTCGTCAGCAGGGGGAGCTGTTGTACTTCCTGTCTGGTATCTACAGGGAAATGTGGTCAGCGTCCTTGTAAAAATGGTTGATTTCATACTTGGCTGAACTTGCCTCCCCCAGACCAACAAATATCTATGTCATTGGCTAAATTTAACTTTTCTCAGACCATTTCCCACCAGGAGACACGCTTTTAAGACCTTAATATTTAATAGTTCAAACCCTCTGATTGACTTTATGGCATTGCATGGAGAATGGAGTCTTAATGCAAGTCCCTTACGACACACTAGGTTGAATTCACATACAGAAAAACATTCTAAATTCTTTACATTATAAAGGGGAATACCGTGTCAAAAGGGTCTAAAACGCAACGTTTAAATCTTATTAGGCTAGAATCTTGTTCAGTGAAGGTTGACCCTCCATGGTTTCACACTGCATTTCAAAGTGTTGTCTGTTTGTTCATATTAAACACAGGGCAGTTCTCAGCTGACTGTGAGATGCTCTCTGGAAGTGACAGTTTTAGTCAGTCACTCATTTAGCCTCTTCAGTTTTGGATCTAATCATTCATGACACACAGGCCACAAACACAACCACTTACCTATCCATTGGGCTAAATATGAGCAAACCCTTCTGCCTTGTGTCCAACTCTACACTCATTCCACATGGTACCGCCATATTGGACATATTGTAGAATGTCTGACTCATGGCAGTTGGCACAGGCTTGTGAATAACAACAAGCTTTCACATATGGACAGAGACCTGAGACTGGCTGGAGAAGAAACATCTTTATTTACATCAAAGTACTTGTTATCTTCTCCTAAGGTGACTGTTTCTGTGAACCATTTGTGGATACTATTAACAGGATGCAGTCAATGTGCCTGCTAAAATAAGCAGCAGAATCGGATCTCCGGCCTGAGAGGGATGGGGTCTTGAGAGGCTGGGCAAGGTCCGGTTCTGTTGCTCAGAGGTAAACACAGGATAACAAGGCCCCGGTAGGGCAAAGTGGACTCAAGGCACAAGCTAAAACTAGCAACACTCCACCCATCATCATGCTCCCATCATCCTCCTCAACAACAATGTGTTGGAAGTGTCTGATAAACACAGTCCTACCTTCCCTCAGCATCAGTACAGCACTGTCATGTCATTATGCCAGGAAGAAAATGGTTCAGATATTGATATGTCAAAAACAGTTAACGGATGTAGGACACAGACACAGCTCCTTATCTACTGTGATCACCTGTATGGTCCAGTCTCTCTCTCTCTCTCTCTCTCTCTCTCTCTCTCTCTCTCTCTCTCTCTCTCTCTCTCTCTCTCTCTCTCTCTCTCTCTCTCTCTCTCTCTCTCTCTCTCTCTCTCTCTCTCTCTCTCTCTCTCCTCTCTCTCTCTCTCTCTCTCTCTCTCTCTCTCTCTCTCTCTCACCCACTCACTCTCGCGATCAGGCAGGGGCCACAGGCATTTTCATAAGCGTCACATGACCCTCTTCCCCTCCCCAAAACCCCTCATCCACAGGCGCCTTTGGAACAAAGAGTGTCCCTGTCCCAAACAATGAACAATTAATCCTTGGAATGGCAGAAAACAGAGAGCAGGGGAGCAAGTCCAAGGTTCCACCCATTCTTGGAAACGAGGACTGGATCATTGTGATTGAGGACTGGGGGTGTTTGACCACCAATATCAGCTAAATGTTTGTGCGACAAGCTCATTTGATTTTAATGAGACACTCTAAACACCAACTTTTCAGCATAATGTCACTCTATTCTAATTCCCTCTGGTCCAATTATAACAATCCTAAGAGCCAAACAACTGTACTTCTATGCATGACCATGTGCGAACAGGAACGAGGGTTGTAGTTGAAGAACATGTTCAACCATCCTGAACCCAACTCTACAGTGTTTGGTGTATCTGTACTGTAACCGAGGTTGTTGATGCTGTATTTAGTCTGAATGTAGTGTCACAAAGTTTTGCTCCTGACCCTTGACCCTAATCTTAATGCTTATTGTAATACCTAGACTACTGTTGACACAAAAAGATGTGATTAGAGGGGCGTACTAACTATTCACCTCATAGTCACAAGGTATCAAGGTAACGTTACCCTTCTCTTCTCATCAGCAATACTATAATTGTTATTAAATACTAACTAAAGTATTTAATAACAAGCAAAAGATTGATCAAGCAAAACATTTACCTTAATATTCTCCTTCTTGCAAGATATGTATACAATTGCTAGTTAAAACTGACCACGTTCACGTTGTGTATCAAATAATGTGTGTGACTAAATTGAGACATTAAAAATCTTCATCTGGGATGACAGAAAAGGACCTGTACCTGTCTTCAGGTCTCATGTTTAAATATGGAAGACATTCCAAAATGCCTGATTGATACCTTAAGTTCCAATCTTCCATTACCACAGGTATTACATTGAGTCATGGGAGTGTGCATGCGTGCATGCTGAGGTGTTCACACATCTGAGACTGGGGGAGTGACTAGTACACGGAGAATAACTATAATCATTCAGTAGCGTTTTGATCTAAGCCATCATCCAGGTATTTGCAAGAGGATCCAGAACAATTACAGCTAATGACACTAGGAGGAGGCAGAATGGGAAGATCCCACATTGAAATAATTGTCTTTAGTGTTGTTTTTGTTCCTGCCTGCCTTCACATTTCTAAATTGTTCCTTTATAGAATCTTTTTTTTCTGATTAACCTGTATTTTCTTTACTCTTTTTTAGTTGACAAAAATGTTCTTATCATATAAACATGTAAAGCAATTAAATAAAGTGTTACTGTAGAGCAACAGTTGTGGGGGTCAAGTCCCTCGTGGAGGGCATTGTGAAGCACCCCTACCCAACACATCCACCTTTTGTTTGCTGTTTAACAGTGGGCAGGAACTACACTCTTTAGATACATATAAAGAGGAAACATAAGCTGTGTGTGTATGTGTGTGTGCGTGCATGTATTTATTTCTAGTCACACTAGCTTCCTAGTGTGCTTATGTGTGCTCACTACTTAGCTACAGCAAAAAACACTGACTAAAAGGATAACAATAGAACCACACTGGGCTGTTAAGACGATTCCAGCTGACAGATGAGCCACATGTGTCAGTGGCTTACCTTTGAAGGCCAGGCGGACCCGTGGAGCAGAGTGCTGGAGGCCTGTGGTACTGCAAACACACAAACCCAACAGGAGGAGTAGGGTCCCAGGTGCTGTCATGGCAACATCCATTCAGGTAGCCCACGGAGATCTAGGTAGAAAGGAAAGGGTAAATATAAATTAGACATTGATAAAGATAAACCTGCAAACGACATTGCATGTGTAATGAGAATGAGGCCCACAGAACTAATAGAAAACAGAGAGCACATGCTGTTTATAAAGAGCAGGCAGACAGAGGAGACTCAGATCTCCAGATGATCTATCTAGATAAGTACTGACTAGTGGAGAGAAAATATCAGCCATTGTGGCCAAGACAACATCTACTCAAGAGCCTGATTTTGAAATAAATTGTTTCTAAACCTGGCAGCCTGACCAAGACCATGGGCACCTGTATAAAAGCCAGTTATACAAAACCCCACTGTGGTTACCCATTTGGGACCTAGGTTTGCACACTGGATTTGAATAGAAAGTAACTGAGACACAATGGACTAAATGTACTCTTCATGCATCATTGAAATGTATAGGGCGGCCACTAGAAACTGTTTCTTTGGGTACCTAAACTATTTCTGACGGTTTAGGAGTGTTGGCAGGTAGCAAACTGTTATACTTTAACCCAAGCATTCATTATGTATACTGCACTTTGCTGTAGAGGATATTGCATGAATTATGAATACTAAAAGCTGAGTCCATAACGTCCATTAAATTGTCTTCCCAAAGGTGCGCTTATCCCACGTGCCCAAAATTGCACTTTATTTTCCGAGTTTGCTGTAAATCCATAACGAAAATGTTAAATTTATATTCGTGAACTAATACATGTTGTGAACCTCAAATCATCTGAACAAGAGGCAAACAACAAGATTAAGATGAAAATTATATTGTCGTTGAGGTTTCGTTTCAGTGCATTAGGAGAAATCTGCGGTCTAGATCTTTCACAAACATCAAGTTTAGTGATCGGTGAAAGCAACTTTATAAAACAGCGCGAGATGATTCCGGGTTGCAAAATATAATTACTTCGCCCGCGTTCGGTGAATACGGAGCACGTAGCCTAATGCTGAACTGTTTCTAAAGACAGGCGAGTGCCTACCTTTATCTTTTTTTGGAACCCACTGAAAGAGACACGAAACTCACATAATAAGATGTTATCGGTACATTCCTCGGAGTTCCAAGGTTGGATGTTAATACTCAAGTTCCTCAAGAAAACAATACAATCCCTTGGAATACGTGTCAATTGAAAAGCAGCTTGTCAAGTTCTATACCGCCATCTCGAATTCAAAGAAATTGAATTGCAGTTGCATTTTAAACTTGATCTTCTGATCTCATTGCCCCAAACCATCTGATGTACAGACAAAAATGTAGGTCCATATGTCCTTTCATGTGGGTCTGGTTCAGTAAACGTCTACGGATGAAGTGAGTGCAGGTGTTGGGTTGGCTATCTGCCCCTGGCTTCCTCTCCTCCCTCTCATCATCAGCTGATTAACCCACTTGATGCTGGTGTGTCTGATTATAGCAGGTGACACAAAAGTAAATTATTATTGAGAAGTACATTTACAAAATAAAAATATCTTGCCTGGTTTCGTAAAATAAAAAGATAGGCAAACATACTTTTTTCCTACATGACAGTAGATTCTCATGTAAAAAATAAAGTAAATTCAGATGTCAAACCAAATGGGGACCCAGTATTGTGTCCTGACAGATGTCTCTATTGAGATACCTCCACAGGAGAGTGAGAAAAGCGTAAAAGATTCCTCAGATTCCTCCTCAGACGACTCTTGGGCTCACGACAACGACCACAAAGTAACCAGGAGGGGGGACCTCATGGAGAAGACATCCATTCTTTTATTCGACTTTGAAATCAACTGCATTCCCCTCACTTCATCACTGGCTTTGTGGTAAGCGCTGACGCAGTAGGCACTTAAAGAACAAAAAAGGCATGGGAATGGCTCTTGTACACCATAAAACTAAAACAAACACAGTGAACAGACTGAGTCAGTCACTGCCAGGAAGGTGAAATGTCAGAGGAGGTTTGTTAGAGCCAAGCAAATCATTAGCGCTTACATTATTGTTATACTCTTACAAAGATGGAGTCTTATCCCAATGTGGTATAGTAAGATATCCTCAGAGGTATATGGACAACATGGGCATACGACATTGACCGCTTACATTGATTGGGGGGTTCAGCAGCTCTTCTGCAGTGTTGAGAGGACATCCAGGTTGAGAGTGGACATAGTCTTTGTTTTCTTGCCCTGTGGGAGACGTCCTTCCCTTTTCCAACTTAGGAAGTGAGTCATGAGTCAGTGCTGAGGTTAGGTTTCCGTGAGCCGCTCAGAGTGGCCATGGACATCATAACACTGACCAGCTCCCACTGTTTTAGAAGTACCACCAACGTCACTGAGACCTCTGATAGGACTTTCAATGGCCTTATCTGCCGACCCACCCACTATGACCTAAACTCACAGATGAGATAGTGTAGCGTCACCACAGTTCACACTGGAACAGAGGTTTTGCCCCACTGAAACACATGTTCTCCACAGGAAGGATGGTAGTCTTGCACACATGTTAACATGTAGGCTATGTGTCATTGTGTTGATGTCTTGTCTAGAGCCAGTAAAGCCTGAAAGCCAAGGCTGGTCTATGTCTGGACCTCCTGCTCTCATCTTTAGTTGGTGCAGTAGGAATCCCTGTAAGACAACTGAAAGCCTTTAGCAGAATCCCTGACCTGCAGACACATCAATCACAGCAGCATCTCCTAAAACAAGGGCCTGGCCCCAGGGGAATAAGAATAACCTGTCATTGGATCTAGTGGTTGTAAAATCATTATAATAATGCTGCACCGTAAAAGATCAGTATAAAAGAGAAATGATCTCGTTAGCACAGAATTTGTCATCATAAAGGGAAAAAAGGAAAATCTTAGTTTAAGAAAGGAAAACAGGTGCTTTATCTGACATGCATGAACTTCACACACCATTGAATATCAAAGGAGAACAAGTTATGAAAACATCTTCAACATGAAAAGCAGAGCATACGTGGCGCCCATTCCAGTTGGAACTTGCTTGTTCTGTAGTGGAATAGAGGTTACAGCAGGTTTTATAGTGAAAGCGGCAGCTTCTTCACTGAAAACCAGAAAGCTCTGTCTGCATAAGTACAGCATGCCACGTGTCCACCAGGCCAGCCAGCCAGCCAGTCACCATCTGCAGAGGAGACAAGGCTGGCACTCTGTCTCACTATAAAATGCAGCTGGGTGAATCGACAGCTGTTGAAGAATAATTTCCACAAAATAACAGAAGGGTAGAAAATGAACGATAGTGAAAACACTCCAGGGATAAGTAAAAGTATGGTTCTGGAAAGATAAATCTGTCACCACTTTAGCATTAGCTTTAGGATATAGCAGAATGGATGAGTGTGCTAATGCGCTTGCTCATTAAAGATGGATTTCTCCTGATGTGATTTTGGGACAATAATAGTCCAAAAGGTTTTGGATTTATTTTTGTATTTTTTTGAGAGTACATCAGGACACCACTTCATCTCCATCTCCTTTATGTGTTATGATCATCAATCTCCATGTTTACTTCTCTGTCCTCCATGAGAAACCTCAATTAGAAGTCAGTCAGGCTGTGCAAATTTGCAGTATCACTAACACAGGCTTGACACTTGGACACACACTCTCACACATGCACACGCACACACACACACACACACACACACACACACACACACAGTAGACGATGTTGGTTGGTCTGGGGAGTGCACAGCATGCAAGGGTGGGTTTTCCATGCATATGTATGGTGGGGGGTGGGCCTCTTCATCTGCCTGGTGAGATCCTGCGTCTGGTTGACTATGCAGAGCAACCAGTCACCATGCCCTCTGTGATCTCTCAGATAAGAGTCATCCATCTGCTGTGCATATCTGTCAGGCACTAGGAGCTGGGAGGCTGGGCTAATCACTCCAGTCATCTATCTCTCTCTCCCCCAGTGTCTCCAACGCTCCTGCCTGCACTCTATTCTCAATCAGTCCCTACTTTTTCTCTCTCTCCCTTCTTCACTCTCGTCAACACCAGTTCAGCTTCAACAACTTCTTATTTCCATAGTTTCACAGTGCAGCAAAACCCCAAAGGAATGCCTTCCTGCACCCACTCGCACCCACTCGCACACAGACCGACACCGAGCACACTGACACACACACACACAAGTAGCTGGTATTTCAAGGTCCCTGCATTAACTTGTCAGATCACCTGTCTACTGGGATGTGTACACGTTCCCTAACACCAAACCACATTGTCCATTAAGTAAACGCTTCAATTTCAATAACAGTAGCTAACCACACATCAAACAAACAAAGACAAAAGAGCAAAGATGAAGAGGCTTGAAATGATTTTGTTCTGTCATCATATTTTAGTTGCAGAAAGGCTGTGAGAGAGCAGGGAAACAGAATGACATCATAGATAGCTAAGGTACAACTAAAGAAGCAAAAGGAACTCAAAAGATAGTAGTTGATACTTGTTACTTTTGCTACTAACATTAGGAATCCATTCCGGTTACTCCCCCAGGGACATCATTCTTTCCATCTTTCCAACCAACAACAAGCTGAAGATCTGTCTGGGTTACCAGTGACTTTATTTTCTTTAACAAATAGCACTTTGTTTGCTGTGATCAATACCTTAGAAACCAGTGGTGTGCGTATTTAGCTGTGATCAATAACTTAGAAACCACATTCATTATTAATTCATAAACAGAAAAGCATCTGTGGTTTAAACAGAAAACAGCAGGTATTGCAATAACATGACAGCTGAATCCCACTATGGAGAGACAAGCATGAGAGGGTGAGTTTTGGCATGATTCTTTAAGTATGCTTTTTACATTACAGTGTATACCAGTTACATTATTCAAAGTAGAGCTCACAATATAGCATAGTCCTGCATAAATTGCATACTTCTTTGTACTGAAGCTGACTGTAGGACAGGTTTTTGCTAGTGGAATATTTATAGCTGTGCATTAAAAGTGGAATCAAGGGTTTAACTGTACCATTGCAACATGACTGCTGTTCTTTTGTCTGGGCCTGTCCAAAAATGTCTTGCCCTGGGCTATTTGTGGAGGCAAGAGTATACGCAAATGTTTAAGTGGTATCACACATTCACTCTGTCATATCAAGAATAGGAAACAGGTTAACACTCTCCATATAGATTGATAGTGTTGGTGTGTTGCCAGTTTAAGATTTGCCCAACACAAACACAGTAGCCTACACATTCAAGTAGGATTAGTGTTTGATGTTGAAACATCAATCTTGTCATACTTAGTACTGCATGCAATAATGTCATGAATGGGGTGTACATGAATTTGAAATGTATGACACCTACACAACTAAAAACATTGTACCTTATGACGTGACTTGTTTCATCCAATCAATGTATTTGTACATTAAAAGTACATTTAGAATTGATGCTGTATGATGTATGCTGCCATCTTGTGGCATTCTTGTGCACTCTCATGAAACTTGAAACATTACTGATTGGTCTGCTTCACTTCGTCTCCTGTTTAGAAAATGTAAAGTAACGTTACTGCTATGTGACCTTCAGCAAGACAAACATCATACACAGGGAGCACAGTTAAATAACTTTTATTTAGTCTGATTCAAAAGGTGGACATTATTTAAAAAACAAAGCAAAAAAAACTAAGGGTTTCAAAACTACAGTGTCCTATAAAATTCAGCACGCAAAATAGAGCTTTCTGATTATGTATCCTAAAGTCAAACACTAGATTACTTGATGTATAGTTTACTCTTAACAGATCTTTAGCCCCTAAAATTAGGTTGAAATATTTACATTCCATTCATGAGAAAAGGAAGAACATATAAACTTGCGACTGTTACACAAGGGTAAGAATTCATCAACTGTGGCTACTGTCCTATTACTTATACCACATACTGTCACGCATTTGCTGTAAAATGCACAACCATAAACCTATAGTAATCCATCTGACTTTTAATTGCATACACTTATGTGATCAATAAACATGACCAAAAATACAAATAAAATGTGATGCCGTCCATCCTAAAAGATACATGAACACAAACACACTTCAGATTCAACACGCTTAAGATTAACAATTTTGTCTAAATCTTTAATCAGCTAAACAGGCTCTTGTTACAAAATATAGGTCTTCGTCACAATTCAATCAATGACTTGTTTATATACACTATCACTTTAAATAGGCTACATAATGTGTGCATTTGTATCAGTGTTGGTGCACAGATAAACAAAAAGCTAATAGTAGGGAAGGCAAATGGGCATCATCCAATATTTACCTCTTTATAGCCAACAAAACTACAGTGAACACATCCTACATAAATATAGCCAACAAAAACTGATGAGGAAAAAGAGTATGGTCTCCAAATTATTGTTTCCTTATATGAAAGAAAAACCCATAATGTCATCCCTGAGAACAAGATTTGGTTCAGTACGGAGTGCATCTGAGACTTACTGGGAATATTACATCCTCAAGAAACCTGTCTTTTACCTCGTCAAGACGCTAAAAAAGGTCCAAGACAGTGTTGATGTTAGAGATGATAACTATTGATAAAAGTTTCTGACTGGACCACTTGCAAACATACCCACACACTGGCAGTTAAATCAGGTAAGGTGTGAGACAATTTACACCTCCAGGTAGCTATTATATTATTGGCTCCCTAGTTGTTTGAGACCTAAGGTCTTGGGAATCTTATTTTGGAAACATGATACAAGACTGCACCAAAATATGTAGGTAATGTACTTCTGTATAAAACAGTGGCATCAATGTGGTGCCCTGACTTTTTTTCTGTAATTTCACCCTGAATAAAAATACATTTAGAATCAAATGGAAACAATTTAGTTGTTGTGCATAATAACAGGAACATTGTGAAGGACATGATTTTAGCTCTGGTCCTCATCCACATCGATATTTTCCTCTTCCTGGTCTCTGGCCTCCTGAGCCCTTGAGAACTCGTCTACATCTTCAACATCCACCTCTTCATCCTTCTCCCCATAGGAAACCTCTTCCTCCTCTCTGGCCTCCTCGTCACTATCAGACCCTGGGAGACAAGGAGACGACCATTAGAGCCTTTTCTGGGAGGAGGTAACTGAGGGACTGACTAGGAGACCAGTGGTGTGATAAGCTTGGCTTAGTCACTGGACTGCACAACCTGCATTCTGAACTGGCGGCCATTGTGGATAGAAGTTTGCAACCTTTCTGCCTGAGGATTAAGTCTTACCGTCAATCACCACCTCTCCGTCATCAACCTCCACTGGGCTCTCATCTGGGGAAATATTGGCTGTCTGTTCAGGTTAACCTGGATCATTAAAACATTCACATCTCACTGTGCACTGATGGTCTTCCCTACCAATTAAAAAAAGAATGTATTGCTACAATTTTTACTGTAGACAAGACATTGTATTAAGTTTGTGCTAAAACTACTAAGTAGTTTTTGTAATATCATCAGTTCCAGTTGTTGAGTTGGTCATCCAGCAGGCCATTTCATCCTTTTTGGATTTGAGCTATCCACAACTATCTGTCAGCTAGGGTATATGTGAATGCTTCTCTTTGACCCTGTCTTCACCAACCTCCAGCACTCCCCCTCTGTTCCTCTTCCTCCTCCTCCTCTTCATCCACATCCTCCTCCTCCTCCTTCCGGCTTTGGCCTCGTCCAGATTCCTCCTGGTCATCATCCGAGTCAGAGATAACCACACACTCATCCCCGTTGCTGTTATCCGCTGCCCTGGTACCACTGGCACCACTGCAGAACAACACATAGGACTGTAGGTTACACAGCAATACTTCCTTCCGTTAAATCAACCCCATGAACTGTCCTAATGGGAGGAGTTGCGGTACTTCATTATAAGGGACCACACCACAGAAACGTGGCATATGGCTAAGCTTACCTTCCATTCTCCCTGGGTTCCCACAGCGGAGTCAGGTAGTACCTCAGAGGGTTTCTGAAGAGGTCCTCCTTCAGTATCTGAATATTCACACACACACGTCAGGTAAGCCATGTCCTGCGAGGCCAGGCCGAGTCAGCATATGAGTCAGGCACAGTCTCCGAGCTCAAGCAGTCCTGCTCATCCCTACCTGTGCAATGTCGTCTCTGCCTGGGCTGCTGTGGTCACTGAACCAGCAGAAGAAGGTCTGATAGACCCCCCGAGCCAATCGCCGGGGCTCACTGTTGGCCGTCAGGTTCTGGCCACGATGCCACAGGATGGGGTTGGAGAACGACACAGGAGAGCCTGAGAACACAGCCAACCATACGAATGCTGTTAAAATATGCTAAACAGGTTTGCTTTGCTTCCCAAACATATCTTTTAAAATGTAACATGGTTCATGTTAATAATAAATATTTTGTTTCAGTCTCACAACAACAAAAAAGCTGGTGGTTTGTAGAAACCAGGCAGCAAAACAGTTCAATCAGATGGCTAGCCAGTATCTCTCTTTCTCACCTCCCATTCCAAGGTGAAGCTCCTTTACTATGATATTGTTTTGGAAATAAGGGTTCCGTCTAAAGTGGAACCCAATTCTGTAGCCAAGTTTGTTGTTCTTGAATGACTCAATCTGGAAAGATGGTTAAAAAAACATTTACATCAATTGCCGGCAATGGAACTTGCTGGATTAGGAAGAACTATGTAAACTTGTCACACATTACAGAGTATTCAGTACTGACCTCGAGATCGGTCATGTAGCTGAGAGCATCCTCATCGGTCTCGTCAATGTGGGCTGAGAGATGAGGGTGGTTCAACAACTATGACGCCTTGAGTTAAGGGAAAAGGAGACACAGCAATTTTCTTGTACACACACACACACACACAAACACAACTAGCGCAGACAAGGATACTGCTGTGACCCAGAAGCCAGGGATGGATTTTGCAATGGTGCTGCGTTGGTCCAGGTGAGGGCGTCGCTGCCGACTCATTTTCAATTCCAGTCGTTGGTGAAGTCGCGCACTCTTCTTCTCAAGAGCGTCTAACCTCATTTGTACCTGTGCCAAAAGGGACACTGACTGTCGAATCTCCGGGGCCATCTTCACTGACACAATAGCGCACTCCCCGTCGTCGTTGTCCTCATTGTCTGAAGGGAAGGAGGAACTTGGTGTGGAGGAGGATTCAAGTATCGAATCGTCCTCCTCGTCCGCATCTGGCATGTCCTCTGTACCTTCTCTGTCAACATGGGCTGATGTAGAACTGTCTGCAGCAGCTGCCTGTGTTTGAAACGACCTCTCGAGTTTAGAACTTCCCTTGGATGAATCGCGATCACTACGCTTAATTTTGTTTCCTTGTTTCTCAACATCAACTCTTTTGGATGAACAGGGAGTCTCTTTTCTTTTGAGATCACCATCTCCCCCTGTGAGACTAGCAAGTGCTTCAGCGGCTGCTATTGCAGCCGAATCAGACTGATCCAGTGAAGTTGACGGTCGGCAAACAGCAGCTGTACCGTCCTTGGCATCAACCTTTGCATCGCCAGATTCATGTGTAATCTCAGGAATATTTGCATCCACTGTATTACTGACATTGACAGCCGCGCTTCTCTCTTCCCCCTGTTCCGTTTGTAAAGAAAGTCCACTCTCCTCTTTCCCGTTCTGCTTTTCTAGATCAGCAGACACCGTACCGTTGTCTTGCTGTTTGTTGTTACCCTGATTATTTACACGCACTTCACACGATGTTTCGTCCAGTTTGGTTAACTTACTTGGAGCAGGAGACTCGCTGCACTGTTCAGGAGACGGACATCGTTTCCTGGGCGCGGAGTCTACGGACTGCTTGCAGTCCGACGACTCGCTCATGTTAGCAAGCTAGCAAACTTAGCAGGTGTGCTAATTATCTCTCCCGCGGAAATAATTCGATATGGAAAATAGCTAGCAAACTATCTGCTAAAGAGTTATTTACCATAAAACCACACAACAGTGGGCTGCACATATAATAAACAAACATTCGTTTGTGAGCTTACTTGTTAACTTGCTATCTTCTTAGCTAGCTAGGCAATGGTCGTCTTGTTTTGCTTTTCCGAGGCCTAGCTACTGTACTAGCCTAGCTTAGCGCGAAAATAACCGGGGCAGACTAAATAGCAGGCTACCGAGTAGCTTAGCTTCCAACCTTGCGTGTATTGTTTGGGCTGTGCTCCATTTTCTTTAACTACTACAGCTCTGCTAAATATAAATATATAGTAATAATTAAAATGTATTACATTAAAATCGATGGTTCTATTATTACGCTCTTCCTTGTAGTCCTGTAATTATTGTATATGTCCTTTCCTTCACTATTCTTTCTGCGCTACAAGGATGACAGGAAAACAATTCCCTGATTGGCTACAGTACGTCGCGCCGAAACCAATCATATGAACGGACTTGTTTACATGAATCAAATGAACTACTCACACGGGTTGCTGCGCAAAACAATTCATATCAGATTTGATTTACATTATTTTTATAATGCCAACATGTAGTATTTATTTAAGCTATATTGAAAATTTACAACAGGAGAGAAAATAGATAAGTTCTCGTGGTTTTGCACTAGGAGACTGGCAGACAGGACAATTTGAGACGTCGTTGGTCATCTTGAGCGTCTTTTTGCCAAAATGCGCTGGGCAAGCTGTGCTTTTTTGTTGCCAAATTGTTACTAGTTTCAGTGATTCTTCAATTTGATAATCTTCAATCCAGAAACTAAAGAGTGGTGCAGCAGAGAAGGACACAGTTGAACTTGGCTAAATTATAGACGTGTTTTTTTGACAAGTAGAGATTAGATTAATCAGTAAGGGACACTCATATATATGCACTTATTATTACGATAGTAATGATCAGTTGGGTGACATTGAATAAACACATTCTAGATTATTTGAATTATATTATACAAGCTACTTAGACGGAGACCTAATATAATGTGCAAAATAGAAAATGAATAGCTTTGCAAAAAAACACCAATAGCAAACAATCACCCAAATGACAATAACGGATAATATATTAATAACAATAGATTGATCAAAACGTAATTGCTTGGCATTTTGCTTGCTATATTTGTAAGCCTGCTATATTTGTAAGCCTAGCCTATTGGAGAGGGCGCATATGATGTGGGTTGATCACGGGTGTCACTAGAACTAAACGTATTGCTAAATTTAGACGGTTGCTTTCGGAACCATAACACACCACAGCTCTTTCACCTTATCTTTTGAACCAGCACAACTCTGCGAGTCACATGGGCTGTGAGACAGTGATCGCACTTTCTGTTGGGAACTCCATTTGTGCCCAGCTGTACAACACGTTCCTAAACTCTGGAGTTTTCTTGCGTAACATTTGACAGTGGGTTTAAATCGTAGTATTGGAGACTCTGATGTCCTCTGTACAGTGCATGGTATTTTCGCAAAAAAAATTAGCAGCATCAAAATGTCTTTCTTAACCATACCAGAACCAGAGGGTCTTTTCACCTCGGTGAAGACTGGCAAGGTAACTGAAGAGGGTCACTCTTCCGTGGATGAGGACGATGATGACGATACACAGAATGTGCATCTCATCCCAAGGTGTTCTCCGATACCCAGAAAGCGTGGACAATCAATTTACGACGAGGACGCCGAATATTTACGAATCCGATTGGGGTTGGTGCTACCCGCAAGGAGAGTATCATTCGCCGATACAACAGGTGGAGACCTAGTGGATGTGAAGGAATTTGTCGCATTTGATTCAGACGAGGAAGATGCAACGTATGAAGCAGAAGAAGCAAAGTACCGGGGGCCAGATCGTCACCCAATTTACCGTGTGAGGCCTGAGTTCGACATGCCCACCCCCTCTACATTGACGCACGCCGTTCACACTAATAAGATAGAAGTGGAAATGGTGTCTACTGTTGAAGACGATCCACTGACATTCAAGGGGATTATCAGAGTCTTAAACATCAGCTTCAATAAAGCAGTCTATATTCGTTCAACTATGGACAGTTGGGGCACTTATTATGATTATCCTGCCGAATATGTCCAGGGATCACACGATGGAGAGACTGATAAGTTTTCTTTTAGACTGTCCTTTGCCCCACCTTATGTTACTCATGGCTCTCGAATTGAGTTTGTGGTTCAGTTTAAAACGCCTGATGGAGATTACTGGGCGAATAACAATGGTAGGAATTATGTCGTGACCCTTCTCTTGTCCTATGAAGAAGAATTGGCTCAAGCCAGCAGATATGATATGCAAGACATAAAAGGTATCCTGAAACCTGGAAAAATCTACAGGTAGGCCCAAATAAGGCGTCCAAGCATCCATTTCCCAGAGCATGCAAGGAAATTAAGCCAACCAAAATATGAGAGTAGTCCTTTTGCACAATTATACACCACTGTAAGGAATTAGCTAAGGCTGACTTTTTATTAGCCAATACAAAAGCATAAGCAGTTCAAACACTGAAGAATATGCTAATTGTACCCTACTTACAGAAGGCCTATTATGTGGGGCTAGTAGCTTTAATGAGCATGAGACAGCCAGGTCCTAGTGTCTCCAGGCATTTTGAAAGGAGACATGTTTGGAAAGAGAGAACACACCCCTCTCAGAATGCCAGTCATCCAGGGGTGTAAGTGGGGTTCTAAATAGGACAGGGCAGGTGTCACTTTCAGCCTTGCCGTTTCAAGGACCAAGACTTTACCCCTGACCTTTCAATCAGACCAAGCTTGTTTCAATGGTAAAGGTCATGACCTTGTGTAGAAGCCCAGACAAACACCTCTTCTTTAGCTCTTCATAAAGATCAACTGGATCACTTTCCTTGATCCTGCCTTTCTTGATTGGCAGGATGGTGATGACATTTTGATAGGAGCACAGAATGTGCCCTAATGGCTCTTTCCTATTGAGTGGCACTCACATGACATGTTACCACACTTCCTCAAGAGGTGTTGTCTGCTTGTTGTGTAGACAAGACCTACAGACAAGCCTGTACATAAACTGTCACCTGGCCAACCCAACCACACACTGTCATAACTGAACCTGGGTGATTGGGAATGCATTCGTTTTGCCTCATTGTTTCTCATTTAAACAGTTTGTGACTATTTCCACAATTAATATTTGAGACTGGGTGAGCTAGGACACATTGGTGTGGATATAAATGTCAATAAATGATTTATTGTGTGACTTACATCAAGTAAACATGAGATATGATGCATGATGTTTGTCCTGTGACCAGAAGTAATCACACAGCCCTCCCACTTCTTAAGGAGTTTGTTGTGGTTGTTTCAGGGTTTAGGGTACAAACTAATCTAGTTAATGTGGCTGGTTATAGCAATGATCTAATTTTGGCAGGTAATGGTTGGGCAGAGTGAGGAAATGTTGAGGTAACGTCCAATCGAGGCTTGGCCTTTCTGTCCCTTAGGCTTGTCCAGTAATCAATTATTTTTTAGTCAATTATTGCAGTGTCAAAACAACCCTTGTCAGTGGCCCCATTAGTAAAAAAAAAAAAAAAAAACTAAACATGAGACGAGTATTTAGCACCTACTTGGCAGACTAATGCTAATAAATGGGTATTGATCCTATGACTTTGCCCATCTTTTGACAAGGTTTATGTCACATTTTAGAGTTGTCCTGCCCTTATTAAGTCATGTCTTCAATTAATGTGTGATCTGTAATAGTAACATTACCTTTATCTTTGTATTATTTCTGTCTCAGTAACAGTTTGTTAATCAGTCAGGCTGCATCTAAGATAATGCTGTTTTATTAAATACTAACTCTGTTTTTTTCTTTCAGTATGGAGGATGACTTTTATGATGATCCAGACCTGGAAGAAGGTACAATATGGCCGCTGTTGTAAATTTCACATTAGCAGTACTATTGCTATAGTTCAAAATGTGTTTTGACAAATTAGTGCTTGTCCTTTTTTGTGTCAATGTGCTTGAAATGATCATGAACAAACTATTTTAATGGTTCTTGTTGCAGGTGAACCAGAGTGCTTTGTGACAGTGAGGCCTATTCCCATCTGCCCAGCCATTATCCAACCAGAGATCGATGTGGAGGTAATGCTGTATGGTCATGAAGATATATTGAAATGTTGTATTCAATTTATAGTCCCTTTGTTAAAATCTGCTCACTCTGTGCAAGTGTGTTGATTGGCAGTGGTCAACACATCTCCCAGTGAAATTAAAATAAGTACACAATGTGTGGAACTGATATGAACATGACACAATGAGCAACAAGTGGCCAGGCCTTTGTCCTTTTGTAAAATGTTTAAGGGTATAAGCAGGCATTTTTATTCTAACGAAATGAAGACCAAGAAAAAATAAATAAAAGTAAACCAAGAGATTTTAAAATAGATTTTTCCCACAATATACTTACATTATTTTGTTTATCTTTCAATGGCTGGTTGTCTGTTGTTCACAGCTCATTGAAGCTTCAGCAAGAACTTAGGTAATATCTAATTGTCCGAGTAAATGCATGATTCTGTTATGTTACTTGCACCAACCATCTCATGCATATCTCCATCGTTTTGCTCATGGTGTTTTGGTTTGTTTCTAGTAGTTTAGTTCTGGCTTGACTTCATCTGTCCATTATTGTTGTTTTAAATTCTATAAGTCATGCTTGCATCGTGAAACTAGCACAGCCAAGTTATGAGGTATTGATATTTTTATTTTATAAACTGTAAATGCACTAACATGTAAACATCAATGTTTAAGTATAAACTTAAGACGTTTTAGAAATTGGATTTGTGCCATCTTTAACTAGATATTCACAAAACAATTATATCTGTATCTGAATACCACATATATTTAGTCTTATATGTTATTGTATGTTTGATAGTGAATATCCCGAAGTACATCATTACATTTGTTTAAAGGGAACTCAAACAATGCTTACAGCATGTAATCTACTAAAAGAAAAGCACCCTACTGTATGTATTGGTATGCTTTCTCTGAATGGCTATGATACAGATCTCTATCTGACTGATTCCCTTGACTTGAAGTTACCATGGCTGTTTCTATCTCTGTCATTCTCCTGCAGATGGTATATGACACAGCCAGTTCTCCTGTCCTACACAACCCAGACCTTCCATCAGCTGATGGAACGCTGTCCAGTGTCTCTATGTCTCTGGGTGAACAATCACCTGACGTGTCTTCCACTGCCACAACTCCAACCCCTGAAGACCCATTGGAAGCCTCTCAAGAAAACCAACCTCTACAGCTCTCTGAATCCGAGCCTGAACTAAAACTGGAAAATGAATCAGACAACCGAAACCTTGACCTAACTGTGACTGATACTGAACCGACACTCACTGCTACTGACTCAACTTGCTTAGACTTGATTCATTCTGTCACAAACTTGAATATAGATCTGCCTCATACCAACCTGGATGACACTGTCACTAACCTCAAAGACACAGTATGTGACCCCCTTTATAATGTTAATGAGCTCCTTAACATTGACCCCAGTGACATTGTTACTGATCTTAGTGATACTGTTACTGACATTCATGAATATGTAACTGACCCTACTGATGCTATTACTGACCCTAGTGACACTGTGATGAACTTTAGAGAAGCTGTTACCGACCGTATTGACACCGTGATTGACCCGAGTGATACTGATACTGGGACAGACCCCACTCATACTTTTACTCCCGCGCCACACATTGAGATCCAAGCTAATGTGCCTTTACTGAACTATAAAAGAAATCAGAGCAATCTTCTTACAATCCCAGAACAGGAGATGGAGGGTGGATCAGAAATGAAAAAAGAAGAAGAACATTTGAGGCTGAAAGAGGACAAATGGTTGGTAAGCAGAAACAAGAAGCTACCCACCAGCTCCATCGAGCTTTCAGAGCAGTCCTCAGACCCTGACCATGGTGAGCTTGGGACTGAGAGTGACATTGAGACCGGAGTTTCTCCAGAGTCATCCCCAACTTCCCCTGAGGAGGCTGATAAACTGATGTGGTTAGAGGGGGGCCTACAGAGAAAGTATGGGAATCTGGTGTTGCGAGCAGAGTGCTGGTCACAGAGCCAGCAGGCCTCAGGAGAGTATATACCTGGAGTAGAGATATCCTCCTGCATGTGGTTGCCACCTGTTGATTCCACAGACAGTGCTCCCACTGTAACAAGCCAGACACCTGTGGAAGATGGGCACACAACTGCACTTTCACCTGGATGCACAAACAACCATTCAATGTCAGAAGGTTTCACAGAGATTAGGCCCTCCATGCCCCAATACTCACAGAAGACCACACAAGACCCACATAAAGTTAGTCGTTGTGAGGCAGCTGAAAAAGAAGAGTCTTACCCGTTTTTCTCTGTTACAGTGGGAGATCAGTCAAGCAACCTATCAGAGAAACACAATCCTCTGATTCCTGAGTCTGAGCCTACCATGGAAAGGATTCTGATCTCATCAATCATCTTCCTGAGTGTAGTGATCTGCATGACACTGGTGCTCCATCAACCCAGTGTTTTCCTCTTCATGGGACTTTTCTTCATCACACTCTGTTTCTAATCACTCAAGAGCCATGTTCCCCCTGCCAGGTGCCTTTTCATGATTCCAAACAAACACATTGATTATTATGTGCACAAGTGGATCTTGTTGTTTTTTTTATTTGTGCTTGTGTGAGGGTGTAAATGTGTGTATGATTTCTCGCACCAAAAAAAGTTGCTGTTATATTTTGTCATGATATCCCATATGAGGTCAATATGATAGTTAATTATTAGCTTTTTACTTAAGGATTTCAATTGTAAAAACGGTTTTCCAAAAGTGGTAATTAAAACATATGGATATAATAATAATAATAACAGATTTTATTTATAACACACTTTACATTTGAAACAAATCTCAAAGTGCTACAGTTAAGATTATAAAACAAGGTAAGAACATCAATATAAAATACAATTAGATAATGGGGTTAATTAAAACTCATAAGCTCTGCTAAAAAGAAAAGTTTTTAGTCCTTTTTTTAAAGTCTCGGTAGTTTGAGACTGGAGCACCTACTGTATCTTCTACTCTTTACTTTCTAAATGACATGGCATTACAATTTGTGGTGGGAGAACATGTTACTGACAACATTAAGTTTCAGTTTTTGATATCATTAGTATTAATATGTTAGTTTACTTGTTTTTAGATTTTTGGAAATCTTCTTTAGAGCATGGGTAATTATGTTCCCCCCCCTGTAAGTCTTTGTAGTCTCTCCCTAATATGTAGCAGGATATCAAGGACATATCTGTATAACAGATAAGGTCCATTACAGAATCAAAGGTTCTGCGGTAAAATGTGTCATTCTAAAACGATTTATCCACCATTTGAGTCGGAATGACATCTTGGCCATCTTTGGCTAATAGACCATGTAAGATAATCTTTCAAATTAATGTTCAGTACAGACCTATAACATTTTGACGTGAAACACTTTGATGTCACGGTTCCCATATCTACATGTTGCTTAAACTCTGTTGTAGCAGTCAAAAGTCTGTACCTGCATGTTCAAGAAAAAAAACGTTTTCCCAAACTTCTATAGCACAGTCATGACCATTTAGATTGAGATAATGAATTAATATAAATTTGAAGTGATAGATATGTATGTTTGCAGTGTGTGTATTTGTGAATGTAAGTGGACCATAAAATTAGGTCTTTAACTCTTATTTCCCTATGTCTTATTTCCCTATGTTTATGTTCTACAGTTTTTATGCAAAACATTAGTATCAGTATCCTGCTCTATCAATCACTACATCTCATTGTCATTCAGAATCATAAGAAAAACTAGTTTATATGTACAATCATGGGATTAAAATCTTTATGATACATGAATTAACTACTGAATTATATCTGCAGAGTTTTCGTGTTTGAGACTTAAGGCAGGCCGCAGTCTGTGTACTAGCTTGGAATAAATGGAAATAACCAGAGGCAACATGAGCCGCTGATATTAGCTAAAAGGTCAGGCATTGCATTGAAGTCATGGTGTCATACTTCAGTACAGAGGGCAGAGCCGTCATTGTAAACTTAGAACAGTGTTTAGAGGCCGACAATTCCCCCGTGAAGCCCCTTTAAAATATAGGCTTATGGTTGACTGGTGACAGTTCATGGATTTTTTTATATAGGGTTATCTATTGTGTAATCAAAGTTTTACTTATGCAATATTAGTGTATACTTTTGTTGTCCAGCTATTGTAAGTATGCTGTTGTTTTTTTGCCGTCCAAAAAGAGAACATACAAAACGCAAACAGTCCACAACATGGATAATGACCGATACGTTTGATGTAAATTAATAATTTCATTCTAAAACTTGTTTACTTTTTGGTGACAGATTTTGACTTGTATAGGCTACGGCCATTCATATCTCTCTCTGTCTATAGCTGAGCCATAGCTCTCTCTCTCTTTTTCTCCGTCCCGAATCGAACCGAATGGACTCCGCGAAGAGGCGAACCGCTTTCGAGCAAGCAGCCATTTGATTGGGATTATTATGAAAAATATAGGCTATATTTTTACAAATCTATCTTTGCGTTTTAGTGTGTTATGCATCTCTTCAATCCGAATTTTACGATGTTTTGTTGTCAATTATGCATTTGTTGAAATAATCTAATGTCTCGTTGGACAAGCCTTCGCTGGACGTCATAACAAAGACTGCAAATAATTGTTCGTGATAAATAGAGAGCGTGCATAGCTAAATAATGCAAACAGAAATTTATCATGGCTATTTTCAGTCCTCAAGACCGTGTGAAACGATTATTGGACGAGCAGTATGATTGTCAAGATAATTTTCGCAGTGGGAAATATATTAATTTTATAAACGTTTATGGGTGGGTAACCGTTGACAATCTGACATCATTTGGATAGAGGGATAGAGAACAAGATTCTGTTTTTCCACATCCGAATTTTCCTTACACCCTTTTCGACCTGATGATGCGACGTGGAAGTCGGGAGTTTTATGAAAATGGATGGATGACATGACATGGACATGGACATGGACATGGACACGAACACAAACAACAACCTTTGGTCTGTGAAACTACAAAATGATAATAAAGCATAACCAGAGACTCAACTGAACAGAGATCGCACTCAATGGTTGGATCAATAGTTCATTTATTAGACATTTTGGATTATACATGATCATTTATTCTTGTGTCACAGTGCCTACCCGAGGAGAATGGCTTGCATATAACAGGTGTTGGGCCAGGCAACAAAGGAGAATGCAGCTCTTCAATATTTTTCCTCTCATTTTAATGAACTGTAATACCAAACTAAAACGGTCAATTATAGAGCAGTGCATAAATGAAAGGTAAGTTATTTTTGGATGGCCACTAGATGATTATTCCTACTCTACAGGCCTGGTCAGACTGATGGAAGTATAAAGCAGACTAGGCCGACTGTTTATTATTGTTATCATAATCAACATCTAGCTATTATTCACATTATTGCAATGTTTTCGTCATGTATTGTTTAAAATAAAAATGAGATATGTTGGGACCTACAATCCTTAGGGCCAACTAACTCACTGTTATGTAATAAAATGTAAATCACTTTATAAGTATTGGCATAGATTAAATATTTTGAATAGTGTGACAACAGGTGATACATTTCTCTGTCTCTCGAGCAACTACACACAGACAAACCCACAAACATGGCAGCATGAAACATAATGCTAGTTTATCAGACTGTCTCTGCCTCCCGATATCTACTTAGATGTGCTCTGTCTGCTCCATCCATACACCCCCATGCATGCACTCAAACACCCACACTTGCACAAAGTATGTGAGCTGTTGTATCTTAGCAACGGGCAAGGTAATTACTGAGAGAGCCAAGGAGCTGGCATGTTGTAGAGCTGCTGATCTGATCCCAGACATAGAGACAGCAAGGCACAGATTGTTGCCCAACAGAAGCCATTGAAAGCCAGGCTTTTATTTTCTAAATAACATTATGTGGGTGATCATTTCAAGACAAGGATGTTGCAATGACTGCCAGAATGATCTCATGCTGTCTGTCTCTAATTTACAGGTGGTAAACGTCAGAGAAGAAGGACATTTTTCAAGTCTGTCATGTAGAATGGATCCTCCCTGTTCCTCCCTGTAAGAGGAGAGGAGGAGACAGAGAATCCCCAGGACGAGGAAGAGGGGGGCTGCAGGAGGTGGAATAGTTGAGCTGTGTGCACAGTAAAGAGAGAGGGAGGTGTGAATCCATAGATCTAGGTAGTGGGAGAATATGGCTAACCAGAGCTTTGGCATTGATGGCCCTGGGAGTCTACTAGCTGTACTGGCCTCACAGAGTGGACTGGCAAGGGGCAGCACCAGTAGTGGAGGAATCACAGCCTCAGATGTGTCAGCCTACTTCAAGCTAATCTTCTTGGGGCTAATCATCTGTATCAGCCTGGCAGGCAACTTGTTGGTGTCCCTACTTATCCTCCGTGACAGGACCCTCCACCAAGCCCCCTATTTCTTCCTCCTTGATCTGTGCCTGGCCGATGCTGTTCGCTCTGCCGCCTGCTTTCCCTTCGTCTTGGTGTCTGTTCACAACAGCTCGGCCTGGACCTACAGTACCCTGAGTTGTAAGGTGGTAGCCTTTTTGGCTGTGCTCTTCTGTTTTCATGCTGCCTTCATGTTATTCTGTGTGGCTGTCACTCGCTACCTGGCCATCGCTCACCACCGCTTCTATGCCAAGCGCATGACGGTCTGGACCTGCGCCGCCATCATCTGCATGGTCTGGACTCTGGCTGTTGCTATGGCATTCCCGCCTGTATTTGATGTGGGGACCTACAAGTTCATCCACGATGAAGACCAGTGCATCTTTGAGCACCGCTACCTGAAGACCAATGACACTCTGGGCTTCATGCTGATGTTGGCTGTTGTGGTACTGGCCACTCACGGCTTCTATGCCAAGCTCCTTCTCTTTGAATATCGGCATCGCAAGATGAAGCCTGTTCAACTGGTGCCGGCCATCAGCCAAAACTGGACCTTTCACGGGCCTGGGGCGACAGGTCAGGCTGCAGCCAACTGGATTGCAGGGTTTGGTCGGGGTCCCATGCCACCCACCCTCCTGGGCATCCGGCAGAATCTACACACCCAACACCGGCGCCTGCTAGGCATGGAGGAGGTGAGGTCAGAGAGGAGGCTGGGGAGGATGTTCTACACCATCACTCTGCTCTTCCTGGTCCTCTGGGCGCCCTACATAGTGGCCTGCTTCTGGAGGGTGTTCGTGAAGTCCTGCTCTATCCCTCACAGGTACCTCACCATCACAGTGTGGATGAGTTTCGTCCAGGCTGGGGTCAACCCCATCTTCTGTCTCCTACTCAACGAAGACCTGAGGAAAGTTCTGAGGGCCCACCTGCCCGCTTACTGGAGGACCAAACAACACCTGCCACAAGACGAGGCATACTGCATCATGTAATGGGAGGGGGATTCAAGTGTGTGTGGAGGAGTTGTTTGTGCGTTCAGAGAGCTTATAGTGGGCTGTGACAAACAGGATGCTCCAGGAAGGTGTTAAGGCAGATACAATGTATAAGTCTACTCTGAAGGTCATACTGAAATGAGCTACGCATTAGAGGAACACTTGTACTGTACATGATTAGAGTAGGGTGTATGTCTTCACATGTACTGTAATGATGCATGAACTAGTTGCATTTGAGCAAAAAGGACATTGTAGGCTACCAAGTCAGTAATAGGCCTGATAATCAAATGCCACTTCAAGATTTGATTGCCTTACACTTAAGATGGATAAACCTGCCCTATGGAAGTATTACTCACAAAGCTGTACATGGAACGATAATCCTACATACTGTACACAGGACTTGAACAACTGGAGAGACATGCACTGGACTATTGATATAATTGCGGGCTTGTTTCTGATTTGAAAAAAATGATACAGCTAAAACTTCTCAGAGGATTCTTAAACCGTGGACGCCTTCTTCATGTGGCTCAGAGAAGACTGAAAGAAATCAAGTGGACATCTTCCTGTTTGTATAAAACACGAATGCCTGTTTTACTTTCTTTATAAACAAAACACATGTTGCAGATGCCACTATTTTTACAAAGGAATTGTGAATTGGATTCATAATGTACAGTGTGTGATCTTATGTCAAGAAAGGAAAATATATTCCTACTCATGTTTTTTTTTATTAATGTGTGTGTCAGTGAGTTAGCGTGTGTGTGCTTGTTTGTTTAAAGTATGGGAGCGAACAAGAGAAAATGATGACAGATTACAATATAGAAGAATATTTCAAAAGAATGGTGTCATTGTATGCCTTGGAATGATGATAAAATATGTAGTGAGATGTCCTATGAATGCAAGGGACTGCAACTGATGGGCAGGTTCAGGTAGACTACAGACAATGATTGAGAGTGAAAAATTACCTGAAAACCATATCTTGTGCATTGTAGGAGGTCCCATGAGATTAATTTTGGCCCCAATGATGATGTATTTGATAGAGCTGAATTAGATGAAGTTGGTAAACAACCCAATACATTTGTTTGAAAAATTACTCTCTAGGGAATGCATCCCAAGTATTTTGGTGTTTCATTAAACCTTTCTTAATATTCGGCACTCCAGAACCTAAATAAGTCAACCATTCCAACGGATGCCCCCTTAACATACTAGAGTGCATATTTCAAACTAAAAAGTGAAACATGGTTAATTATTTCAGATATGGCGTTATTTTCTATAGTCTTGTTTCTGTACAGTATAATTGAAGTGGTTATTTTGTCCACACATCAATAAAGAGTCTACTTTTGCTGCATTTGGATTCCACTGTCAATGCACTTTCATTTCTGGCCTACATTTGACAACACTGGCAATAATATATGTTACATGTAAAATATTACATTTGAGATAAAGAAAACATTGTACAATTATGTTGGAATACACAAATTATAATATTTTGAAGATCTGTTAGTCTGGAAAGGCAGTTATAGTTATATATAAACCTTTATTGCTACTTAAATGTCTTCACAAAAAGAGTGTATTTTCACTCTGCTGGGGTATTCTACCTTTGGAGATTAAGGTATTGAAAAATATTCAGAAAACCAAATTAAGTATGGGTTCATAACACTGAACAGTACAAACTAGCTGTTGACATTATAAATGCATTGGCAACCAACTGCTGGATTGAGGATTTAGAATGATTCCTTCGGATATAATCAAAATAGACTTGGAGTTACAATAACTTATAGGGTATCTTGTGGAGTTAAAAAAATGTTGGTCAAAAAGTTCAAGCTCTGCACACCAGGGGTGCCCTGGTTGTAAAATGTTTTATATCAGAACATGTAAACAAGACCAAACTACACAACCTTTATAACATTACAGTAGGCTAGGGTTTATTCAATGTATGCGTATAATAAATATATTAATCTGGAGTCTTTTAATCTAGAATGAAACACAAACTAGCATATAGAACACACAAAATACACACACTTAAGACACGCACAATGTTTCATTACAGTAACATCACTTTTCAAAGTATTTTTCTGTGTTGTTTTAAAGTGAATTTGTCAGTACTAATTTAGTTTGATCTGTGATTTAGTGCCATGCACATCATACCAACCCATGACACTGAGGAATGCTTAATAGGCAAAGATTAAGGGACTGGTAAGATTTAAGGAAATAAGGCTGTCAGGTCACTCATTACTGCTTCTTAACTGTTACATAACAGGTTAGCTAGCGCTCCAAACAGTCTGACAGAACAGGTTATGCAATACAAATAGTGAAGGAATTGCCTTTGAAAGATAACATTTCATGCTGCACATATGTGCACACCAGGTTAAGTTGACATCCTAATAGTACAAGCCCTGGCACATGCATGTTTCTCCAGGTTAGTGTTCTTCAGTTTGCAAAGACACAGCTGTTGCATGTAGAAGTGTTTACCTACGCAGAAGTCCTAATATTACCAACACCCTTGACAATAAGCCAACAAAGCCAATAACAATTTCAGGTTGTAACTGTCCATCAATGCTGCCTCAGCAGTCTAGTACAGTTGTAAAAACTAATTATTGGACGGACAAGAGCTTTTTCAGTAGTTTTTTCCCAGAGCATGGAAGCATTTGGTTGGTGGACTACTTCTGTTCACGCCTCCAAATGATGACCATGCCTGTGGAGTCAGCGGAGGCCAGTAGACTCTCATCACAGTTGAAGCTGACATCTAGCACCGGCCCTCCATGGCCCTGCAGCTTGTTCACTATGGCCTTGGTGTTGCGTTCCACATCAAAGAAGTACACACAGGCATCCTCACTGCCAGTCACTGAGACCGAGATGGAGTTCAAGAGAAGAAAAGGTAGAGGGGAGTGACAAAGAGAAAAAAAAGAGTAAGGATATAAGCAGACTAAAACCTGACAAAAACATGGAAAAAGGTTATTTGTACAGATGGTTTTATGTTCACATAAAGATGACTATGTGACTGTGACAGAATGTGCTGACTGTAGCAATAAGGATCTCAAAGAATGAAGCTATTGATGAAGAATCAATCTTAGCATAGGACAGCATGATTAAACCTCCTTAGGACAGCATGATTAAACCTCCTTAGGACAGCATGATTAAACCTCCTTAGGACAGCATGATTAAACCTCCTTAGGACAGCATGATTAACCCTCCTTAGGACAGCATGATTAAACCTCCTTAGGACAGCATGATTAAACCTCCTTAGGACAGCATGATTAACCCTCCTTAGGACAGCATGATTAACCCTCCTTAGGACAGCATGATTAAACCTCCTTAGGACAGCATGATTAAACCTCCTTAGGACAGCATGATTAAACCTCCTTAGGACAGCATGATTAAACCTCCTTAGGACAGCATGATTAAACCTCCTTAGGACAGCATGATTAAACCTCCTTAGGACAGCATGATTAAACCTCCTTAGGACAGCATGATTAAACCTCCTTAGGACAGCATGATTAACCCTCCTTAGGACAGCATGATTAAACCTCCTTAGGACAGCATGATTAAACCTCCTTAGGACAGCATGATTAACCCTCCTTAGGACAGCATGATTAACCCTCCTTAGGACAGCATGATTAAACCTCCTTAGGACAGCATGATTAAACCTCCTTAGGACAGCATGATTAACCCTCCTTAGGACAGCATGATTAAACCTCCTTAGGACAGCATGATTAAACCTCCTTAGGACAGCATGATTAAACCTCCTTAGGACAGCATGATTAAACCTCCTTAGGACAGCATGATTAAACCTCCTTAGGACAGCATGATTAAACCTCCTTAGGACAGCATGATTAAACCTCCTTAGGACAGCATGATTAAACCTCCTTAGGACAGCATGATTAAACCTCCTTAGGACAGCATGATTAAACCTCCTTAGGACAGCATGATTAAACCTCCTTAGGACAGCATGATTAAACCTCCTTAGGACAGCATGATTAAACCTCCTTAGGACAGCATGATTAAACCTCCTTAGGACAGCATGATTAAACCTCCTTAGGACAGCATGATTAAACCTCCTTAGGACAGCATGATTAAACCTCCTTAGGACAGCATGATTAAACCTCCTTAGGACAGCATGATTAAACCTCCTTAGGACAGCATGATTAAACCTCCTTAGGACAGCATGATTAAACCTCCTTAGGACAGCATGATTAAACCTCCTTAGGACAGCATGATTAAACCTCCTTAGGACAGCATGATTAAACCTCCTTAGGACAGCATGATTAAACCTCCTACCGACACAGGCCCCCTGTCTGAAGGACATGAGAGGGCAGAAGATGCTGTGGAGGGGCTGGGAGCCATGCTGGATGGGGAAACTTCTCTTCAGCTGCAGAGTGCCTTCGTTGTCCACCACTCTGTAGATAGCAGCACAACACCCAATTCATTCTAATTAAAAGTAGCACTACCCGACCTGGGAAATATGACTGATTCAAGAATTCCTATTGTATGCATTCTTTAACAAAGGGCCAACATTGACCTCTTAGACACTGACCTGTAGAGTAACAGCTTGTTGACACAGGCGTTCACGAGCAGAGAGGGGTCCCGCGCCTCGCGACTGATCCATGAGCGGGCTGATATACTGCAGATGGAGCTGCCCTCACTCACCACCAGACGCTTGGCCTTGGTCAGCTTCCCTGCGTGGGTAGAAGGGTCCCATCTGTTTCATAGATGCTAGCATACTGACAGGTTACTTATGTAACACCTTATCAAGAGTATGATTTGATACACAGTGGTTGGGATGTTTGGTCAATGTACCTGTGGCCATGTCGAACAGGAAAGAGAAGATACTGCCTCGGTCATCTCCAGCCCAAAGGATTTTCCCTGGGGCATCAAAGGACATAGACAGCACCCGACCTGTCAGTTTACTGGACCCGCCCTTAACCTTCTTTCCAGTGGAGATGTTGACCACCTGCAGCAGGTGCTTACTGCTTCCCACCTGCACAACACAACACAGACCGACCATAGATGGTAGTTACAGACTGTGGTCAGAGCAGCATAGAGAGAACTCAAAAGTTGTCGTCCCAAGAATTTCAGTGCCCAGTCTGACCTTGTGTTGTTCTGTGCACCTGACAATAAAAACTTGAAACTCGAGAACAGGGGCTCCAGCTGTAGATGTTACTCACAACAGTCAGGTTGTTGTTCATGGGCTGGAAGGTGCAGCAGAGCAGCTCGCTGGCCTCGGGGTCTCGGACCTCTCTGATGCACCGGCCGTCCTCTGTGTTCCAGATACGCAGAGTCCCGTCCAGAGATGTGGACACTATTATGTCATTACTGAGGGACCAGGCAAAGTCAGTGACGGGGCCGCCATGGCCTTTCAAAGTGACCTTCACGCTGGGAGGAGACGGGGACAAGGTCATGATGGAAAGCGTGCCGTCCAGTGAGCAGCAGGCCAGCAGGTGCTTGTCATCGTTGGCAAACTGCAGCCGAGGAACTAGAGAAAACAACCAGATAAATCACAGGATGTTTCTATTTCACTCTTTTTTTCTTTTTTTAAACCCATATTCTCCCTTCTCCTTACCAGCAGAATCCACATGTTGGTCAAATATGTGATGCATGCCAGCAAACGCATAATTTTCACTCAGAGTGGTGTCTCCAGCCATGGCCCGGCTGGCCTCTGCCACCGAGGTGGGAACCAAGCTGCCTGGAGGCCTGTAAGCACAAACCAACGCAAGCACAATTTCAATGGCATGTCATGAATCGTAACTGAACTAGGAAACAGATGTGATTGAAGAAAGTGTCTGTAGCTCTCTGGCTCTATGTGAATTGGAGTGGAGAGTGAGGAAGGTTCCTTGGTACCTCTCATCATAGACTGCCCTGTTCATCTGGGCCTGGAGCTGGTAGGAGCCTCTGCTGACGGAACGCCTGTGGCCACGAGCCCCCTGTGCACGAGGGTCCTCCTCAAAGTCCTGAGAGAGGAAGTGAAAGAGAGAAAAAGACAATCTCTGGAAATGAGTGTCGTTCAACAAAGCACCGCAGCTCACATTTCTTTAAATCAACCTGAAATTACCAAATTCACACTGTTGTCTTTCTCTGTGATCGGTAAATCTCCTTCACTCCCTTATAGAAGATGGTAACACCATCCCTCCCACTCATACTCGGTGCACCTACACAACCTAAGTGGCCATATGATTATGTGAGATAGTCTTCCAAACTCTCTCCAAACGCTTCAGTAGTGCAGCTGTCTCTCCCTGTAGCTGACCCTCCCGCTCTGTCCTGTTCTCTGTGTCTGAGTCTGACCTCCATACGGTCCAGTGTGGTGCGGGAGCTGCGCACACTGCTGGCTCTGAAGCTGCTCTGCTCAGACAGGGGCCCGTAGCGTAGGCCCAGCAGCTGGCTGCGCAGCTTCAGGTACTGCCTGCGCACACCAGGCTCAAAGCCACACTTGGCGTTTTCTCTGAGAAGCTGGCTGCGCCGACGGATGTATTGCGTGCGGAACTGTGGAAACGTAGGCGTGCGGTAAGCATTGTACCTGTGGGATGGAGAGAAATGGGGAGAAAGGCGTATTTGTAAACAAATATATAAGCAAACATTGTGTGCATTTTCACCTTAAATTGTATAAATATCCGTTAAAGTTTACCTTGCGTCCACGGCCAACACTTGCTGCCAAACTGCAGCCATTCCACAAACACTTAGGGTTGAGGGAAAGCCACTGCCTTAGCAGATGTCAGATTCTAGAGACATACACAAGACATGACTACCTTATATCCAAAGACAATCTGATCATAAGAATTTAATGTGTGTGTAGAGTGGGACCCAGGAATCGTTGCGTGCGTGCGTGCGTGCGTGCATATGTGTGTGAGTGTCTGTCTGTCTGTTCTACATGGCTACGTAGAAATTCTGAACCCCATCAGCTAAAACGTAGCTAGCAACACAAGGAAGACACATAGAAAGCTGGTGTGCATATGGACATCATTAAATTATCTTGCCTCGATCTTACAATTAGACTTTTGCGAACAGATAGCTTGTCTCATCGCGACAGAATGATTTGCTAACCAGCTAGCTACAGCTGGCTGGCGTTAGCCTAGCTCGATACTGTCTGTACAAGGAAAAGAAAAGAAAACTGAACTGAAAATGAGATTGTCTTTTGAACTTAATTGCTACTATCTAATTTTACATAGAGTACTTCTTATGATTTCTCTTGCGTTGACACTATAATGAAGTACACCAATGTTAGCTCACATCATACCTACCTTCCTTCCTTAGCTTCGCTCCATCGTTGGTCGGTATCTGTCAAATTTAGTCATGTGACACATGTAGATCCTGCCCAGTTGCCGGATACACTAACATGTACACCAGTAAACTGCTACGTTGCACTGTAAAAACAAATCCCCATGATTTAGCAGTCAAATATGACCACTGGTGGCAAACTTTCTTAAATATTTTATGATACTGGAAACCAATAGCAAGACTCGATGAAGGAAAACGATGTTCAATTAGTTCAATTCAATTACTAGTATCAAATTATACGAAATTGTTCTCCAATAGCCTACCCCACATCACAGACACACTGAGGACAAACTTACCATACTCACTAAGAAATACTTAGAAATACTAGTTTTTTTTTATTGATTACAATATAATGAAATGTCTTCCTTGTTGTTGATAACAAGTCATTGTTGGTCCTCACAGTCACACAATAGTGGGATTAGAAAATATGGTCGCGTGCTCAGAGGTTTCGCCTGAGCTCAGCAAAGGCCCTCAGAACGGTCCTCACGCGCAGCTGACGGGGCTCTTTGCTTGTTCCGGATGGTCTTTCTGGAAGGGGCCCCGGTGACAGGAGCATTCAGCACCCAGAGCCATAAATGAACGAGTTGAGCGCCACATAAGCACTCGCCTACATTTTCTAATAGAAGCAAGGACTTTGGAACGCAGCCAAGATGCCCGGAAAAGGTGAGAATACACTTAATTAAACATAATTCATTTAATTTGCATTGCATCTTATTGCCAAACTTGTTTTTCCTTAATTGATTGCATTGCATTATCAAGAAAGATAATTTTATTCTGGCCAATTTAGAAAAATGGCCTCTAGACTTTGTTACAAACCTGTATCGATTGGAACCATTGCCATTGGCTTTTTTTTCAATAATGGATCAAATATTGGAATTAAGGAAGACATTATTGAGCTGTTTCAATTCTAGTTTCTCTCAAATTGACATTCTTAGGTAATAAATCGGACAAGAAATCAGCTACCAAGGTAAGAAAATCTACACAAAAGATCAGTCGGTAACACTTTAGATGATCTCACCAAATTCATAATTTATTACTAATGATACATTTTGTATAAACAATAAATAACTATGGTGAACAAACCGTTAACTAATAGGTAACAAATTGGTTATTAATAATGAATTTGGTGAGCTCATCTAAAGTGTTACCGATCAGTCTTTATGTTTATTATTTCTGTCATCAACCTCTGGTAAATTTGTATTTGAGAATGTTCCAATTTTACTCTGAGTAAACAGTTTAATATTTCCTGTAAAGCAACCTCAGAGTCCTAAGGAACAGCCAAAGAAAGGTGATCAGAAAGGAGATGATAACAAACAAAAGCAAGGAGGTAAGTATTTACATGATGTATTATTCCTAAACTAGTTGAGGAATAACTGCATCTGGTTGGGGTTCAGTTATAAGCTATATAGCCTTTAAAAATATATGGGTTAAGTAATTTAAACTATACAAGCCACTTATTCTCAGTACCGGTCATATGTTTGCAGAGCTTGTAGGTGTTTGCTGTGTGTTTCCAGTGAAGGTATCTGTCTGTGTTTCATCCCCTCGCAGGAGAGCCGAAGGGAGAGAAGCAATAACTTCCAGGCATTTGTAAAGATGGCTTTGGAGACACTGCTGGGATCCTGCCACCGCAAGCATGGGGGTCCTCCGGGCAGGCAAGGATGAGAACAAGCTCTCCTCCCTTCCCCTCTTTTTCCCTGGACCTGCAGACAAGGCTTCTATCTTGTCTAGTCTAACATCAGCACTCATCTGGTCTCCTCACTCTGAGGCAGAACATGAACTTGATCTCCATCCATCACTGTTGTTCACCTACCCAATGCCAGTCCCCTCACCTTCCATCCTGTTTCCTTCCCTCCAACGCTCTGCTCTGGCCAGACTGAAGCTTGGGAAAACACACAACGTCATGTCATGCTCAGGATCTGAGCTTTAAACTCAACCCTTTAACCAAACTGTCTTTCCCTATCTTAACCCACCTCTCCCCCAAACTCCATTATTTGACTAACTGTCTAATGGTCCAATCCATTTGTATAAATACATAAGATAATAAATGACTATCTCATAAAGCAATCCAGCAGTTGCTTGATAAATATGTTATGTCATGTGGCCGCAAAAAAAACAAGAATGGCAATTTAAATATCTTACCAAATTTTATTAAAAGCTCCTGTCAGTAACTTAATATCTAAAGTAAAAGTTCCACAACAAAGAAACTAAATGTTATCAATATTTTAGAAGAGTGGAAAGAGGATGTGTGGTAAGGCTGTACACTTGTGCATTTTATCATTTGTAACATGAATAATGAAACATGCCTATAGTCCACACCATACTGAATACTTGTCACTTTATAACCATGGAGATACAGGAGAGTCCTACATTTAATGTTACAACAATAAAATGGGAACACATCTTGAAAATGTTCTGATGTACAATTACTGATCAGGCAACCACATTGAAAGGATCAAATGACACATACTAAACGTAAAATAACATACCACAATAAATTATTCTATTATTGAATATGATAAAATAATAACAGCCTGTCATTTGCAAAAACATTCTGGATTGTAAGTAACAATGAAATTGAATTCTTCTTTAAACCTCTTATCTGTGCTTTATCTACACAATGATAAACTGTCTCTTATTTGAAACTAGGGATTGCATGCTAAAGAAATAAGTGCGTAATACACATAGCAAATATTTCTTTATATACAAACAAAGGAAAAACCATAGAGGAAGAGCGTCCTTTTCCAGTCAGCTGTAAACTGGGTAGCAAGATAACAAGTACATAGGATGGCGTGAGAGGCTGATCACCTCCATACTGACAGTTACTGATTGCGAATCGCAGAGTCATATGCCACGTCTGTCACAAATCCAGTTCAGGTAGAACAATGTTCTGAGGACGGAGAAGGGCATTATTTCAAGTGTATCAAAAATACTCCCCAGCAGGATGTAGAGTAGATAGGCCATGTCCTGAGCACTTTTGGTTTGGAGGAGAAAGTTTAAAGCCTAGACATGAGCTCTATGTGTCCCGTGCACAAGGATGGCACAGTGCAGGAGGGACGCCCCTGTTCCATCAAGCCCCTCTCATTATTGCTCGCCTTCTTTCTCCCTCAGTCCACAGCTCTATTAAAGGATGATGCGGTAGACCACCCAGCAACCAAAAGTCAGCCAGTGAGACATCCAGCTCAGGTCAGTCCACTTCTGAATCGTGTGGTTGGCCACATCGCCCTGTGGAGGGAGACGGAGGGAGGAACCTCTATGAAGGGCTAGAAGTAAAGGCAAGCAGTTCTGCGTGTGATCTGCACAGTCACATACTGTGTAGTCTTGAAATTGTACCTACCTCATCATCATCCATATAGTCCACACTGGAGTTAAAGACAGAGCCCAGGTAGGCCAGGTGGAGCACTGTCAGGGCACTGAAGGCAATATTAATGATGTATACCCACAGGGCCTGTTCAGAGGGAGGGGGAAACATCATGGAGAAAGCCATGGACAGAGAGGCAAAGATATTTTCAGATCGGTAAGATCGACATAGATTAAATTATTGCAATACCTTTTTGTTCTGGTGATTGCAGTTTGCCCCACATTTCTTTGACAGAATACATGCGTTGAAAATTGTTGCTAGTCTCTTCCGCAAAACTGAAAAGACAGAAATACAATGAGACAGAGAGACAGAGCAACGCTTTCAATATCCCACCAGCACAGGTCTTTACAAAATTATATAAGGGACCAAGTGAGGTCAATTAAATTGTTACTATAACATCTCTCTTGTGCCAAGTGCAGAAAACCGAGGAGATCTGTGTGATCATGTGTGCCATCTTACCGTGCTCGATGTATGTAATGAAGCCCAGAGACAGCAGGACTGCACCCAGATGGAAGCTCAGACCCTTCACATCAAAAGTTTCAAGAGTCAGGAACACTCAGGAGGTTAAGTCATACTTGGCTGGAATAGGGTACAACAACATACTCACATGCAACAGTGCACTGGCTGTGTATGTCACTAGGATGGCAGGAAACGTTCCAAGACTGAGAGCACTTGTGAAAACATCTGTTCAATCCGAAACAATTTTTTTTCAGTTCTCAAGCCAGGACATGCTGTTATTTTTATGAAGAAACTATACATTCAAAACCATTAAAATAAAAACTTTAGCTACATATATGTAGTACAGTTGCACAGTGTTCAAATGAAGAAGAACATTTTTGAAACGCTCAGCCCCATGTTCACATTAAAACTTACAGGTGTTAAGCCAGCTGGACATGGGCAGATTCCAGGAAGTTACCACTTCTACCATAGACCTTGGGAACTCAACATTCAGGGGCTTGGCCACAGTCATATCCCTGAAGAACAAAGGGCAGACATGTATACTGGGAAATCTGACAGGCAGCTGAATTGAATGAATGTGTACTGATTAGTGTGGCATTAAGCTGCTTTCATGGCACTGACCATTTGAGGTTGTCCTTCTCCTCAGTGAAGCCTGCTCCTGCCAGAGTAGTGGTCGTTTCACTTAGGTAACTGACAAAATAGTTGCTGAAGTGAAAGGAGACTGCATTTTCATAGGCTAGCAGCCACCTAAACAAAGTTCAGAAGAAGGGCATACCATTCTGTTACAACGTAAACACAAAGGTTACTCATCACCATGTGTAAAATAAACTTTGTTGTTAATTAGTGAGGAATGAAAAACATACCTTGACCCAAAGCCTCTGAGATCCACATCATTAAAAGAGAATGTTGAGCGATTAATCACTTATCAACACTTCTCTAACTAACACACATTTGAAAATCTTACCATGTTTGTGTGCATCATGGTGAGTGTGGGCAAGGGTAAGTAGGATGTGGAAATTCTGGGGTGGGTTTGATGGGGGTACAGACGTGCAGGTGATGGGGGAGGTGTCCCGGCTGGTAATTTGGGAATGCACATGCAGTACAGAAACAGATGAAACAGGACACACAAAACAAAAATGCAATGAGAGTATATATAGTATATTATTAATAAAATACATAATTACCTGATCTTTCTTCTCTTTTTGCTGGAGCCCAGAAACAGGGAGAGAATGTGGAAGCATTAGTGCAACACTAATGAGGCAGTAAGCAAGTACTATGGAGTTAGGAAGTCAACCAACCTGCGTAGCAGCTTATCCCCATAGATGGGGATGAAGTAAGGAAAAAGGTAGGGGGCGACACAGTTCGAGATGACCAGACAGAGCTGGCTTTTCACCCAGCTGATGCACACTTTGAATGTCCAGGAGAAACTCTGTCAACGAGGAGAGAAACACAGACACCAGAATCTTTTCTTCTTTTCTGTTTTCCAATTTGTTTCCACTACCTCATTGATCTATCCTAACGCCCCTCATTACAGTTAGGATCTTACCAGCTTGTGCCCTTCTAAGGCCTCTCTGTAGCTATTGAAGCTGATCCAGGGACCAAAGATGACAGTTCCCACAAAATAGATATAGCCCATGAACTCTATAGGTGATGGCACATTGGTCACAACGCCCCTGTCCAGGTCAAAGGCCAGAGATATGGCCTTCATCGCAACAACCATCTGGGAACCTGGACCAACAGATTACAGTTATAAAACATTCACTGAATACCAAATGTCTTGTTCACCCACCAAAGACATCAGACACAACAACATAAGACTTAAGGCATGTGACCTGCCTCTCATTTTGTGCCAGGTGGTGGTGTCCATCATATGCAACTCTCTGGAGAAAGGAAGTGGAACACATCTTTTCAGTCCGGATTCGAATTAACAGTTAAACAAATATGAAAACAAACACTGCTTTGACAGGTAACTTAGTGCCAGAGAGGGCTGAGCCCAGGGCTCACTTACCCCAGCAGCAGGTATATGAGCACAGTGATTGATATGAAGGAGCCTCGACAGCTGGAGTGTCGGCACAGGAAGAGGATGAGGTAGCAGAGAAGGCTGAGCAGCACCACCCACACCATGTGGAGCTCAAAGAACAAGTAGAGGGTGTAAAAACCTCCTACAACTGTGCTTAGGTGCTTTACATAGGATGGGAGACCTGGTCACAGGCAAAAACAAAGGAGTATACTTTCTGTCATTCTTAGGCATCTTACAAGTCCTTATTTCATGAAAGTTAAAAGGAGCTGGGTCAAACACCAAAAACCTGCTACTTTGTAAATGAATAAAGAGGAATCTCACCCAACATCCAGAGGAGTCGACAGAGCAGACAGATGACCAAAAGCTGCCACACCTGTTCCAGGCCCTGCTGAGCTGTGGGCAGCAGGCAGCCCTCTGCAAGCTCTTGGAAGAACTCCTGTCTGCTAAAGGCTGCCATCACACCATGTACTCACACACCTGACAGGACAAACAAATCAGTGTTACTCATATGGTACCAACCAACCCTTCAGTTGTCACCATCTCAATGTGAAATATGCCGGCAGCCAGACGAGAAACGACATATCCCACCATGCACCGCGACTGACACCAGACATCCCCCCCACATCCGTGCTGTGCACTAACCATCCACTGTGGGGTTTAACGATGTCAACGATCTCATACTACTAAAAGCTATTGTTGTGTTTTTACCTACTTATGTAAGTGAATCCATTAAAAAAGAGCTATAAATTGACGATATTGCAGGGGAGACACATTGCTCACAGTAAAGATCATGAGCTAGCTTCCCTGTATTATGCGCAGTGCAGTTGTCTTCATATCTGTTTACCCATAACTAGACCTTTTGGCTTTATAACGGTTATTGACTATTACTGGTGACAATGGTCAACCGTGAACCCAGACAACCGGTCTCATAAAAGCAAGCAGTTCAAATAGTCTACGTGACCCCTCATCATGTGAGGCTGCTCTCCCCCAGCACATCACTGTCACAGACACTCATTGCTGAGCTTTCAGTGAAAATGCTTCTTACCCCAATGAATCTGCAGCAAGTTGTTCCGTAAAACGTGTAATTCAGCCCGTCTCTTAAAACATAACTTGTCACATCTGTTTCATTAACACTAGATCCAGATGCTGGTAATCTGAAGAACACCAATGGTCAACAGCATCAGCAGCTTCTGTCACTCATGATCCTACTCATTCAGAGCTGCCCTGGGATATATATGGTCCAATCATTTTCTTCGCTCGAGAAATTTAACCAATCTTCGCTGTCCTTGGCACCAAGTGCACCCACTGAGCGAATCATAAACAATATTAATCAACGATAGTTGGTTTGAACCAATGAGATATGTACACCAAATAACATGTTCCGCCCTCTAACCCAAACCGATCCGGGACTAGTTTCGAGGAGTGGTGGTGCATAGTGTGCCATAGTAGAATATAATTTAACTAAACTGATTTATTTCTGATTTATTAACTATGCACTCTTTAAAGAACGATTACCTCTGTGAATAACATTGGGTGAAAAAGTTTACTATCTGTGAGTCAACATAACACATTTTTACACGTGGGTGGCATTTTTATTTGTTTTGAAATGTAACTGTCCAATTTGAATCTTTGAAACAAGTTGCATGTCTCTTCTATTGTATACGGTCTAACATCGAGGACATAAGGAAAAACTTCAATCCAGTAATTATTCAACAAACCATACTTACATTTACATAGAGGAGTTTCCTACTACAATTGCTTGACAGTAATTGACTTGACTGAACATGGAGGTTAATAAAGCCACTGAAATATGTTATACTGATGCAACCTATAGTCTAGGGCAGTGGGTAATTCAATTTAATCAACATCATGTGTTACTGAGTGAATTTATTGGTTTCCTCCTTAACATGCATTACAAAACAACAAGATTCTAATCCTTGGAGGTGGTGAACAGGCGCACACATCAGGTAGAGGTGTCAAGGTCAGTAGTCTACTAGCCCACTGCATTACCATGTGGCTGTACAAATAGGCTATTAATATGCATCTATACAGCATATTTACGTTATGCTTTAGAGGTTGGCTACATTTACAAGGTTATCATGGTTACATTCTTTGTATAGAATGGAGGTTAGAATCGATACAGGCACTAGGAATGTTTCAATGACGGGCAGTTTCATTTAGGCTATGTTGTGATGAAGAACAGAAGACAAGTTATTTTAAACAATGAGTAGCCCTCAACTGCCAATGCCCCCCAAAAAAGAAGAGACGCCACCTAAAAGAAAAAATATGGAATTCGAAAAATGGAATACTAAAGTGCAGCTCAGAATGTTTTCATATCATGGTCTCTAGTAGACTTCCATTAAAATGTTATCAAAATAACTCATGCAAACATTTTTGCATGAAAATATTTGCGTGATAATACAATATTACATAAATCTGTGGATGCATTGACAAAGTATGTGTGAAGATACAGTATTATAATCTATAACTTTGAAATGATCATAATGATCATGTGTCATCACAGCACAACCTCTATGTCATAAGCTATTCGATGCATTTTGGGTGGTTTCTTGTGCACAGACCATAACTCCTCTTCCTTCCCCAAGGCTGAAGTCATAGGAACAGAAAGATGCCTTTTCATCTCTTTCTTTTCTTTCTTCTTCTTCTTCTTTTTGGACACATTCAAATTTACTGGCAAAAAGCAGTTTGAGTTGAATGATGTCTGATTAGTCAACCTAGGCATTTGACTGAGTTTTTGTTCAAGTTGCTGTTGCAGTTTGTCCTGAAGCCTATACTGACGCAGGACATCAGACTTATGAGCTATGTGATTAGGCAAGGCAGGTGTTTGGTTTAAAGCCAAAACCAAAGTCGGAGTCTCAGCCTCCTGTGAAGGAATAGGCTCTGGGTCAGAGTCAGAGTCATGCTCCAAGTCTGGAGGAAGTAGAGTTGGGCCTTCCCCAAATGGGAGCACATGCTTCTGGCAGAACAGCACACCGCAGGTCTTGCAGCGGTACATCTCTTCCTTACAATGGATAGACTGATGGCGCTTTAGGTTGTGGTGTGTGGTAAAGGAGCGCTCGCACTGGTCACAAGGGTAAGGGCGCTCACCTGTGTGGACACGCTGGTGCTCGTTGTAGTGGCTGCGGCTCAAGAAGCGTTTACCACACACACCACAGGGAAAAGGCCTCTCTTCATCATGAAACTGCTTGTGTCTCACAAGTTGAGGGAAAGTAAAGAAGTTCTGTTGGCATTTGTCACAGTGATAGTAGCTCCCAGGAGCGTCCATTGTGGGTGGTATCAGCACCGGCAGGGGGCGCTTGAATACTTGAGGCAGCAGTGCTGGTATTTTGAATGTTGGTGTTGACTGCACTTTTGTAATCACTGGCAGTTTGTACTGCTCTGTTTCAGTAACAGAAAGCAAAGTATCGTTCACTTTCACTGTTGCCGCCATCTCCTCCGCCCTGTGTCCTCAAACTCTGGGGGGGGGGGAAACGAAATAAATGATATACATTAGTGATGTTACGCGTGTTCATGAAGCTGTATCGACCTTTCGAAGGAATGGGTACCGATACAAAAGTGTCGAGCAAATAACACGTGATCACCCGTCGAAACTTCGGACGTCACACAAGCAGCTGACAGTGTCGTGCTACGGTCTATAGGTTCCGAGACAAACAGCGTTTTATTCAAACGCTTAAAATACATCAGAAATCACTAATATTAGTAGGTTATAGAGGAGACATATTTTCGGACGCTATAGAATACATTCATTGACAGAGCCAGAGATACAGATATATTGCCAGAGCTAGATGGACAGAGATAGATACAGATGTGAGAGAGTAGGTGTACACAAGCACATACACCTTTCTCTAGTTTTGCCTGTCTTCATATGTGGCCATCCCTTTCCCAGTTGCAAAAGCATGTCCTAAACCTTCAATTTGCATATACTTCCACTAAAACGAGGTCAACGGCTTTGATCTCACAATCTTAGCTACACTGAGGGGCAGCGCTCTTACCACGAGGCCAAACTCAACCTAGCTTACCATGTGAATAATGCAAAGCAAACAGCGAGGGTGACGGGTGTTTTAGAGGATATAGTAGTTAAGAAAAGGAAAAAACGTGCAGAAGTGATTTTAAACTATAGCCACATTTGTCTTACCGCTATATCGACGACCCAAAAGCAACAGCTGGAAACTTGAGGTGGCTTTGTTTTCGGTGAGACGGCTGCAGGCTACTTGCATACAGGCTCTGTTGCATATTTCTGGTGCAACTACACAATCCGCTTGAAACCAAGATGCAATGTAGGTTCCTATGTAAAATAGTTCCTGTTGAAACTAATCTCACTGAACCCTCCTGTTGTGTTCGTTTATTGTTACTACTTTTGTGTTCCCGGTCAAAAGTGACCGCCTCATTATAGCTGACTATAATTCCATAAAAATACATATATTATCAACTAATGTTGTATTACATCTTTTTAGCAACTTAAGTTCTTGCAAACATTACAAGTTTTAAACTTCTGTTTGCCATTTATGGCCTGTAGGCCTCTTTGACACAATTGTATGCAACTCATTTTTGAGTGAAAGAAGCATAATATATGGATTATTTTGAATATGTACGCTTGGATGTTGGTCGGGTCTATCTCCTTCCAGTTGTCTTTGTAAACACATCTACCCTCCAAGTTAGTCATGTTTATGACTATGGTTTCAATGGACTCTGTCAGGAACAGTTTAAAGCAGGATTTTATGTCACCAACCCGGGAGATGGCATATCTGGTTGGCCCTGGGGTCATCCTTATCTCATTTTCAGTCGACAGTCGACTTCTCCACTCAAGTGGTGATGAAGAACAAACCACAAACTCCCATTCTTGAACAGGAATGTCACAACAACCTCAGCAGGGCCCTCTTCCTCATCACTAGATTGTTCAACATCGGTTGTCTCTTCGTCTGGATCATATTCTGTGTGTGTGTGTATGTGTGTGCATATGTGTACTCAAACACATGTGCATGTTGGGTCTGGGAGGTTATGTGTGTCCATTTGTTGTATGGGTGTGTGCCTGAACAAAATTTTATTTAAAAAATCTTAGTTTTACCCATTTTTTTTTAATGACCGGTCATTTTTGACCGGGAACACCACAGGTGTACAAAAGTTAAATAAAACACCCAAATTTTTATGAAATTCCTAAATATTTTTGGGGGCTGTTTAGATACCCTGTGTGGACAAAGTCATTGACCCTTATGGCAATCAGAATAAATTAACTACATTTTTTCAGGGAGAAAACAAGTAAATCGGTCACTTTTGACCGGAACACAACAGGAGGGTTAATAGAAAAGCAGAAATACAAACAATTGTTCTGCCGTGCAATCGTTGACATTGATTTTATTTGTATCTGTTGACACCGACAGAAAAAAAGCACGCGTGTAAATACAATTAGTCTAGGTACTACTGTCCTTAATTTACTGTCCAAAATAGGTTACAACAGCCGACGACACAGACTATCCGATTGTAGATATAGCTTATTTGAAATTAGAACTTTGTATCCCACTATGAATCAGTAACATACGAAAATGATTGGCATTTCACATTCACATAATCGTTGTTGTTGCATTACGAAGAAAATGTAGCTAGGTGTCGCTGTAGCCTAAATTTAATTAATTCAGACATGTTGACGCTTGTTTTCAGCCTATGAGTGAGAAGTGGTAAGAGACTGATCATAGACTGCAGTCCAGACACAATCGTGGACATTTCTGGAGTCGATCAATATTGTATCAAATAATTGTTTTACTCCACTGAGAGAAACAGACTTCAACACCACTCAGACTCTTGCTGACCTGTCTTGGACTATGCTGCTTTAACATTTGTTATCTGATTGAACTTGTGAGCCCTGGCAGCGGATGGGTTACCTGTGGAGTGTACTAGCCTGTAAATGGTTCTTTGTTTGGCTTGTGTCTCAAATATTTGGCATTAGCTGTTTTCCTCCCCCCTCTTCCTCACTCCTTCCCTCAAGGTGACTCTACTCCATCTGCCCCTTTCTTTCTCTTGCCAATCCCCCTTTAAAAGTCCTCACTACAACAACAATTCTGGGATACCTTTCAGATTGTGACTCCTTTGTCAACACCGATATCTGTCAGTATCTTACATGCTTGTCTCGTGTCTTGTGTTTGGAAAGTGTAACAAGGCACTTTAATGTTGAAACAATCGGGTTGTGTGTGTGTGTGTGTGTGTGTGTGTGTGAGAGAGAGAGAGAGAGAGAGAGAGAGAGAGAGAGAGAGAGAGAGTGAGTGAGAGGGCTGTGAGTGTGTGTGAGAGAAAAGAGACCTAGCACCGCAATAGAGTGGTGTAAAAGTTATTTGAAATAACCAATTCCATCTCTCTTACTCTGACCAGACAGTACACTCAATCTGTTATTTAATGTTAGCATCATCTAAGCCACTGCCAAGGTGACTTTTTTTACTCTCTAGGACAGATCTAGCAATGTAGTCGTTTATCTGTTGATCTATCTCCTTCATCTACCCACTCAACATCCCCAGTGTAATTACCCTTAACTTCACTCCTTCTTGCATCAGTCCCTTGTCTAAGGGGTAGAAGAGAGAGACCGGGGAGAGGAGGAACTGACAGAGGTGGTATGTGTGGTTGGTTGGTTGTGTTGGGGTGAAGGCAGGGAAGAAGAGGGGAGAGAGACAGGTTAAGAATGGTCCTATCAGTGTCCACAGTCTGCTGATACACTCACTGCTTATCTAGGACGTGTACAGTCTCAATACCCTGCCTCTCTGGTGTGTTACAGTTAAAAGCATAATTGTCCTCTCAATGGCTAAATTGACCCCTATTCATTTATCACTTGTGCCCATTAGCTGTGAATGAGGGCTTTTCCGTTCTTAGTCCCACAGTCCCATGTTTGACTCCTCTGCGGCTCAGACATGGCGTGTTGTTACCTGTGTTGTATTATTGTTGTCAGCCTGCCTCCTCTGTTTACATAGAGCCACTCTGCCCACGGGGCTCAAGCTTGTCCAGGCTTGGAAAGTCGGAGCTGTCTGCAACGCCATCACTCAGCCGTGTGGTGAAGGGTTGAGCCACTACAACACAATTACACATTTATTTCTGCTAGTCTCCCCTCCCCCACATCATCTCTCCCCCACACCACACCTCCCTCCCTCTCTCTTTCACTCTGCCTCTCTTTCTCTGCCCTGTCATACCCTGCTGCACACACAATTCCTCTGTATAGTCTCTCCCTCTCTATAGTCTCTCCCTCCTTTCCTTCATTCCCTTCCATCACCTCTTGACACGGTTCAAATTCCTCCTATCAAGTCTTACTCTGTCCTTCCCTCTGTCTTTCCTTCTTTCCCGCCCTTTCATTTTCTGCCTCTCATCCTCTCTTCTCCCTTCTCTCTCTCTGTATAGTGCAGTGGCAGAGGAGAAGAATGAAAGAGGCACTGAACTAAAAGGGTTGGAGAGAGACGAAAGAGAGAAAAGAACATGAAGTAATGTGGTGAGGAGAGAGGAAGACAGTGGGGTGGGTATAGCTCAACTAACTGGGGTCCTCTCACCGAGGAATAGAGAGTGAAGGAAAGACTGGCTAATGATGTATTGATCTGGTTCAGCCTGGGGCCACATAACTCTAATTGTGTGTGTGTGTGGGTGTAGAAGAGAGATTGAGAAAGAGATTGAGAAAAGAAATGCAAGATCAAAGGGTTTTACTGTACCTGAGTTGGATACTTTGTGCCTTATTGTATTTTTAGGGATCCACTTTGCGTCCGGGACAATACAGAGGCCTGTGCTACAGCAATGCTGAAAGGTCAACTGTCACACCTCTTCCATGCATCATTCACTCTGTACCTGGGTCAGAATAATCCCTCAGGCTTTCATATCGTTTCAGCATTGGAATTGCGATGGTATGTCATGCATATTCATACTACACTTCACCTCTTAGATTAACTATCCTCCACCGTCATTAGATACACAGCTGTCACTGTCTGGATCATACAGTAAACTGTTTTATTTACCAGTCGATTGGTTCCTTGAGGAAGAGCTAATGCCTGAGAACAGTGTCAGTATGATCAGTAATATTGCCTGGTCAAGAGCAGAAAGGCCATGTAACATCACTGAGGATCGAGTGATAGGGAGAAAGAAAGAGATGTACTTATTTACTGTTTTATTCTGTGTCTAGGTGTATCTAGAAGGCTGCGGTCAATCAGGACCAAAACCTCATGCCATAAGAACAGTTTCTTTCCATCTGCTACTGGCCCCTTCAACAAGGCCAAGGACTCCCACTGACATTTATTCAACTATTATAAGTCCTTCTGACACCTATTGCACTATGCACAAGCCACCTTTATCTCAGTATCTCATTTGCACTATGTTGCCCACTCATGCTGCTCACTCATATTCTTACTCTTATTTATTTTTTTATCTTATATTTTTTTAGATAGTTTAGTTCTTAGAATGAGTTAAACTATTGTACTTTTACTTAATATAAGATCCGTATATGTTTACTGTTTGCACCTTCCTGCCACAGAAAATTCTGTGTTTGTGTAAAATACAAGGCGAATAAACCAAATTCTGATTCTGATCTAGGATGTGTGTGTGTGTGTGTGTGAATGTGCATAACTGTGTGTATATGTTTGTGTAGTGTAGGCGTATGTGCATGTGCATAAACCAGTAAAAGGTTTGCCGATTGCCAATAGAATATTGAATATCCAGCACTTCATCCTCCTTCCTGCTACTGTGGTAACATATAACCCTGTCTGACAAGTCCACACACAAATACATACACAAGTTATCTTTTTATTCCTTATGACCTTTATGATCTGTCTTTCATGCCACCCTCTCAGTTTCAACCATATTTCTCCCAAAATATCCACCTATCCCTCTTCTCATGCTCTGTTGGCCCTCCATCACCCACACATTCCCACAGCTCCATCCTCCGTTGCTCTCTCTGCTCCCTGTAATGCCACAAACACGGTGTTCTCTCTGCTGGATCCTAATTAAGGAAATGTAGTCCAGTAGTATATTGGATATTGGAGAAGCTTTCTTCTTCAATGAAAATAAAGCCTCTCTCTCTGTCTCTCTCTCCATCTCTACCTCTCTCTTGCACTCACATGCATTCACATGCACACACACACAGTCAGTGCTAATCCATCCCCTCACTCGTCCCTCCCTTGTGTGCTCCTCTGCTCCTACTCCACCTCCTCCATGTTAAGTCTGTTGTGACATGATAATGGAATGAGCTGGGAATTAGGAGTGGAGGAGAGGGAGTGGTGATGGGTGGACCAGAGACTGATGGGCTGACAGTAGGGAATAGAGCCACAGGCCCCTCCTCTATCTGATTGCCACAAAGAGCCATTTATGAAAGCAAGCAGTGCCTTGTGTATGATGAATACTAGATTTAGCCTAGTCCACCCTCTTTCCCTAATCGTCCCTCCAATAATATTACACTGATAGACCTTGGTTTATAGCATCTTTGGTCAACTTTGATCCATTCCACTTTCTGCCAATTAAGTAATGTCTCTCTCATCTTCCAACTAAGTCTCCCTCAATATATTGGATTAAAGCCACACAATCGTTCTCATAGCCATCCTCCCTCTCATCATTCCACTCAGTATCTCCCTTTCATCCTCATCCTTTGTCCCGCTCCCTCAATCTTTGTCCCCACCTCACACCCTCCGTCATTGGCTGTCTCCTGGGGCTATCGCCGCTCATGTCATCCCCTCCTCTGTGAAACCAGCTCTCCCTGCTCTGCGCCTTTGGAATGTAGATGATGCAGCTTCAAGGAAAACCTCCTCTGGTCCTCCCAGTTCCCCCTGCCTCCCTGCCCCCCTCCCCCCACTCTCTCACACCACTCACCTATTCAGTGACAGTATATATTCTTCAAATGACAGGTGAGCCCTCACACACAGGTATACATGGTCGGTAGATAGCCTGCTAGTCTCATTGAAGTGTATTATTTACCGACAGCCTATCCCTCGAAGCAGTAAATAAATAATGAGAACATTGTTAAAATTCTTCGGGTATTCCATCGCTCCCTCTTTCTCTGCCAGCCCTTCTCTTCCTTGCTCCCTCCAAAGCAAAGATAATCTTCAGAAAGGGATGGAAACCACTTTTACATGTGCCTATCCCACCTTTTCTTTAATCTATCCTGCCTTCTCTCAATTCTATTTAGTCAAATGCAGCTCATTCTGCTCATTTCCTTTGTCACGTATACATGCATGGCATTTTCAATAAATGTTGACAAGACATGATTGGTTCTCTCCATATCAGACTCCAGATTCCAGACATTCACAGTTCCCTAGCCTAGTATATCATTGTCTGTTTATGTTATTTATTCAACATATACGCTAGTTTTGGTCTAGATTTACAAATACATAACGAGAGACAAGCAGGTGCAGAATTCAATTACTGATCAAATGTGTGTTAAGGTCATCTCTGTAGCACAGCTGGAGCCCTAGTGACAACATCTGCCCTTTGTAAAGATGCAAGAGTGAAAGGGATGGTGAGATGGCAGCCCCTGATATTTAGACTTGCCTATAGACTGTGTCAGTACTGCTGCCTCAGACTACAACACGTCATGAAGAGGAGACAGCTGATATTTTCCACTATTTCTCTTTGCTGGTCTGACCTTTTCTGTGGAGATAGAGATCCACTACAGCCAAGTTTATTAGGGCAGGATGTGACTGTGTGTGTGTGTGTGCATGTTTGTGTCTGTCTGTAATTGTGTGTGTGTATGTGTGTATGTACGTGTGTGTGTTCAGTAGAAAATGAACTCTACAATGTGGTCCAAAATGGTGAACTGATGGTAAGCCTGTTGAGTCAGACACAGACACCGTGAAATCCTGTTTCAAACTGGCTCTCTGAGAGGGTCTAAAGCTCAATACACCACACAGAGTGGAGCCAGACAGTGTGTGTGTGACTACAAGTGGAGTTATCTACACAAGGAGGGAAGTGTGTGTCTGAGTGAGAAAAAGAGGGAAAGAGAGAGAGAGAGTTGGGGGGAAAGAGTTGACTGGCAGCATGCTGACAAAGCAATGGCATGTTCTCTGCACCTTGGTCAACTGATAAATGACTTTGAGGTAAATGGGAGGGTGAGAGTGATGACAGCTAATGATGATGAAAGACAGATAATGATAGGGAGAAAGGAAGGAGGAAGGAGAAAGATAGCAGAACCTTTATTTTATAAAATGACCAAACAGAAGCCCAACCCAACAAGAGCATAGAACTGCTATTTTTATTGTTTTTTCTGATGTTAACACCACCATGCTTTGTGTCTGGCCTGACTGAACTAATCCCCAGTCCCCAAGACTGTCTCGTAATGCTGGCAGTACTTGGCAGTGAGAGGGCTACAAATGTGCCATCCAAGCTCTTTTAAATAGAAAATTAGTAAGTGAGGAGTTTGGAAATGTAGCTTACTATTCAGAGGGGAGACATACGTGCTGGGAGAGCAAATCGGAAAGAAAAATACTAAAGGCAAAATAGAGGACGTGCATAGCTGTGCTAATATGACCCACTGTCCTTATGTGTAGCCCAAATAAGCAAGCACACTTTTTGTTATTGTGCATACTGCTAAATCCCTTCTGCCCACCCCACCACATCCACCCCCCTCCACCACTCCCACACATCTCTTGGCATCATTCCATATCTGTAGATTCATCCCATCACACCTGTTATACACTTTCTCTGTCTCCTTACCGTTTCCCTCTCCTCTTCCCACTCTCTGTGTGCCAACCTTTCTCCTCATTTAAATTCACAGGCAGTCATGAGTGCTCTACCTGCTTTAGGCATTTCTATCTACAGTGTATCCAAGCACTTCCTACTTCCTTATCATGTATCCAATTGAATCTCAACTCCCAGGGACTCAAGATGACTCTGAATTGCCTGTTTGTGTCACAGATAAATGAGAACTTAACACATGTCTCCGGATAGTGATACGGCATGAGTGCCTTGATACTGCATTAGCTTTAATGTGCATAATTTGTCTCCTGCATAATTCCCAGTCCACCTGTACTGGCTGGAATAAAATAAAAGACATACTGGAGCTTGCCCCTACTAGCCTGTGGAGAGGTAGACAGAAAGAAAAAGAGAGGTGCATAAAGAGAGAGAGGGAGAGAGAGAGAGGTAGGGGTAGCATGTAGGAGGAGGAGGACAAGGAGGAGGGTGGGAGGGTAGCAAATGAGGTGAGGGCAAAAATATGGGGGGCTAGAGGAGGGAGCGGTTGCCTATTCTGTAAAGAGAGAGAGAGGAAGAGAAACTAAGAGGGAGGGTGGAATAGAGATAGACAGAGAGAGAGTGAGAGAGAGAGAGAGAGGGAGAGGGATAGAAGGAGAGGACAGTGTTGCATCCAGAAGAATTCAGCTTCAGCAGCAGTCATGCTTCATGGTGCGACGTGCAGATCAGCAGGCTCCTTACCGCTGGGCAGAACCGCCTTTGTGTTCCCCGCTGCAGTGGGGGAGTGCATTTACCGTCGCGCCTGAGGGGAGAAGCCAAGAAGTCTCCTCCAATCAGTCGCCAGTTATTTCTCTCATCTTCAGAGTCTGGCTGATGGTGATTTATGATCAACCTAACAGATGCTCTGCTCTCTCCTCAACATAGCAACCACCTGGAATAATCCCAGCACTGTTGTTCATCAAGACAAACATTGGATTCTTACTGAATGTTCAGCAGACAGACGGTGGATTACTACAGAGTCAATGCTTTGGGGGTCTTCCTCTGCAAGAGGAAGAAGGAAGAACTTTTTTCAAGCCCAGCACAGGACACAATGTGACAGAAGTCCTTCATCGCTCACATATTGCTCCTGTCTGAAAGAGGACAATACTTTTTCCCATATAATTGATCATCCCCACATTTTCCATGTGCTCTCTCCTGCTTTAGTTTATTTCCCCTGTTCCAGGTCCTGACCCCAGGCCAGTGACATAGCAGGCAATGTGTGACAGCAGATATCTGACTCTAGAAAGCAGGTAGGTGTAGTGTTCACATCCAATTTTCACATGGTGATGGAGAGAGTAGAGAAGCCTTGGGACATTTGACACGCCTGCTTGATTTGTAGCACCTGCTGTGGCTGTCTGACACAGTTCTGGAGCTAGACAGACTAATGTGTGCTATCTAGTCTACAGGCTGCAATGCTGTCTGGGAAACAAGCGGGGAGTGGTTCTTACTAGGAGTGGGATTTGTGTTTCTGGTTTCTGGGAGAGAGCTGGTGGTACATAGTGTGCTGGAGCCCGTGGGGGGCTACAGTGTGGGATGTTACACAATCTATCTGGGGAGCATGCAGGTGTAGAAAAGCTTTGAATGAGGATTACACTAACACCTTGTTGCTAAGAGCAGGGATACAGTCATGTACTTGGCTCTCACTGCTTAGTGATGTCCAGACTGCAGGGTCTATCTGGGGGACCAGAGATAAGAGTTACAACCTCAGTAAAGGTGATGAGAGGGAGAGGAGGGCAGAAGTGGTGTGAGATAGACACAAGGAAAGGTTACATGTCTTTTCCATGCATGAATTAGCACTAAGGATGGAAGAAAGCACAGACTGAAGGGAAAAGAGATAGCCTTTTTGCCTTCTAGACCAGGTGAGGATTGATTAAAATAAGACAATTGTATGAGAGACAGCTGTTGAGGAAAAAACATGTTTTAGTGTTAGAGAGGACAGGACCCACAATCGCAAAGGAGACACTGGGATGAACAAGCACATGGTTTATTTAATGGTTTACCTTTGGCGGTAAACCATCTTGATTTTTCCAATAGCACAGCAAACACAACGTCCAATTCATAGACTTTATATTGATTTTTACACATGACCAGTTTGGAGGGCTGTCTGATCTCTGCTTAAGAGGTCCGTAATTTGATTATAATCTTCTGTTCACTAACACCCTTAAGCAATAGCCCTGAAGTGTTTGGTTAAATAAAAATTCAGTGGCTTCCATAATCAATGAACGAATAGATCTTATTATATCCAACTGAATCTCTCAGCCTATCTCAGTTAGTCTTTCACAGACAGCTGTGCTTCTGATAAACACCATGTTGTTCACATGAAACACACATGCATTTTGAATGCAGCCATTTAGTGTGGAAACAGTTTCATGTTTTAAGTGGTTGTCAGTGACAGTTGGGGCTGACAGCTACAGAACGTCAGACAGAGTTGTTGAGAGAACAGCCATAGCTGTTGTGCTTTGTTGCGTGTGCATGTGTGCGTGTTATTAGGTTTTGTCTATCTTGCGAATAAGGCTTATCTAGGCACCACAGCCTGGGCTCAGATCCAGGGAGTGAATGCTTCAGTGGGCAGGCCCCCTACTCTTTCTCAGCCTAGCCTAGCCTAGCCAAGCCCACACACCCCACCTCTCCTTCTGGAGGGTTTCGATGGACCTAAATAAGGAGATGTCAGTGACCGCCCCAACACCAGGGGGAGGAAAGTGCTGAGCAGGTAACAGTCCTGGTGGGAGAGCTGACAGAGCCCTGTCAGAGCCTGAGCAGAGAGAGGTTATCTCAGGAGCCGGTCCCAGCCGTTCCCCTGTGAACCTAGAGAGCAGAGCCAAGGAGCTGGGAAACTCAGTGTGGGAGTCGGGAAGAAAAAAGAAACCCGGAGAGGCTCTTTGATACCAGCGCGGTTGGTATCTGAAACTTTGAAAGTGTTTCGTACAGAGCGCTGTTGAATGGATTAGAGCTCGGAGGACGAAACCTGGGGGTGAGCGTGGGCGAGTTCAGTGGAAGTTCTACTGGGAAAAGCTCCCCTCTCTCAGAACATAGTCAGGCTCTGTGCTGTATACCAAATAAGAACACGACATAGCCATGCCCGTCATGTAGCTGCAGGGGAGGTCAAGCAGCCATCACTGACAAGTCATCTAAAATTGTTACATTGCATTCAGTCTAATGTACATACAAATCATCAAAGGAAAAAACTGCTGTTTGTACTCAACCTCATTCTCTGTTTCCACCGATTCCTACAAACCTCCTTTTTTTTACCTGTGACTCAGCAGTGCAAAAGCAAAGCAGTTGCCGACAATGTGATTTGAGACTGAAGCTCCTCTGTCCACATGAACTTATCAGCACTTTGTCACTCTGCAATGGAGACAGAGACTGATGGATGGACTGCTGTATTTGTTTCGCTACTGCCTCTGAGAACACTTTGTACAGGATCTCCTCTCGATTGTAAAATGTGAAATCGGACTGAAAAAGATAGAAGAATCAACTGGGAAACTCTACTGTCCATACCTGAGAGGAGAGAGTCCAGGTGACAAGTGTCTCCACACAAAGCGACACCCCAACTCTGTTGGTCTGGGTGGGACAAACGTGTTGATTTGGGCATCGGTGTTGATCATCTGGGTGAGCCAGATCCAGGTCACCATGGGATGCAACATGTGTGTGGTCCAGAAGCCGGAGGAGCAGTACCGGGTCATGTTCCAGGTGAGTGGGCCTGTTTCCTCCCTTGGTTCTTTTACCAACACCTGGTTCTTTTTCTCTCTTTGCACTAGTTATTCATCACAATCAGCTCACCAGCATCAGCATGCTCACTGGTTTGGAGATCCCATCCCACCATACATATTAATCACCATAATCATTCCTAAGGATTGATGAACATGTCTGAACAATAATATCAACATTTTATTACTGAACAACTTATTACTCAATTTGGCTGAATAAATCATTGTTCACAATGTCATTGAAATGATGATTGTAGAATTAGTAGACCCTAGATAGGAAATGTGTGATAACAAAAACATAGATAAGATCATGAAATACATCGCAACCTCCAATGCATCCTTAAAATAATCCTGACATTATACTGATTAATATTTGAATACTTTCATCAAAGCCTGTGTGAAGGGCTAAAGTGAGCATGAGAGGGAGATTGGAAGAGATTGGAACATGTATCCTCTGGGACTGAGCGAGGCCCAGAGAGAGAAGCAAGGAAGCAGGGGGATGGTTACAGGCTGGCTAAAGAGTTATAGGAGGGGGTGCTCTCTAAGGTTGCCACGGTTACAACCTCAGCTGTGTCTGCCAAGTGAAACCAGACTGTACAGTTCCTGTTTAAGCACAACTAGCAGAACAATTCTGTCTGGTGTTGCATATGTAAAAAAAAAAAAAAAAAAGATTGGTGAAAACACCAATCATTGGCTACAGTCAGAAGGCTCAGATGATTGTTCTGGTGGAGCCCAGCTTTGGGATTCTGAGTGTGCCAGTTAGCAGAGCTGCATCTGGTGCCTTAGGCCACGCCAAGCCAGAGGAAAGGAGTGAAGGAGGATGAGCACAGCCAGAGGTAAAGTAATGAGGCTGAGGGGAAGGACAGATTGAAGAAAAAACTGGGGGAAAGAAGGATGGAGAGGGCTATTTTTCTGATGTTCTGATGAAGAGAGAGAGAGAGAGAGAGAGAGAGAGAGAGCATGTCGTAGTTTGAAAAGCCTGGCAGTGTTTTCAGCATTCAGCGACCCCTATTTAACAGGAGTCAGATATAAAGGCACGGACCATATGCAGGTCACACAACTCCAAATATAAATGAAATCATGCCACCGATCAGGTGCTTAAACTTCTGTGAAGTCAGCAGTGTAGAAGGGTGTGTCTGCATATGGGAACAAGCTCCAGCAACCCACAATGCACCCTGCTCCTCCAGACAACCGCATCCCCAGACTGACTGTGGTTTCCAGACATGGGTGTGGTTGGGAGCAGAGCACGGAAGACAGTTGTGTCTACATGTCTGTGATTGTTTTATTTTAGGGTGAATGAGATTCAATCAAAGCGAATAAGGTTCCTTTAAGGTGGGAAAGGGGTGTGTGTGCTTGTGTATTATCAGATCTAGAACTCTGGATCCAATCCTCAACATGAACATAAAGTGCATTTCTTTCTACTCTGAAGTGTTTGTCAAGAGTAAAACAACTGCAAAAAGGAGCCTTTGTCAATTTTAAGCAAAAAAAGTCAAAAAGGCTAACTAATTGAACTGAAATGTAATTACCATGGAGTCTGTTACTCTGACAGTAATTTAGAAACAAAACAGATGGTTGATTGGCTCAAACACCATGCCAAAAACACAGTACAGAGAGATTCTCTTCATCAAAAACACTTCATTACATTTCCTCCACATTTCACGGGTTTGTGCAACACTGCATGCCTCTTTTGAGGTTTGCTGCTTTGTTTCGCATATTTTACAAACATGCCCAATTACACAAACAAATTAGACTCAGTCCACTGAGTGTTATATTCTCTCACAGTTACATTAAAACGGACTGGGTCTATCTAGACTCTGTAGGAGCAGATTTTGTAATCTATTGCACTTTCGTTTGCCAGAGGATGTAATAATTACAGACTGCTGCACATGTTCACAAGGGAACACGCCCATAATAATAAATGCCATCACTTCTGCCTCCTCTTTCCCTAGACTAAAGAGATACATGGTACTGGATACCAGCCAGCCTATATTTTTTAGAGGCCTTGGTTAGAGTACATCACATGGGTGCAGTGCATGACTAACAAACTAACCAGAAGATCGATGTTCCCCAGTAACCATTTTGTGTTGCACCCCCCACACCCCAGTCTCCCTCACCACCCCTAAGGCCCTCACACTCTTTCCCCTCTACTCTCTGTAGAATGGGTTTCGATGGGAGGTAGTTGCCACGGCAACCAAAGTCATTAAACAAGCCTAATGTGTTTTTTCTCGCCACTGACAGAAAGACACTGACATGCATAGAGTGAAAGCAGCGAGCACCCATACATATCAATAACATGCTGACACAAACATGTATTAGATCAACACACACAGACTGGAACACACCCACCAAAACAATGGATCTACTCAAATACACTCACTCGGCTGGATCTCAATATGCAGCCATATCAATGTATTGATAAGTAAAATGAATTGATAAATGATTTGATAAATAATATGTGCATGATGTCGATACCATCGATATCTTAATCACTCTTGCCTCACCTCCTGGGCCTTTTGCCTGGATAATTAAATGCAGTAGACATACCTACTAATATGGAGTCTAACATTGCTGGACTGAAAGCATCATCATTTTCTATCTGCTTGTCATCCTGTTTATGAACTGTATTTGATGAAGTGTGCCTGAGAGTGTGTGTTTGCTGTGTAAGTGTTAGTGGGTGAGTTTGTTTGTGCATGTGTGTGTATATGTGGACAGATGTGCTCCAGTTCTTTCACCTTCAGGCTTGTCATGCTTGTGATCGGGTGAAGGGCAGAAGGAGAGAGTTTTTGTGGGCTGCACATCTCTCCCATTTCTGCATTGAACAGGAGACAGAGAGAGAGCGAGAGAGAGATGGAGAGAGATCTAGAATGAGAGGGGGGGCTAGGAAGACAGAATTACAGACAGATAGACACCATTAAATAGTACATTCTGAAGATAGATGGTGAAGTATTAATTTACTGTACATTGACAGAAGAATGACGTACCCTGGTTGGACTTGATGCCAAACCAACCATCCTCTACTTCCTTTGTTTTGATAGGTTATCCCTTCCCTGTCCGTTCATTTTTCCCAGTTTGTCTAAATGTGTGACTAGTCCTTAAATCAATAGTAGCTCGAATTTGTCAATTACTGATATCCAGTGGCCTACATAAATGTCCCCCAGTGATATCAAACAACTGGGGTTAGCAGTGGTGGAGACGACCTGTGTCTCTGGATTAATTGATTTTCTGAAGAGGTGCAAGCTGTACCCTTCAAAGCATGGGAGATGAGAAAAATCAATTACTGAACAAGGATAATTCAATATGTGGGGGGCAGGCCTGGGGCACTGTGGAGCTGCTGCAATAAAATAAAAAACTCTGGACGTTCACAATATGCCATTGTTAAGCATTATGCTACAATGTAATGCTGAATTTGGGATTCTGTGTGAACCCCTCTGTGAACTACATATGCGTGTATGTGTGTTTTGGTGTCTGGTGTACTGTAGACCTGAGTCTGCACATTAGGAGCTTAGATAATCCTCTCATGTATCCCTCAGCCACTAGGACCCACCCATTGGGCTTCCTCTGCGTGTTGCTGCAATTTGCCAAAAAAAGTGTAGAACTGTAAGTCTCTCTCACTCAATATTTACCACACACTAACATTCCTCAAAAGCTCCATATCTCTCTTTGTCCCACTATTTCATGACTCTTTCCTCACCTCCCTTCATCCTTCCTCCCCTTCCCCCTGTTCTCTCCATCGGCATCTACCCAGAATTGTTCTCGCTCATGCCTTTGAACTATGCTTCTCTTTCATCTTCCCCCTCCCACTATCTCCACTGCCTCCACCTCCACCCCCCGCCGTGTAACTCAGAATAAGGTAGGCAACGCCATGACAGGAATATACATCAGAGCTAATATCAATTCAGTCCCGTATAGTACACACCCTTCCTGAAGGATTGGGCATGACTGTAGAGTGGCATTAGCGGAAGAATTCAGAGATCAGACTGGAGGTGTTGACCTCCTAACCTCTGTGTGTGCTACCAGGCAAGTGAGGTGTACAATGCATTCCACATGTCAACATTGTCCCGCTAATGCACCACAACCATTATCTTGTATGAAGTCATCCTCAGAGCAATCTCAGTAGCTCTCATAGATAATGAATGAGACCCCCCTCAGTCCTAGTGCTCTCAGACCTGTCAGTCATGTCCTAAGGGCAATCTGCTAATAGGCCCCGCCTCTCACCGCTACTCAGGACAGTGTTGGAAAAACAACTTGTGGTTTTCCTGTGGAAACAAGCTGGAGGAACAATGGGAAACACCCATTCTGAGGGAGACCACCGAGAGGTGGAGAGAGGAAAAGATAGACGTAGACTGTGAATATGAGTAAGCTTATGAAAATGGAAAGCCAATGTCTCCTCCTAAAGAATGACAAGCTATTTGACCGATACAATTTCATTATACCTTGAAATTAAAATCACCGCATTGCTTCGTGGAAATTCCTTTTCACTGTGAATGAGAAGTGAAGAAGCGTTCTACTTATTTGTCTTCAAGTGAGAGAAGCCATTAAGACAGGAGGACAGCAATAGATTTATGGAAGGCCATTAGCATGGGGAAGGACAAACAGGCAAGGAGAGGGGGAAGGAGAGGAGAGAGGAGAGCGGGACGAAGAGGAGAGGGCCTGGAATAGAGTATTGTGCTCATGCCATCTCCAGGGAGGGGCTAGGGAAAGAAAAGTGCTGAGGCAGCACTGAAAGGAACGAGACAGAGTCAGGACACACGATGTAAAACAGACAGAATGCACAGACAGAGATACCGAGAACAGCAAAGGCGAGAGCAGAGGGGAGACAATTGGTAGTGAGGGGTGTGAACGAGGAATTCTAGGCGAAACGGGAGAGAGGAATGGAAGGAGGGACAGGGGGAGGAAAGAACAGGGGTAAGAACACCAAATGGAAGGCGAATGTGGCAAGAAAGTTTTTGTGGTTGGCTGCACAGGGGAACATCAATTTGACATGCAATTATATGAAGGGGACAAGAAACGAGAAAGAAATGGGGGTTGGGGGAGGCAAGAGAGGGGGCGGTACAAGGGAGACAGAGGGAGAGAGGGAGGGTAGTGAAGATGTGGACCCCCTCAGACAGCCAAGGTCAGTGTATGCACTGTGTACTAACACAATGGCTGTCTGGCTATGTGGCTGTTTCTCAAGGCTGTGTACAGCTCTCCATAAAACAAATGGAAGGGCAAATATTTCCACACACAAACACACATGTACAAGCATAACACACTGTCATTCTGATAAGACTCTAGAATAGTCTTAGATTCTGCTAATATCATTACCATTTGAACAGATTAAGGTGAGAAGTCTGGTTCCCTTTGACCAGGATCACTACTGTACATGCTGTCCTCTGAACACAGCTCAGTCACCCCAGAGCAACATCCCTGCTGTTTAAATGTGACTTCTTCAGCAGATTTACACTCACTAATCCCTAATTATGAATCACTCTCTCTGGCTCTCCCTGTGTGAACTGGCAGGGGGCGTTGAGGAGATATAGGCACAAAGATAGAGAGAGGGAGGGAGAGACTCATATCATGAGGAATGAAAATGGCCACCTGTGTAACAGAGACTGTCTTTTATGCTGTGGCAGGACTGGCAGGTATCTGGTTATTCAGTGTGTGTAAGCTGTGTGGATCTACACTGTGAGAGGCCAGACTACTGCAGTATGCCAGGGATTCTCAACAGTCATTAACTGATCATAACCTGGTCTCCTCCATGGTTTATCATACATTATTACATGTATTCATCATTTCAACTCTTAATTTCTCCTCCCTCTTTTCTTCTCTCTCCTCCTCTCTCCACAGAAGAGTCAGATCAGTAGCATGCTGTGTTCTTTTGATGCAGACGGTCGATTGAAGGTTACAGTATACATATTTACTATCCCCCTGCTTTGTGTGATGTCATGTATGAACCACTCCTAGGTGATACATGTGTAGCTATTTAAAGCTACTTAGATACTACTGTATGTAGTATTATGTGTTCCGGGTGTTCTGAACTGAACACATTCTTTTTTCCTTTTTGCCTGATACACTAACCACTCTACAGTAGATCTCTGTTTTTGGTCTGTATGTGTATACTACTATAGTAACAGCTTTTCTCTCTTTATGTTGTGTGAGTGATGTTTGTGTTTATGTGGGTCAGCTTGACACACCGTGAACTAACCTTGCCTGTCTGAAAGTACAGCTGATGAGGGTCGATTCATCTGCTCACCTAACCCTCTGCAAATTATAGGCTGTCCTTGCACCAGTTCAAGACCTGTCCTGTCTCATTACTGTCTGCCTCTCTACTTTTCAATGTGGTGCCTTGCTTTCTGTACTCTATCTCTCCCTCTCCACCAATCTCTCCCCTCCCCTCCTCTCTGATCGGTGTTATCTGTGTGATCCAGGTGAATGGGAAGGAGCTAACTCGTCTGTCTGGGGAGCCCAGCCTGGACGTGCGGGACCCCCTGCTGTCCCACATGCTGAGGCGGGGTGCCAGGCGGAGGGCTGGGCTGGCCGCAGGCCAAGGGGGGCCAGGGGCCCTGACTGTGGCCATGGCTGACTGTGTGGACAGCTGCACCCAGACTGACATCAGCTTCCAGCACATGCTGACCCTGGGCAAGAGCAGCCACCACCCCTGTGGGGCCCCACCTCCTCCCCACCCACCCCCCTCCCCTCCTCTTCCACCCTTGCTGGAGCCCTACCTGCTCAACGAGCTGTGAGTACACTGTGTGTGTGTGAATGTGCATGATTGAATGTGTGTGTGTGAGGCAGAGAGACAGAGAGATACAGAGAGACAGAAAGATAGAGAAAGAGAGAGCCTAATGCAAGTGTCAAATCTCTGACATTAGTGGATGTGAGGAGTCTCATCCCATCCATTCATGGAGCATGAGAAAAGGGCAGCCTGTTGGTCTCCATTACTGAAACCCCCTCTCTCATGATCCCCTCACAGGCTCATAGAGCCTGAATATTATGATCCCAACGACTACTTTGACATCACTCATCATGAGGTGGACAGACAGGATGATCTGGAGTATGAGGTATTGCTTCATTTTCTCTTCAGACTGTCCAACTTAGACCATTATCAGCCTGTTTATCTTGTGCTTCAGTACCTCTGCGTGTTCTGAACTCAGACCCTTTGTGTGTCATGGTGTGTTTGAACTAGGAGGTGGAGTTGTACAAGTCTCGCCAGCAGGACAAGCTGGGGCTGACAGTGTGCTATAGGACAGATGAGGAGGAGGATCTGGGCATATATGTAGGAGAGGTGAGGAAGCCTTCAAGGTCAAAGAGACACATGTCATCTCTACGATATTCAAGATGCTTATCACCCAGCATTCACACTATCACCCTTTGTCTAGGTCAACCCAAACAGTATAGCTGCAATAGATGGCCGCATTCGTGAGGGAGACAGAATCCTGCAGGTACACCCCTTTGTACTGAACTAGTGACTCACCACTGTTCACTGTGACATTTACACCCAGTAAAAATGCTGCCATTCAACAGACAACTGGTCTTAATAATGACCAGGTGTCATAGCTCTGTTTCATATTGTGGTCTTTGTCTCAGATCAACGGGGTGGACATCCAGAACAGGGAAGAGGCTGTGGCCATTCTGACCCGGGAGGACAGCACCAACATCTCCCTGCTGCTGGCCCGGCCTGAGATTGAGGTGAGGCACTTTTCACTCCTGTCATGTTCCTGGGAAAGGGGCTGCTACCATGACATGAGAAGGGATGCATCGCAGTAGCAGACCACAGATTATCTTCAGTATACTGATGCTCAGCTACACTGCACCACCATCTTTATTTACACAAATGTCTATCTGTGCATCCCTTCCCTCCAAGTGCACTTGAAATGATACGAGAAAGGTGAAAGGAGTAAAGACAAGGAGTGAGGTGAAAGAACTGATAGACAGGGAGTGGGAAGGAAAGATAACGAGCATTAAGGAGAAAACTGATCGTTTTCACTGTGCTAAGAACATGTTGCTTTGTTTCCCTCAAGGTCACCCTGCTCAACACATTTGAGAACACAGTCCCACTCTAAGGACATCCCATAATACTCACTCCCAAACAGCTAGTCACTGAGCTCAGACATTACACACACACAACCAGATGGGGCGGCCTTGTTTACCATGTTAATACTGAGCACACACACATCAGAATGCGTGCATGGGTATTGTACACAGAGAAAATCGGAATTCCGTTCACATGGGCAGACAAGAAAAAGCTCGAGGGCAGGTTTAAGAGGGCCATTAAAATGTAGTCTTCTCCCCAATCCAGACAGTCACGCACACAGCCACGTGCACACACACTTTACTGCAGAGATGTTCAGAGTTTTTGTATCTTGGGAGCATTGTGATGTGTAGTATGTTAACATTAAGATATAATTACAAGATCTACTGAATCAACCTAGTCTCACACCTAACACACTGAGGTAGGGAGGCGGAGTGAGAATGATCAGGATAAATATATGAGCAGAGATTAGGGGCTTAGTTCACTGTCTGGGGAGCAAGAGAGAGATGGAGCAAAGGGCCTGCTAGACTACAAATGAAGATGAAGACAATCAATGCTATTGTCTCGCAGCTTGAAAACAATTCCAATTAGAATCAAATCAATTAGGGGTGATCAACTTTGATTAAAGCAGTGAATTGTTTGCCAAATTAAACTAGATTATTTGCATATACATTTGATCAGCATCTCTGTGGAGGCCAATCACAATGGTAATGCAGAAAAGAAAACATTAAAAACATCACACATTACATACAACAACAACATTATATTGAAGGTTGTTGGGCCATTGTGTTCTCCTACAGATATCAATTTCAAAGGAAATAGTTCAGTTGCTTCTTGTTGATTTTGTATATCATATGTATTTCATTGACGATAAATTCACTCTTACCCAGTCAACCCATTCAGAGAAAACAGCCGACACCGCCAAATCTTGAAGTGAGGTTTAGGTTTCACATTACTCTGGCTCCACCTAGTGATGGAGATGGAGAAACATTACACATGGGTAGTGAAAATGATCATAAACAATCCTAATACATTTATCTCAATGTCTTTTTCTCCCTTTTCCTCAACACTCTACAATGAATATGATCTACAATCAACTCCATAAACCAATCATCTTAGAATGACAACCAGCTGGACCCAGACGAACTGGAACTGGAGCCTCTGGACAATTCTGTCCACCTTCCGAGCCCACCCAGGCTGAGGACCAGCCCCTCCATGCTGGGCACGGGACCCGGGGGCGTGGGGGGCAGTGTGATGGGGGTACGAGGCCGCCCCCTGAACAGGGACTCTCCCGGTCTGCTGCAGACCGTGCTGAGTAACAGCCAGGAGCTGGACAGTGGCGTGGGCCGGACCGACGAGAGCACACGCAACGAGGAGTCGTCTGAGCACGACCTCCTGGGAGACGACCAGACCAGCACGTCCAACACCAACGCCACCAACACGCCCGGCAGCATGCGCAAGTTTCTGTCTGGCCGCGGGGACACCCCACCCCTGACGCACTCTCGCGACCTCCACTTCAGTGCCGACTCCCTGCTGGGACTGGACTGTGTGGGAGGAGGGGTTCTGGAGCAGGCGGAGAGAGGGGAGAGGGCCTACACGGTAGACCCTGTGATGATGATGATGCCTGGGCTGACAGACGAGGAGTACGAGAGGTACAGGGAGCTGCTGGAGATCAAGTGCTACTATGAGAAGAACGGTAACGCCCTGCTGCCGCTGGGGGGCCCAGGAGGGGGGGGGCCAGGGGTGGGCAGCGAGGGACCGTTGCCTCTGGATGTGAACCGGAACGAGAGCATGATGCAGCACGAGATGGCCCTGCTGGAGGAGGAGCTGCGCCACCTGGAGTTCAAATGCCGTAACATCCTGAGGGCCCAGAAGATGCAGCAGCTCCGGGAGCGCTGTCTAAAGGCCTGGCCTCTGGAGGAGGAGGAGGCCGGGGCAGGGGCCGCACGGGGGGCCGGGCCCTCACTGCTCATTGAGGAGTCCTGTCACCACGAGCTGTCGGACATTAATGAGGTCCCTGAGAGAGAGCGCTCCGACAAGGACAGCACCAGCGCATACAACACTGGAGGAGAGAGCTGTAGGAGCACCCCTCTGGTCAACGATCATGGACACAGCCTGGAGGGGGCAGACTCCCAGCTGCAGCCTCGCATCCCCAGCCGCCACAGAGAGAGGGCGGGGAGGGGAGAGAGGGCCGAGAGGGGACAGGCTAACCTGAACCAGCCATATTCACCAACCAGCCACAGGAGAGGAGTGGGGCCCAAGACCTCCAGCCCTGGGGCCAAGTTCAGATCCTTGTCCCGTGACGGTGGGGTCAGGAGGGGTTCAGACGGAGCGGCCAAGAGGAGCCCCAAGGCTAACGGCACACCAGAGGGCGGAGGGGGCCGCAGTGCAGAGAACAGCCCCTATCTGTCTCGCCGCCAGTCAGGCTCCAGGCTGCCCCAGCGCTACCAGAGCTGCATGCAGCTGCACTCCCCCTCTGCCTCAGAGGGTCCGGGGAGCAGGGACACGGCCAGAGAGGGCAGCCTGGGGACCGAGGGGGATGCCAGCCCCATGAGCCTGGGCAGCACCTGCAAGGACATCCCCCAGGGCCCAGCACCCGTCCCCCCGCCCCTGCCACCAGCCTCCCCCGGCATGGAGTGGAAGGTGAAGGTGCGCAGCGACGGCTCGCGCTATGTGGCCAAGCGTCCCGTGAGGGACCGCCTGCTGAAGGCCCGCGCCATCAAGATCCGAGAGGAGCGCAGCGGCATGACCACGGACGACGACGCCGTGAGCGAGATGAAGATGGGCCGCTACTGGAGCAAGGAGGAGCGCAAGCAGCAGCTGCTGCGGGCCCGCGAGCACCGCCGCCGCAGGGAGTTCATGATGCAGAGCCGCCTGGACTGCCTGAGGGAGCGCGACAGGGAGCAGGGGGTTGGGGGCGGCCAGCAGGGGGCGCCACAGCCACAGGAGCCCGCCACCATCCTGGAGCTCTGCCACCGGAGGAGCATGAAGAAACGAAGTCGCCGGATCCTCGACAATTGGATCACCATCCAGGAGCTCCTGGCTCACGGCACCAGGTCACCTGATGGGAAGAAGGTCTACAACCCCCTGCTGTCAGTCACCACCGTCTGACAGACAGGACACGCGGACAGACAGAGCGCGGAGGAGGAGAGGGAAGTGGTAGATATGTGGGAGCGATTCTTGAGAAGGGCTGTGAAGCTCACAGCAGCACCATCTGTGCTCTGTCACTGTAGATAGGAGAGGTGGTGTGAGAGAGACAACACCAGCTGCTCCTGCTTAGTCATCACAGCCTGGTAGAGAAGACGGTACGGCACAGAGAGAACAACTACAGTTTACCAGAATGAGTAGAAGCTGCCTGAGTGAGAAAGCAGGTGAGGAACAGATCAAGCCCACAGAGCCTTCAGAGTGTGTGGTGACTGTGAGTGATCCGCCATGTTAGAAGCACACTGGGTACCAAGGAGGGAAGGCTAACTATTTCAAGGTACTTGATGAAAAATGCTAACAAAATAGACGTGACATTTAAAGGCATATAATAATCCGTCTGGGCACACTGAGTAGGAGAAGGAACAGGAGGAGGAACAGGGAAGCACATGCCTGCTGGGTACGGCACAGTACAAAGGTACTCCCTAGGCACAAGTCACATGACTGCTACAGGTCACATGACTGCAACAGGACATGTGTATTCAGGAAGGCTAAACATTGTGCACCTTGCAGATAGAAGTGAATAGCATTTCCTAATTACCTCCATGACCGATACTGTCCTTCGAAAAGGTACGGCAAACTCCCTGCTGTCAGAATGATTTGTAATCACCGGAGATGTTTGCTCAGGTCCAGAAAGACAACACCAGGATCTAGAGATGGTTAAGAACACAATGATGTACTCTGTGGACCAACTGGACAGTTAGGGACACCTTGGGTAAAATACTACAATACTGCTGGTCATTTGCTGTGGTACAAGGAACAATCAAAGGGTTTTAAAGGGGTTCTTCAATAGTCTGTTACTTGCATGTTCAATAAATGTTAAAAACAACTTTTCATATACTGTACGTAAGAAAACAAGTCAAATCTGTGTGAAATTGTGGACGTGACCATGTAACTTTTTATGGGTGTGGAAACTGTTAAGACTAGAAATATGATGTGATGTTTGTTCAGTAGTGTTTGTGATGAGTTCAATAAACATTTCACAATAAAATGTTTTCTAATGAAATGGTTTAATTCAGGGTTTCAATATAATTCAAGAAACTTTCAGTGTGAATACATTACATTTTCATAATAGGAATAAGACTTTCCAAAAGAGGACAGGAGTCAAGGAATCCTAAAACAACTCTAAACCTTTATTTTCTAACAAGAGTGAAAAGAAACAAAAGGCAACATTGAAATGAAAAGTTTATACACAAACTCACGACATCTGCGTGTCTGCAATATCAATAATAATAATAATATAATCTGAACCCAGAGAACAAGTAAATTGTGATAAAGTGAGTTACAGTGAAACTTTAATTTAGTTCTGAGAGTGAAAGCGCGAGAGCAAATGAAAGAGCGAGAAAGAGGATCAGACTGTAAAAGACAGACTGGATCAGAGTCCAGATGGGGGTGAAAACTAATACACAAAATGAGAGCCTGACGGAGGAGAGAAAAAGAGGTCCAGAAGTCTATTTTGGGAAAGTAGCACCAAAAACATGAATGCCTGTTTTTCACACTTCCCAAAATATTCTACGAATTCATTCAAAATGCAAGTCCCCTCAAATACCCTTAACAAACACAAGAGTCAATACAAAAAATACAAGTGTTACCACGGTGCTGTTATCTAAAACCGCCCCGCCACCAAGTCGCTGTAGAACTCATGACCCATGAACGGACTAAAGGAAACCAAGGATTCATGTGTACTTCAGTAAGACGGGGAGATCCACTGAACAGCACTGTCCTGCGTTGACAGGCGCCAGGAGGACTTGTGTGTAATACAGCTGAGAACACCTAGCATACTGACCACTGACCTCGGAGACAGCTTCCCTATTAAGACCGAGAGCCTCTCTCCTGTGCCAATGCCAGCTCACACACTCCAAACACGTTCACTGGGAGGGGGGGGGCGGCTGGAGAGGCTGGAGCACAGGGGAGGAGAGAGGGAGGAGTGGATAGAGATCGGGTAGGGGAAGATGGGCGGAGTGTAGACGATGCAGATCTGTCAGTTAGTGTTTGAATGGGAGACGTGTGAGAGAGGGATGAACAGGGGAGAGTGGGGAGGGGGGGGGTGTCCTGCATCTTTTCAACATTTTGACACCGTCTCCTGGCCCATAATGATCTGTCCATTCCATCTCTCTTCCAACACTTGATCCGTTCCTTCCCTCTAGAGCTGCATCCCCAACCATATCACAATATCTGAGGGAGAGAGGGAGAGGTTAGGAGGGCAGCGGTGAGGTGGACATTGGGGGAGATGAACAGAGCAGGAGAGGGACAGTTACCTCAGGGGGGGTCTGGACAGGTAGGTGAGGTGAGGGCGTGTGGCTGAGGGGGCGGGTTTTCTTGGACTCTGAGGCGTCCTGGGAACGTGGCCCCCCCTCTCCCCCTGAGTCGCCCCGATGGCTCTTCCTCTTCCTCTTGGAGTCCTTGGCTCGTCCCCCGCGACCTGCCCCCTTCTGCTCCTGGAGCTCAATCTGGCAGGGGAGGAGAGAGAGGGCTCAGGACATGACCACAGAACTGCACTGCACTGAAACCTCACTGGAGTCAAAGACAACTACTTGTGTACAGCAGACACCAGGCGTGGCAGCTGGGCTGGTCTGGGAGGTGGCTGACGTGTCCTCCTGGTCTCTCACCTGGATGAGTGTGCGCAGCGCGGGGCGCGGGGGCGTGGATGCGGCCTGCAGGACGCGGTACAGGGTGTGGGTCTGGTCCAGGGTGACCTCCAGGAGGTCCCCTTCCAGCTGCAGCTCCTCCAGCTGGGCCTTGGTGCTTGGGGACAGCTCCACCACAGGACCCTTTAGGGAGGGGAGGAGGCCCAGCAGGGAGCCCACGTCTGGGGGGAGGAGAGGGGGGACGGTCAGACACGGAACTGGCTGGCTAGGGGACCAGAGGGATGGAGAGGCCTGCTGGGAGCTTACCTGTAACATGCATCTTCTTACTGATGCCATTTTCACAGCCAGTCTGCAGGTACACACACACACAGGTTATAGGCCATTAGAAACAGGCTGACAGGTGTCACCGACCAACAGCAGAATAAACTGGATGCATGTCAACTAAATTCCTGAGTGACTTTTAACAAGGGAGGTCAAGTGGTAACATTCAAGTCCTTTACCCGACTGCCGTTCAGCTCCTTGGCACTTTTCTTGGGAGAGTTCCCCTCCTCCGTCAGATCAATCACTCCGTCCTCTCCCTCTCCTCCTTCCGAATCTGAAAGCACAATCACCGAGTTCCCTTTGCCTTTCTCCTCCTCCTTGTCCTGCAGCTGCTGTTGTTGTTGTTGCTGCTGCTCCTGCGGCTCTCCCTGCCGGCTCTCCCTGCGCTCCTCCAGCCTCTGCAGCAGCCCCTGCAGCTCGGGAGTGTCCAGGGCCTTCTTGGCCCGGCCCTGCCAGGTGATGACCCTCTCGGTCAGACACTGCAGGGCCTCGCCCTCGGGCAGGCGCACAGGGAGCCTCTGCAGGGCCACCAGCAGAGCCAGGATGGTCTCGAGGCGCGGGCGCCGCGAGCGCTGGCACCGCGGGCACAAGAAACGAGTGTCCCAGTCCCACCAGCAGAGGGGGTCGGCGGGCAGCCCCGACGAGGGCAATACGGAGGGGAAGGCGACGCAGCCGCCGTGGAAGCAGTCTTTGCACAGGTGGCAGCGGAGCTGGGGGGCGCGGGGCCGCCCGCCGCACACGCACACTGTCTGGGGAGGGGCGGGGCCCGTGCGGCTCCCGTTCTCCTTCACAGAGTTCTCGGGGCAGAGGGGCGTGTCCAGCTCCATGGCGTCCTTGCCCCAGCAGCCGTTCTCCTTGTCCTCATGGTGGGGGAGCTCCTCCGGTCCAGCCTTGGCCAGGTTCACCTTCTGGAGCCGCAGCATGCCAGCCTTCTCCTGGTGCTCCCCTTCTTTGAAAGCCATCACCTTCACAGAGGCACAGGCAACACTCATGTTACACACACAGGAAGGACACTCCCCTCTTCTTTCTGGGTGAGAGAGGGCTTGACAGGTTGGAGAGTGGGGCAGGGCTTGAGGCAGGGTACTCACTATGGCTCCAGGGTCTCTCAGGTCCTGAGCAGACAGGCCCAGGGTGTTGACGTCTGACTCCTCCAAGGGCCCAGACTCCTCCCCCCGCTCCTTCCTCTTCTCCACACAGGGACACAACACCTGTAGGGCAGCGGGGGCGTTAGACACACACACACACACACACAACGACCCAAGATGCATCACAAAAGGTCAACCTACTACATTTATTGAAACTCTACTGATCTGACTTGGCCTCTGCAATCATGAAAGTACAGGTGGGTTGTGTGTCTGGGATCTCCCCTCTACCCCCCGCCCCTCCTGACCTCCAGCAGGCTGTGCTGGCTGCTCTTCTTCAGGAAGGTCTTGGTGGCCTTGTCCCTCCAGGAGTGTGCGGAGGCCACCTGCAGCTCCAGCTGCCTCAGTTCCTCCATGCAGACGGGCAGGTCCCTGCCGATGGCCACCAGGCCCTCCAGGTCATCCAGACACGGGTAGTGTTCCCCGTTCTACACACACACACACACACACACACACACACACACACACACACACACACACGAGTCAGCAGGAGACAAGCTGATAGGGGGCTTTTACAATTCACAAGCAGATATAATAGGGCTGTAAGAACTGGTCAGTGTTGTGTTAGGTATGGAGAGTGGTGTGACGGGGTACCTGGATCTCCTCCAGGTCTGTGACCCAGGCGCGTGCCCGGCTGAGGCAGCCCTGCAGAGACAGGATGTTGGGCAGCTTGACTGGGATCAGCTGGGCCTCGTTCACGATGGCCTCCAGGGTGGAGAGAGGGTGCTTCTGCCTGCACGCCCAGCAGAAGACAGAGAGAGAGAGTGGGGGTGTGAGAGGTCTACAGCAGACAAGCTGACCATGACAGAGTGTGTGTGTGTGTCAGCCCCACCGTTGCTCCAGGCAGATCTGGGCCTTCTCCTCCCAGCGCTCCGCGATGGTCAGCAGCTCCTGCAGCTCGGCCATGGCCGTCTCCACGGAGACGCTCTGCGTCACGTTGCACCCCGTCTCCATCAGGTTCCTGAGGACGGCCAGGGTGACCTCGCCCCCCAGGGTGCGCCTCACCTCGCCCAGCCAGCGGCCCTGCTCCTGCAGGCCGCGCAGCTGCTTGCACTCCGGGGCCTCGGCCCGCAGGCCAGCCCCCTGCTCCAGCAGGGCCTGCAGCTGCTCCGCGGGAGGGGAGTCCCTGCGCCAGTCCCTGTCACTGACCACGGCCTGAACCTGCTGCTGGAACTCCTCCACCGTCCGCAGGACCGCCTGGCAGGGAGGAGACGGCCGATGAACCGACAATCAGGCCCTAACAGTGGAAGAGATGCGTGGCGGCTGCTGTGTGGGGTGGGTCAACAGGCCGGGCGGTGGACCTCTGCTCACCTGCACCTCCTCCAGCTGGCTCATCACACAGGGCAGGTTCTGCATCCTCTCTACCAGGGCCTTCAGCTCAGCCAGGGTCATCCGCTGCTCACTGAAACAGAACCACACAACGGCCCGTCAATCCCTGTGCGTCTGAGGGTGGCGCAGCGATTGCTGCGTGTGCAGAAGGTGGCTGTGACACTTTGGAAAGTGTGTGTGTGTGTGTGAGTAACCTGGTTTGAGGGTTGCTGAGGAGGTCAGTGCTGGTCTTTTGGCAGTGTTGAGTGTCAGTGAGAACAGTGTTGAGTCTCTGCAGTAGCTCGTTGTCGGGGAACTTCTTCTCTGCGGCCTCCTGCTTCAGCACCTCCAGGTCCTGGATGCCTGCACGGCAGCACACAAACCCTCAGTATCTACCATGCTACTGCCTTGGCCCATGCTGTGGGGCATTGGTGGCTACAGGGCCATCGTCTCCTACCGATCTTGTTCCCCTCTTCCTGCTCCAGGGCCTCCTTCACCCGGTTGGCCCACGAGTCAAAGGACTCGGCTCGAACCTTCAGCCGGTGCAGCATGGACAGCAGCTCGTCCAGAGTGTACCGGTACCTGGGAGACAGAGGGAGGAGACCGGAGTGTGAGGAGTGGGCCCAAATTAGAGGGAGGAGAGAGTTAGAGAGAGACACTGGTAGGGGGTGAGTACCTGAGGTAGAGTTTGTTTGTGGGGCAGCTACACAGGTCCAGGGTGTGGTAGAGACAGACAAGGCGCTCAGGACAGTTCTGACACGCCAGTGCAGACAGGAAGCACGTGGTTTTACACTTGTCACACTGCCTCTCATCGTCAGGAAGCAGCTCAAAGGCCTCCCGCTCCGCCTCCGTGATGCCCTGACGTCACACACACACACACACACACATCAGCCTCCAGGAAACCCCAACCCCGCTGCTGCTCCCCATCCTGCTCCAGCCACAGGCGTGATCGAAATGTCTCACGTAGACCACAGACTACCAATCAAAACAAACATCCACATGGAAGCCATTCCCCCATGTCCCTTGTGTCTGGCACCTTCTCCAGGAGCCCCTTGCGCAGCTTCCTCTCCTCCTGGACGATGGTGAACATCTCCTTGTGGGTGGCTGCCGCCAGGTTCAGGTCCAGCTTCTCTGGGCAGGCGGCCATCTTGCAGGTGAGCTCCTCGTGGGAGAACACGCAGTACCTCCTGAGGCGTCGGTAGTGCTCGATACAGGAGCGGCCCGCAGGGAGCTGGTACCCAGGGAGAAGATCATGACCCACTGCACAGAGATATCAGGACACGGGGGGAGTCGTTCATGGAGACCAAGGAGGAGAAGCTCACCCAGTCTGCGGTGCAGAAGTTGACAGCCTCGGCAAAGTTGTATCCCTGGTTGAAGCCGCTGTGGTACGCTCTGGGGAAGGTGATGACAAACTCGCCAGCACACTGGTTGGTACGCACAACCTGCAAATACGCATAGAAACAAACAAACACATCCTTCAGTCCAAAGGTCCAATCCCAGGAGGAGCTTAGTGAATGTGAGTGTGAGAGAGACTGACCGGGACCCCGTGGCCCATGAGGATGTTGGGGTTCATGATGGTGACCAGCTGGTGGAGGAGGTCAGGCTGGAACTCAAACAGCTCAGGGGTCAGCTTCTTCATCACCTCCTCCAGCCGCTCGGCCGCAAACGAGGGAACCCCGTACCACGTCTTGGGCTCGCCCCTGCACACACACACACAGGTTAACCAGCACCCACTACATCTAGCAGTCAGGTGAACGATACACCTTCTGCTGCAACTCGTCTAAAACCCAATAACCTGTCTTCAGATAAACCCCTGTTAAACAGCCCTGGGTGTCTCACCAGTGCAGGTAGTTGATGGAGTAGCTCCAGTGGTCTTCGATGTGCCAGCAGAAGGCTGAGAAGCACATGCCCACGTACAGCCAGGGCACCTTCATGCCCGAGATGTCAGCGTTGATGTGGCACAGCACCGACTGCTCCAGCACCGGCATCACGTTCAGGTTCCAGCCGCTGCGGGCGTACTCCTGGTCCAACCCAGCACGGCGGCACAGTTTGATGGTTTGGTGAAAAATAAACACATTGCATTTGTAAGTAAGACAGTACTGACATACTGTGCATTCTAGCCAGAACCAGGAGACGGACTAGTCTCTTATTGATGGTGGGGGAGGGATAGGGTGCAGCTGGTACCTCCTCCTCCACGGTGAGGTCCTTCAAGCCGTTGTTTATTGGGAAGCCGCTGCCAAACTCTTTGGAGTGAATGTCTGCTCCGTACTCCACTGTCACGTCCTCCTCTATACTGCTGACCAGACGCCAGAACTCCCTCTCCACCAGCTCTGTGGGAACCATCTACACACACACGGTTAGATTAGACTGTGTCACAGATGTATTACTATGCTATACATCAGGGGATAGAGCTGGACTCACATGGACAGGCATGTTGAAGTAGTCTGCTTTAAAGGTGTCTGCCATCTCCCCAAAGCTCTGCAGAGTGTACTCCCGCGTGGCCTGCTCAAACCCAAAGGCTTCCGAAGGCCTCTTACACTCCTGGGGAATCAACAGACAGATGTCACAGGCTGTGGTCCGCTAGTCACCAGCCAGGCCCACAGGGTCATACACTGACAAACTGTCACAAATACTTGTCTCCACAAACACAGATTGCACGGAAAGGGTTGCATGAGTTTGACGGTGGTCCTCACCTCAGCCACACACTTGGGACAGCGCCAGTTGCCTTTAGGGGGGTCGGTGAGGGGCGGCAGCAGGCAGAAGGTGTGGTAGTTGTCATCACAACCGTCACACAACAGAAGCTTCTCATCCTCGTCACCACGGCCACACATTCGACACACAAACGAGTCCACCTGGGACGGGACAGAGGGGGGATTGTGTGAAGTTAGGAGGTCTTTGTTTACTGAGGCCGGCTCTTTATCCAACATGTATCAGGTGAAGGAGACGTAATGTTCATACTACACCGAGCCCCTGATTAAACCAGAGCGACGATCACCCTTTATACTAGACAAATACAACTTTCACTCACTTTTCAAACATGCGCCTGCTTTTCTAACAAAAAATCTCTATCCAATGTCGCTCTGCTGTACTCTAGTTCCCACCATGAGACTGCAGAGAGCAGTGGAGATGTAGTGAAGGATGCTGGAGGCGTCTGCTACTTACAAACTGGGGGTTGTTAATGTTGCGTCTGAGCCTCATGGTCATCTTGGTGCAGGGCCCCTCTCCTTCCCCATCCTCGTCCTTCCCGTCTCCTCTCTCCTCCTCCGGCTCCTCCTTCACCTCCCTTTTCAGCGTGACGTCAGAGGGAGGAGCAGGAGGAGGCGCCGTGCTCGCATCCCCCTCCTTGGCGGGGACCTCACCCGGCTCCTCCTTGACCGGGCCGGTGGGGGGGGCGGCGGGGGCGGGGTCACGGACAGTCACGGTCTGAGGCAGCTCTTCTACGGGAGCAACAGTGTGAGCGTCAACATGCCGACTGGATCAGAGGCTACGTAGCATTACTGTGGTTAAACCCAGCAGTCTTCTAAGGGACTCTGCATGGCTCAGCCCTTGGTACTCCCATCCAAATAGACTCAGTAAAGTTGGGTGCCGTCATTGAGCTGAAATAAGAGCCTGCACGCCCTGTGGTTCACCCAGCTTTCAGGTGACAGACCTGGCACAGGATAACGGAGGTGAGGTAAATACCTTTCTTCCTGACGCCCTTGTCTCTGGGCACCAGCCCCAGGCCCATCATCTTGGGGCCCGCGCCGTAGATCTGCAGCTTCTTCAGCTCCGGGTTCTTCTCTATGTCCTCCTCTGTGGGGTCCGGCTGAGGAGCAGAGGTCAGCACGGGCTCATCTCTGACACTTTGCTGAGAGAACAAGTGTAGCTAGAGGATTGGCTACAGGGTGTGGAAGGACAAAGCGTAGCTCTGGACCACTGGAGGCTGTAATGCTAGCTTAGCTCAGAAAGGGGAACTACAGGCTCTCCTTTGCAAAGCTGGGAAACCTGGGGGAGCATCTACCACTGGGATGGAGAAGAATGCCATCCAGAGACATACACACACTTACCAACGGATGACTAGAAGAACAAGGAGCAACATGGGGGGTAGGCTGTCTAAAAACATCTTCAACAGACTAACTGGTAAATTAATTATTGGGGCATCTTCTGCACTCTGAACTTACTACGCAAGTTACTTTAGTATCAAAACGATTTGCATTACAGCGGAACCACACCAAAACCTTCCCCTTTCCAACTGTGAGAGATGCTTTGAACAGAACACATGCAGTCACACGGTAATGCTGCAACACTGAGCGACTAGGAGCTTCACTAACAGGCATATTAGCACAGCATCGAGGCACACAAGACTGCCTAGCAGTAAAGCAACCCAAGCAGAGTTCACCCAGGGACCGAGAGAGTGAGTGAGTGAGAGAGAGAAAGCACCGCGTGAGTGTGAGTGAGTGAGAAAGAGAAGCAGACTGGGACATGAGCTGGTGCCGTAACACAGATGGACTGAAGCAACACAGTGAGACAACAACACACTAAAACAGCTCCAGTAAGCCAGGTTGCTGTTGAACCATTCTTGTTGTTAGTTGTAGGTAAGAGTAGCTGTCTGCCATCAATGATAAGGTAAGAGGGGGGGGGTGGGTGTATCTAAAAGCAGACACAGGTAGACATAGGAGCCAAGAGCAGGAGAGCGAGCACACACGTGCGCTCTAGAGAGGCAGTACCGCAGAGATGTGTTGAGAGCCAGTGGTGAGAGGGTGGGGTGCCAGATCCTCTGGACCCTGCATGGGGAGACAATAACAGCAACAATGGACTAAGACATGGGGAGGGGGAGGGGACCAGGAGATGGGGAGAGGTACACAGAAGAAAAATAATCTGGAAATATGGTATTTCCCTTCCCCACAGTATGGGGAAGGGATCTTATTTGATACATCAACCTAGATGTGGGACTATTTATAGCCTAGTAGTCAGGGTGCTGGCAAGAGACTTCTGATACCTACAAAAGGATTCTTGTCAAACATGGTTATACTTATTTTGACAATGCAAGCACTTCTTAGTTCATTACAAAAACTAAGAGAATGCACAGCTAGTTAAAAGAATAAGAGCAAAAATGGAGGAATCAAGTACGTGAAGCCTACTTGAACCTTGAAAGCTTTCCGGTGATTTATATCCTTTATATGATATGCTATATCAACTTGAGTAAGGTTCATGGGAAGCAAATCAAAGATCCTAACACACCACAAACAAATATACCAATGCTGTATGGGTAGGGAAGTATGGGTGAAGTGCATGGTGCTAAAGTAACTACAATGGGCGAGCGAGGTCTATGGTAATGGTCACACAATGAACAATCTTTATGTAGTGAGCATTTATATGAGAGAGAGAGAGACAGAGACAGACAGACAGACAGACAGACAGACAGACAGAGAGACAGAGAGAGAGAGACAGAGAGAGAGAGAGAGAGATGGTGTGTATAGTAGGCCTATATAGTTTGTGGCCGAAACATGAGGAAGTAAACTGTAAGTAAACTTTGTCTGTTTAGAATAATGATTCTAAGTGTTTAACCGTGTGTCTGCTTGACCCATTTTCAAATGAAGATAAGAGAGCCGAAGACAAAGACATGAGGCAGAAGGCAGAAGTAGCAGACAGAATGCATTGCAGCAGCATGGCAGAACATGGAGCAAGGCATGCTGGGATGTGCTCTGAGTGCCTCGTCACACCCCTACGTATTGGATCTCTCCGCTTGGCGCGAGCTGGAAAGATTGGGTTTATTGCATTTGGGTTAGCTACCAATTTAGAATTAAGACAACATGCCGACTGGATCAACACCAGTCAGTCAACACCACAATTACACTTAGAAGGGGGAAGATTGGTTTACTGACTGCAACATGTCTAAAAATGGAAACCAATATAGCAAGAGCAGGTGCTTGTTCTTCAGCTGTTAACAGATCAGTGTTAGAACGTTTCGATACCCAGTTTCAGAAGCTAGACTGTTAAACATGTCTAGTTCTCCCCTTGAATGATCCTATGTGATCGTCCCTGTTTAAAGACAAAAGAGGAAGTAATCTGGGGCAGAACAGAATGCATTGTGGGGAAACAGATTTGTTGTGGGCTTCTACAGGTTCAGGGTTAAATATGGGTCACCGTTGTCACGGTGCCACTCACGTCTGGCTGGAGGCGATTGGCTCTGCGTCCGTAGCTGATGGTCCTGGAAGGCTGGACCGACTGGCGCAGGGGGATGGAGTGAGGCTTGTACTCCTTATCCACCTCCTCACTGTCGTACAGCTTTGGCTTACTTTGCTGTATGGAGACAAATACAGCGGTAAACCTTCCACAACCCTCAAAGCTCAATGGGCATCAGCCATGAACAAGCGCCAAACATTGTGTGAAAGTCACCTATGATCTGATAGACCCTTGCAAGCCCCCCCCAAAAAAAGATAAGGGGACTGTATAAAGTTACCGTCAGACTGGCACCAGAGTGGGACATTTCAAAGGGGTAGACGATCCTCTCGTAGTGCGAGCGCAGGAGAGAGCCGATGTTCTTGCCTGGGGGGTAGCCAAGCTTCTGGGCCACGCGAGCCCAGCGGCGCTCCTTACTGACCGTCTCAAAGCCCCCCTCCTCGATCACAATCTGCAACAAACCACACTCCATTTGCTTAGCTCACTTTCATTAGGGAACAGTTTAGATATCATATGGGATATTTATATATGTGATTGAGTCCAAGATATAGCTGGCACGGGTCTGCATATGCAGGAGGTTTCGTGCATTTATGTGTCTGCAGCACCTTGGATAGGCTGAAGAGGTCCAGGATACGCCTCTCAATGTTAGGAATCTTCAAAGAGGATCCCTGGATCTCCCAGAACTTGGCGATCCGATCTAAGTAGTTGAGCTTCACTCTGGTTTCAGCCTATGGGAGGACAGAGGGGCACGGTCAGTATGCATTGACATCTTCTGAACAGACTGAAAGGAGTCCTGAGGTCCTCCACATATATCAGAAGTAGAAGAGAGACAAACCTCCAGCTCGTTGAGCCTCTGTATGCGAGGTGTGAAGCGGAAGTTGTCCACCTCTACAGCAAAAGGGGGCTGCCAGTTCTGTGGGGTGCACAGTCATCTGTCATCTTTATCTCTACATTAATTCAAACACCATTTACTTCAAAACACAAAAGGTTTAAGAATACTATCATTTCAAAATGAGTCAGGGTTCACTGAAAGGTGTGTGAAAGTAAAGCACTTACAGCAGGTGGGCGAATCTTGCAGATTCCAGACTTTTCAGCTATTGGACGGATCTTGGCAATGTAGCCCAGGGGATCCTGAAACTCCTCCCATGAGGGCTCAAATACTGGGCACTCCGGTGGAGGCACAAAGTCTTCCCCCTCCATCGCCCTGGCAACAATAAGGCAAAAAGACCCAAGTGAGCTGAGTGCATCACTATTACTTAAGATATGGAAACAACTATATTGTTCACTCCTGCAGTACTGCAGTCCTGTAGTTACATTTGACTAGTTTATCTCCTTCTAATAAACTGTTTGGACTGGATGGGGATTAAACTCCCCCTTGGGCTTAATTGAGCCACACAAAGCTTCACAGAGAGGTTCCAAGTTCTTCCAATTGGAAGAAACAATTGTTACTAGTAATTTTTTATCAATATTACATTACACAACTTAACACTCCAATTTAATTTAAAAATAAATACTATTCCAGACCTTGGTTAACCCCAATTGGACAGGAGTTCACGTAACTGGTCCCTTTTCTTACCCCTCCCCCACACTACACAGACAACAATCAAACGAATTTCATTTCGCTAGCTTATTGGATTTATAGCCATCCCTTTAAAGGGTATTGGACATCAACCCAAATTAACACGTACATGACAATTGTATGGCATTTTATAATTGGTTTAACCCATTTATGAAGTTTGTTTTGTGAGATCCAACTGATTGCCTAATCGTACCCCGGTGGTCTCCTTCTCGATATGTATAAGCCAACAAACGCAACATTGAGCGTTTCCACTCCAATCTGGTTTTCTAATTAACACCTGGGCCTATTGAATCACAGTGGCAGGAAAGCCATTTAAACACCTACACAAACCACAGCAAAATACAAACAAGCAGAATTTTGATATTGGTCTATTTCTTGATTACATTGCAACCACTACTAAAAGACGTTGGCTAAACTACTGCCAAAATAAGGACATGCCACAGTAAAACGTCCACGACAGCGCACTAAATATTCCAAAACAAGCTAGCAAGCATACTGACCAGACGTTACACTGTTTAGTTTAGATTGGCTACCTGGCTTATTTACATTATTAGGGAAACGGCCGCGTATTAGTCCTATTACGTTCAGTCAAATAGGGCCAAAGGTAATGAAAAGTTGGTGATAATGTGGTGTATCCAATTCGTGTCTTGCGAGCTCGAGGGGTCTTTTGTTCAGCTCTGGGTCACGATAAGGTGGCTGCAGCTAACGTTACGGCCTCCACTTCATGGCAGCCCATCCCAGCAGCCCCGTCTCTCGGGCAGCAATGCAAACTTTGCAATCAGCTGCATTAGATAGCAAAGAACTATCCCAGGTCTGTTAACAACTGACGTTTAATGGTAACAGTAGTTATCCATTTGGTTCAATTGACTCCATACAATCCCACTTCCTTCTCCTTGCACTCTGACGCTAGCTAGCGTAGCTACCGTCTTACCTCACTCTGTTGTTGTTTGATAGAGAACTAGCAGGCTTGCTTGGTCCAGTTAAGCTAGTTAGCTAGCTAGCACTAGGGCTAGCTACCGACGAAGTTGGCCGTTTTCAGCTTCTTTTACAAGTGTACTCCGTTCCGTTTATTTATGAACTGAAAAACATTCACTTGGTAGACTCATTTGGATGTTAATGAGTGTGCCTGAGCTCATTGGATGTGTCCCCATCGAATGAATATGTGACCAACATCACTATCCCCCGTTCATCCTGTCTAAGCTAAACGCCATCTTAGTTTCATCACAGCCGAAGCACAGCCGAAAGTCTCTAGACGCCCACAAGCTAGCGTAGCTAGAGATAGCACTACTACGTATTCTTCTAAGACGAAATAAGGTAGCTAGCTGACTACTAGTCGGATTTTTTTAAGGCTAGGAGCATCCGGTTCTCTGCACATTGGGTTAGGATTTAATTTGATCAATTGTTTATCCCATCGTAACGTGTGTTTCAGAAAGTATGTGCACATGGATTAGGCTATCTGTTAACTTTCCTCAAAATACCCAAACAAATTCGTACTATTTGCAATTCCGGGTCTTTAGTACATGATTACGACTCTGAATCAAGGAGTTGTGGCGATCGCCGGCGTATAAAACACGCCTACCCTGAACAGAGTGGTGATGAATCCTTCCACATTGTCGTTTATCAAAAAATAGTCCGTATATTCTATTGATACCGGTTCAACTTTTGCCTCACCAATTGTTATAATATGAGGGGGGAGTAACACACATTATTGTGTTATTATACAAATTTCAATACAAATAAAGGTCGACATTTTTCACTGCAAGGACACTTTTTAATATATATCAGAAGCAATAAATAGAACATCTCAATCCTGTATTCTTTCAGAACACTTACTACATAAAAATATATTTCAGAAATCATACTTTTTGTAGGATGTGACTTAAATAATATCAATAAATCCTCAAACATACAAACACTTGTACGCATAGCACTCTTTCACCTTCACCTCTAAAATATAAAATAATTAAATTGTAAATGCCATCCATTATTAGCCATCTCTCTCTCTCTTTCTCCTTCTCTGTCTCTCTCTCTCTCTCTCTCTCTCTCTCTCTCTCTCTCTCTCTCTCTCTCTCTCTCTCTCTCTCTCTCTATCTCTCTCACAGACACACACACACACACACACACACACACACACACACACACACACACACACACACACACACACACACACACACAAACACAAACCTCGTAAATCATACACACTCACCAGAAGAACAGAATAAGAATAATTAATCCTTTAGACATTATGTATTTGTATAGTATATACACTCAGGTTTATACAGTACAATCCATTCAATAAGTGCAGCTATATTCATGCAAAAGGCTCTAAAAGTGACACTACAGAGGAATAGCAAACACAGAAAATCTTCCTATATCACCAAATCCATACCCAGCTTTTTTTGTTTTGTTTAGTGAATCTGTATTTCTGTTCTCCATTGTAGTTGGACTAACACATTTCAATTCTGAAGCTTTCACTCTTCAACTAAATGTCCAATCTCACTTAGGTCTACTGGTACTGGCCTGGGTCCCCCTTGGACCCTCGATGTTCTAGAGAGGTGGATAGTTTGTGAAAAGAAGAGAGGATCTGAACTGTAGAGAAGCATGATGTGGTAGTGTTTGTTCTATTTACAACACTATAGGCATACTGGGGTGTCAGAGAATGAAGGGAGGATATCTGGGATTTACATGGGGAGTTGGTGAATAAGAGAAGGCCATTATTGACTTAAGACACCACATGTGTGCAAAACCACAAAACTGCATTAAAGAAGCGTGCTTGTTTGAAGACATTGACTGTCCCAAAGCACGCTGCATGAGTTCATTTCACTATGACTAGATTCTTATGAGAGAGTGAGCATGTCAAGTGCCATGGGAGTGGCAGTCACCGATGGAATTGGGGTCATTTTACATGACCAGGTCAAAGCCCTTTCTAATGTTGGGAAGCCGGTCTTAATGAAAAGAAATCCTGAAAAGCTATCAATTAAAATATAAGTTGAGCTTTTCTGTTCAGATGACATTGGACAATGACCCAATTTTAGAAACAGTGCCATTGCTTTCTCACATAATCACCGGTGTTAAAAAAAAAAAAAGGAATAAGTAAAAGGTATATAATTCTATCAGAACAAAATAGTAATTAATGTTAACATTTTCAACAATCAATGATAATAGCTATGATAATAGAGGAAATCAATGGCAATCTTCTTAAAGAACAAAAACAAACCACACTCCACATATCATAACAGCCTCATGTCATATCAAGGTATGAGGACATTTCTGTATGTGCATATATTCTGTAATCATATACAACCAAATATACAGTATGTTTATATCATTAATCACTGGTCAAAACAATTATTAGACAATATTCATCATACTCATAGCAAGTATATATAACATTTAGGCTATACAACAGCAAAAAGCTTGAAAAACATTCAAATATATTATTTGTTGTGTCATAATTTTTACACTCTGTAGGGAGTGTGTGTAAATTCTATGAGACCAGATGACTCATGTTGACATGTAAAAGACCATAGAGGCAAAGACTGTCATAAACCGTGCAAAGATCATAAAAGTATGAGACAAAGAAACATTTCTACAGGTCTACATTAGAAAAGGATACCTTTCAGCGATGAAGACCTGTGAAAACTGACAAATACATTTTGAAGCTAGGTAAATTATTGCAAAGTCAAGGGACACTTTTTGCAACTTTCCTCTATGGCTGTTTACAATGTACAACCCTGCTGGAATGTATTAAATGGTTGAAGTCTTTATACATCCATTTGGATGTAGCTGGTCTCTCATATGTTCAGTACTGTTGCAGCACTGCACGATGGTAAGTGTGTAAACAGTCTTGCTCATGTCTCTCAGCAGTCTGTTATCCCAACTAAACTTCAGACAGTGAAACACTGGGCTGCAATCTACATTTACATGTACTATCATTATTCATATGGCTATAGAAATAGTTAATTGTGTATGTGTGTGCCTGTGTGGACGCAATCTGTCTTTACTTTTCACGTCTCCAATACTTTTCCTGCCTGAAGCCGTTTTCATACACCTGAGAAAATGAAACTCAACCTGCAACACTCTGTAGCATCTTAAAGACGACATGATTGTGCTAACATCTTTGTGTAAATCAAATTCAGATTTGTATGTCTGTCACTGCAGCCACACCAATGGCGCACACCAATCAGCGTAGCTCCGACTACTCTCTCTACATGTGCGGGAAGCGGAGGTGGAAGTAACAGAGGCGAAGTAAACTGCGTTTCTTCTTGTCACTGGGGCTGCTGCTGTTACTGTCCTGCTCCGTCCTAGCCCTGGACCTGACCCTGGCCACCTCCCCCACTCTCCCTTCGGACCGCAGACCTCTGTGTGGCCACATCCTGCTCAGACCACCGTACTGATCCGGTTGATAGGCTTGGATTTGGAACTGCCCCCTGTGCCTGTTGCCCCAGCTCCCGTTACCTGGGGCCCCTGCTGGGGCTGTCCGGGGTGCTGGGGGGGGTGAGGGGAGAGAGGCGTAAGAGGGGTAAGGGGGGAGGAAGGGGGGGGTAAAGGGGAGTGGGGGGGGGGGGGAGGGGGGATGGAAGAGAGAGGAGGGTACTGGGGCAGATACGGGGCGACGGAGGCTGCGTGATGGGCACTGACGGAGCCGGACGTTGACTGGTGGGGCAGCGTGCCGAAGATGAAATGTGCCTGATGGGTGGGGTGGGTGGCTGGGTGGGGCGTGTGTACGTGTCCGGGGTGGGTGTTGGAGTGTGCGTGGGGGTGCGGGTGGGAGTGTGACAAGGTCAGAGGAGGCTTGGTGCCAGTTGCGATGCCCCCCCTGACAGAGTGTGTGGGCTGTGTGTGGTAGAGGGCAAACTGAGGACTCGGGGAGTGTGGGGAGTGAGGAGAAAGGGGGGGAGGAAAGCCCACCACCATGTTGGCGTAGCGAGCCTGTATGCCATGCTGGGAGAGCTGGGAGAGATGGGCCAGCTGCTGGTGCTGGAAGTGTGGTGGGCCAAGCGGAGGCCGACAGTGTAGAGGCCCTCTCTGTAGTGTATGACAGGCCATGGGTTGCATGGGAGGGGGGCCAGTTTGGACGTGGTAGCGATGGTGATGGTAGTAAGGGGGCGGGGGCTGCACGCTGCCCGTGTGACAGTACTGTGCATGGAGTGCCTGGATCTTGGAAGGGCCCCCGTCGGACTGGCACAGAGATGAAGGGGAGTGAGGAGGGGGCCCTCCAGTGGTGGGTGGGGGGACAGGGGCGGGGTAGGGTGGCCCCGGTGGGATAAGGGGCCCTGGCGGTTTGGCACGTTTGCTGCCGAATAGGGACCCCAGGAAAGAACCAGTGTTGCTCCCCCCAGGGCCGCTCCCCACCCCCCCCCTCTCTACACTGCTGGGTACTCCCCCAACTCCCGTCCCAGCAGGGATGTGTTGTTGCCCCGGCCCACCCCCCACCCCTGTTCCGGGGCTCAGGATGGGGCGGTGAGGCCGGTAATCTTCTGTTCCGTAGCAGCTAGGGACCACTCCTGGCACCGTGTAGCACTGGTGAGGCCGCGGGCTGCTAATTATGGAGCCCTGGGAGCAGGAGAAGAGGAAGAACCATCTGTAGCTATGACATCATGTCTGAATAAATCATCGTAGACACACACATTACGACACAGGACACATCTGTGACTCAAGGAGAAACCAACCAACAGACAGCATTAGTGAGAGCACAGAGGCATGCCAGGGATGCAAAGGTCACTCACATGCATTACACACACACACACACACAAACTGCATGCTTTGGGTGTGCTAAGGGATTAGGGATGTGTTGGTACATTAGGGGGACAGGTCTATCCACTCAGACTTACTTCCATGGTACTGTCCAGGGAACCAACACTGTTCCTGCGACCACGTTTCCCTGCACCCGCCCAGGAGGAGTCAGGTTAGGAAAGATAGAAAAGATAGCAATAGATTCTTCAAGAAGAGTGATAATGAGTGTGTGTTTACGTGTGTGCGTGGGTGTTTGTGTGAAAGAGAGATCAGAGTTGCAGCAGCTGCATTTTACTGTGCCGGAGGAAACAGAACAAAATGCGCCCAGATGAAGCAAAGAAAACAACATGAGCCCCCAGTAGACCCCCCTGTCTGTCTACAGATCTATTAACATCATGGCACATCCAGTCCTGTTCAGGTATTTCCTGACCAAACCTGGTGACAGGATATTAGACAGAGTTGTTTCTGTGTTTAGTGTGTTGCCTCACCTGTGTCTGACAGGTCCCTCAGAGAGGAGCTGAGGGCGGTGCGTTTCAGCCCCTCCCCCGCAGAATAGTTGTCATCCAGACTGGGCCTTCCCAGAATGCCATTTACCACATCACTCTTCACACCCACACCTCCTCCAACCCCACCTCCGCTCAGCAAGCTGGGACGCATGACACCTTTCTGCTTCTCCAACTCCGCTAAAGAGAGAGCGAGAAAGAGAGAGAGAGAGAAACAAGAGTCAGTGAGCTTCATATTTATGCTGAATGACTAAATGTAAATGTAATTTAGTGTCGATAAATAGCTGTAGTTTCTCATTCAGACCAGCAGGGGGTACTCACACTCCACTCTGTACTTCTCCATCTCCTGCACCTCAGCGATGCTCTCTCTCAAGTCACTGACAAAGCGGGTGCGGTCCTGCTGACTGGGTGCCATGAAGACGATAAGGACCTTCCTCTCCCCACCCAGCACTGCCGAGGTCAGACGGATGCCGTGAGGGTAGTCTGAAAGACACAGGGAGAAATGAAAAACTACCTAGTGCTATTTCCCAGCTGCCAAACACGATGCACCCAAAGTCTCCAAAACTGCCACAGTTGAATTATTCCGTGGTCAAGGAGCACATTTTCACTCCAGTATTAGTGAGGAAGCTGAGGTATGCCAAGGGGAGACCGTTTCTCACAGGAGTTCTGGAACATGTGGACCTGCATCTCCACCAGAGGGAAGGACTGTCTGAAGCTGTATGTCACTGAGGTCTTCTTCTTCTGAAAGATCTTGGTCACCTACGGAGACACATGGACAGGCAGGGTTTTGACGTGGGAAAAGAAACGGCTGGAGTCATGAAAACGTACTGTAAACACAATTAGGGCCTTGATGCTCAGGTAGAAGTCAGAGTCGAGAACTATTCCCAGGAGTTCTTACCACCAGTAGGTCGTTGAAGAGGAAGACCTCTCTTTGGTGCAACCCTGTCCTCTGGGGTCGGTTAGGGTCGGGTACCTCATACAGCTGACAGCAACACACCAACCTGCGGTGGGGTAGGGAGAGCACCTACACACACAAACATGGACAACTAGTCAAATAACTCTCCACAAGGCCATTTATAACCAACGTCTGGAGTTTATTCTGATCAGGTGACCTGATCAGGTGACATGACCAGGTGAAACCCCGGACCCAAGTTATAACCTAATAAACAAACACAAAATGTTATGCCCAACAATAATATTTTTGTTCAGATATCTCACAGGCTTCTTGCCCACAATGACTCTCTCCACAGCCTGCACTTGGGACACATGGTCATCGTTGGTCCGTAACTCCCACTTCTGAATGCGCTGGTAGATGCCAACTAGCAAGTCCCTGGGGATATCCTGACCATTGTCCACTCCTGGGAAATGCGTCCAAACAGGCAATTACACACACACACACACATACACACACACGCACGCACGCACACAAACAGCTTATGAGCATCAACCACAAGGGGAAGTCATATCAAATAGGATAGGAAACTAGGTGAACGTCCAGTATGTGTTTTCTTAGTGTGTGTGTGTGTATGTAGTGTGTGCACAGTATCTCCATGTATTTCCAGTAGTTCCATGTCACCTCTCAGGTTCTTGATGAAGTCCTCTATCTTCATCTTCCTCTCAGCCTTGACGTTAGGGCTGTACATATCAGTGTTAAGGAGGATGATGGCAAAGGCCAATATGAAGATGGTGTCTGGGTTCTGGAACTGTCTGACCAGGGTCGGGTTACACACACAGTATCTCTGACTGAAAGACAGAAGGGAGTAGGTTAAAAAGCTGTTGCCGTTTAGATACACAAGTAGGCACATTCTTTCTTTCTCAGACACACACATACACACCTGAAAGCCTCTATAAGCCTTTCTACTTTCTGGGCCTCTCCTTGAACTCTGATCTGGGCTTGGAACTTTCTCAGCGCATCGTCCAGGTCCATCCCTGAGAAGTCCATCTCATCCACCACACAGCTGCAACACAGGAGACAGGAGAGTCAGTTACTGGCAGAATCAATGTTGTTTATGTAGTGGCTGTGTTTCCCTTCAATTTGACTTTGTATAAATTAATTTGGTCTCCCTTACTCCAGTACATCCTTGTTGAACTGTTTCTGCCGGTTTCCCAGGAACTCCCCAATCATCTGTCTGCTCAGGCCTTTCCTCTCCAGGATAAAGCGAGCGATCCCAACAGGAGTGTCCGACACGAAGCCTCTCTCGATCAAGTACTGGATCCCCTTCTCTGGCTTCCTGGGAACAGAAGTAAGATCTCAGGTCACGGAAAAACCTTAATCACAACACCCTCCCTACGGCACTGAAAGCCATTGTATGTTGACGCAGCGTTGCCACAAGCAGAACTAACATTTGCATCCCATACAACAAGACTCTTCCAGCCTGCACAGGTCCGTGTTCCCTGTCTTACTTGTTGAAGAGGTTAAGGCCGATGCGGTACTGGCGTCTCTGGACCACGTCGTTGTTGAATGGGGGGGAGTCCCAGCTGTGGCGGCTCTCTCGCTGGTACGTCTGTTTGCCCAGCGGGGGCAGAGGCTCACGCAGGCTGTCCTGGGAGGAGGAGCCAGAGCTGCAGTTCACCGTCTCATTGGAATTGGTGGTGGAGTTGAGCGAGTCGTTGTCTCCATCAGAGCAGCAGGGCTGCTCCAGGCCACCAGAGGGCAGCGCTGTGGAGGAGGAGGAGGACAGGGGGGTGGTGGGCGGCTGCTGGGGGGAGGAGGAGGAGGAGGGCGTGTCTGGGTACTGGTGGTGGTGGATGGAGTGGTGGTGGTGGTGGTGTGCCACGTGATGGGGGATGTGTGTGGGTAGGGGCCGGCCGGGGGCGCGGGTCTGGCCCTGGGCTGCGGGCGTGGAGGAGGGCCGGGGCCCCGTGTTAGGGTTGTGTTTTAGGGTTCCCTGAGGAGAGCCAGCTCCTCCCCCAGGCTCCTGCTCGTAGACCAACTGTCTGCTGAGGGACCCTCGGTCCGAGCGGTCACTCATGTCCACCGAGCTGTCGCTGGGGGGCTCGATGGTGAGGAGGGGGAGGTGGGCGCCCCTCAGACGATAGTCCCGACACTCTGTGCAAGGGGTGCTCCGGCGGCTGTTGCTGCTGCCCCCTCCCTCGGTGTCCCTGCTGTCCTCGCGGCCTCCCACGCCCCCCCCGGGCCCCCAGTACTCTGTGTCTGTGCTGCTGGGGGCGCGGTCCAGGGAGAGGGGCGAAGAGGGCATACAGTCATCCATGTATAAGGTGACGTCACTGTAGGAGGTGGCCGTGCTGTCACCGTGCATGCTCAGGCCCCCTCCCCCTCCCCGGGGCCTGTCTCCCAGGCCTCTTTGAGAGGACGGGTTGCTGCTGCTGCTCCAAACACACTCGCCAAAGTCCTCGCTGAGGCCCCCGCCCTCCCTGCTGCCATCCTGGGAGTCGTCCCTCCCGGGGCGGCAGGTCAGGGCGTCATCTATGGAGTCAGCCAGGGACTTCACCTGGGGGAGACCGAGCAGTCAGTCAGAGGCGAGAACACAAACTGGTCTCTACATGGCCTCTCCCCTACTTCACATTATCAACTTGGATTGAACACAAGTAATTTTGCAATATATTATAAAAAAGCGCCTCCTTATACAGTCCATGGCATTCATCAAGCTGATACGAGACAAGATGGCTGCTTACAATGCCAACAGACCTGTTTGGAGAAGGAGTCTTCCAGGTGAGTGTAGTCTGGCCGGTCGGTGTCCCTCTCTGGGCTGCACACGGGGGAGTGTGGCGGCCCAATGCCCACGCTGTGGGTGAAGTGTGTCTGCGTCTGGGCCTGCGGCTGCCGCTCGTCAAACGAGTACTGCAGACGCATGTTGGACAGGATGATGCGGCGCGTCATGCGACTCTCGGAGGCGGAGCTGCGGAGCCGCTCAAAGTTCTTGTTCATGCGGTACTGGCGGAACGCCGTCTGGATGATCCGGGCTGCTCTGCGGCTCACGAAAGACCCACCGTACTTCCTCTCCAACATCTCCACCTGACACACAGGATACAGGAGCTTTACTCATGGCTACATGTTTAGAGTCCTGTGTAGTTATTTAGCTTAGCCATGCCACATCTCGACTACCATAACCTGTCGCCACTACTATAGCACTCGAGTCGCTACCTTCTTGTCCTGCAGGTCTGTGGAGAGCTCATAGCTGTCTGAGAGGACCTTGCACCTCTTGTTCTCCTCCTCCTCCTGTTTGCGCAGGGCCAGGCTGGCAGGCTGGTGGCGTGTCCGCAGGGCCCAGGCCAGGCTTGCTGTGCTAGGGGAAGCCACGCACAGGGGGCCCCTCGGGCCCGGAGGACCGGTGCTGCTGTCTGTGAAGCGTTCTGAGCCGCGCAGGAAGGGAGTCTGGTTGTAAGGGCTGTGTGTCTCTGGACACTGAGACTGCCCTTCCACACTGGCAGGAGAGAGAGAGAGACACGTTAGATCAGAGAGTTAGATATACTGTCCCTTTTATCTTGAGTTGTAGATGCGGCAGACATCACTCACATGTAGACATGAGACCGGCGCGGCAGAAAACGTCTCTTGCTGGATGACATGAAGGAACACGACTGAACTCAGAGATAACTCAGAGAATAACTCAGAAATGGTCGAGATACTTTCCTTTCAACTTCACATAAACTCCTTGACAAAGGTCACAAGTGCTATAATATGTAGACTATTGCAGGAACAAGCCTTCCAGTGCAACTGGTGATCATAAAACACCATGTGAGCAGGATGTCCTATGGCTCTGCACACTGCTTGTAGCAGAGAGACTACATCACATGCCATTTCCTGCTTTGGAAGCCAAAGTTCTGAGGGGGATAAGAGTTCTGCCCTCTCTCTGCTCTCTTCCCTCCTTGTCCTGTATGAGGGCGGTTTATGTACTACTGCGTACTGCGTGTTGGAGTTATCTTGTTTAGAATATCCAGTCGGTCTCTTCCTCTCTATCTCCTCTCTTTCAGAACTGGTATTAAATCAGTGAGGGATTAGTCACTACCACATACTTGTAACTCCACACCTGACTGGAAAAACCAGGCTGCCACAATAGTTCCATCCTATGCCAGTTACATGGATGACCCAGACTGCAGTTCCAACAATGCATTGTAAAATAACACCAACATCAACACACACCTCACCCACTGTACTGGGCCTATGCTACCCAACCACACAAACACAGGTTGTCTCAGAACTGTAAACACCAGTAATTCATGCTCCAACAAAAGATAATCCCATCAAATATTTCACAATTCACTTTTGACAGTCTATTAAAATCAATAGACATAATCCAGGTAATCCAACAAGCTCTCCGGCATCCTCTCTATCCCAAATCCATGTGTGATATGAAGAGGACGAGTCACCCAGCCAGTCAGTAAGAGAGTGAGGGCAGCCTACTCCTCCAGCCCTCCAGCCCAGCCTGACCATGGTCACATGACCCAGCCCACGTTTCCTCCCTTGCCTAGCCACACCTCCTTTGTCCGACTAGAGACCGACAAGGGTTGGAAATGGAAGAACAGTTTAGGAAAGGAGGAAATCAAAGGCTCAGCCAAAGTGTTTAGCTATGTGCAAACTGGAGAAGACAAACAAACTAACTAAGCCTACTAAGCAGGCACCGTATAGATCAAATGTGTGTGGAGTCTGTCTTTAGGATGAAAGTTTCAAGGTTCAAATGTTTGTCTTCTCCCCTTCCTGCTCCCTGTCCCTTGGCTGCAGGAACTTCCTGTGTTTCAAATGAGATGAAAGAGGAAGGAAAACTCTTGAGGAGAGAAAAACAGACAAACAACATAATCAGAATCGGATGTAAGGAGAAGTGGGGAGTTTTTTACTCTCTAGAGAGCAGTTTTCACTGCACTTCCAATCTGTTAACAGTGAGGCTGTGAGCAGCCCCCCTGTGGGATCCCACAGGGGACTGGTGACATAATACAGGACTCAGACTGGGGCTCTACATCTGAAACTCTGACCTCTATTGGGAGGTTCACCTTACTGCAACTCTGTTTCCTAAAGGCTCCATTTACTTGAAATATTGGAAGTTTTTTTTTAAATATTGGAGTTGTACTCTATTAACCTGGAATCAAATCATTCAACTGGTTGATTGATTCCTCAACTTCAAGTTACATCTTCTTCGGCGCTGACTAATTCTGTCAACTGTCATTATGATCAGCTGTCACAAAGTCCACGGTTGACTTCCTCTCCTTCCTCTTACTCACATTTTCCCCTGTGGTTCATCTCTCCCTCCTCCTTCTCTGATCCTTTCTTTCTCTGCTCCCACATCCTCACAAATGGAGAAACTAGGGGGGTTGCCTGGTGACGGTTGCTGTGAGACCTCTGTGGGCGGCGAGGCAGTTGATGGGATGAGGAGCGTTGTTTCCATGGCGATAGATTGACTGTTAACACCGTTTAGGTGGGTGTAGATGTGTTGTGGGTTGTGGCAGTGATGGGTTTATTTCACTCCTACAATACAAATGTGTGTTTGTACGCACAAAGCATACACCAACATACACCTTGAAGCAGATTATTCTGCACTTTCATAACTGCTGTTAACATGCCTGTGTTTTATTAGAATGTATAAATAGCCCATCTTCTTTCCTCAGTGGTTTAGAGCTCCCTTTAAGGAGTGGAAACTGGAGTCAAAGCTTTACACTAACAGGTAGGTACAGGTAGGGACATAGCTTGCCACAGCCACCACACATTACAGTAAAGGGAATCGCATTTCTACATGTTTGGCTCTATAATATACAACTCCGTCATATGCCAAAACACAGTTCATATCTGTGGTGATATCTTTATTGTCCATGAGTGTGGTTTGGTAGGCCATGGTGGCTATATGAGTAAAATGTTTGTTGTATAAGTCATGAGTAAGGCCATAACACTGGTGGCATCGGAGCCTCATGTTTTATGCAGTAAACAGTGTAGTCCTGTTACAGTGCCACACAGAGGTCCTGCCAGTGAGGCTTCTAGGAACAGACGCCGGTGACATTGTGACGAGAGACACTGTGACACTGTGGCTGACAGATAACAAGCTGACAGAGAGGAAAAGTGGAGAAGTAGGTACGAGCGAAAAGTAGAGGAGAGCAGAGACGAGGGGAAGTAAGGACAGGAGTGGTGAGGAGATGAGAGTTGGGATAACTGAGAGGAGCAGTGTGCACTGAAGCATCAGGTCAGCTCCTGCCCTCTGCCTCCTGTCCCTCCTTCATCCATTAAAGATGTCCTGTCAGTATGCATGTGCGTGTGTGTGTGTGTGTGGTGTGTGTGTGTGTGTGTGGTGTGTGTGTAAGGCAGCAGCAGGACGGAACAACACCTTTGGGTCATGGAGTGTGACCACACTGGCCACTGAAAGGCTGGTATACGTCCCAGATCTACCCAGAGGCTGTACCTCAGCCCTCAGGATCTCCTCATCCCACACTTCATTCACTCCTCTATGTCCCCTCTCTCTCTTTTGGAGTGTCTTCGGAGGCCAACAGCTTTTGGTTCTGTCCCCGGTGTTGACACCCCCACACACAAACACCAGTGGTGAGAGTTTCCAAAGCGTTAGCAACAGTCACCCTGTGTACAGCTATGTGCGACATCGAGGACAAGTGAAAGAGCAACAGTCATTGTAGTATAGATAAGATGATCTGAGCCGGGCAGTACGAACCTTGATATGACATGGCTACCTTCACTCAGCTTTCTTCTGAGACTTACAGAAAGTGATGACGCGGGCCTTGGCTTTATGTAAATAAGGGAATGACTGCAGCATTTTATCATCGCTTTGAGGCCTGCATTGTGAAGGTTCTTCGGAAAACGCAATTCATATTGTGGAGAGAACAATCCCGTCATTCATCTGTCAGATTCCAGCATTCCCTTACCGCCAACTCTAGCTCAAGACGTTCTGTCTGTCTGTGCTTTTCACAAAACCTCTTAGTGTACTAACTGGACCTCTACACCAGAGAACCAGAGGCAACATGTGCATCAGAAGCTTTCATCACATCACATCAGTACTAACACAAAATGTCACTGTCCAGTTGACTACTTCTGTCCATGCCATCCAGTAAATGAAAAGGGGAAACACTACATTTCCATTTGATTTGTCCTCAAGAAATGAATGTGTCTCTGATGCTACCCACTAATTCTATCCACTGCTTCAGTGGGTGACCCCTGGGGCAGAGCGGATGTGTCCGTGTATGTCTCCACAACAAAAGAGATCAAGTGTCAAATACAATGTATGTGCTCAAGTGTGATCTCATGCGCTCTTTTATCTGAGTGTTGGAAACCGTCCCAGGTAACACCCTCATTATCACGCTCCGTCCTTCACTGAATTGATGTTGCTCTACTTCCTCCCTTAGTTCTATCTATAGTAAACACACAACATGGAGTACATGCAGAATGCACCTCTCACTGACCCTCATCAAAGACTTCTGGATGATTAAAGCATCTAATGGTTCAAATAGGAGGTTAAGATGGACACACTTGGTCTGAAACCAAGAACCCACTCAGACAGCATGTCTGATACAGTCCAAAAGACTGAGTTGTACACATGTTGTATATTACCTGACACACACAGCAATTATAGTCCAAACTAGTCAAATGAATAGCAGATACCATTTGGAGTGTCCCAACTCTTGATATTACTGGAAGCAAAATACAGAACTCAGGAGTTCTTACCGTGCTGCTGCTGGTGCTAATGCGGCTCCAGTCCCACAGAGACTGGTGGAGCGTGATAACAAACACACCCTCTGACACACACGCCCTCTCTCATTCACACACACATAACCACACACACGCACACACACGCACACACTGACTTTTTCGATTGGTTACTCACCCTGCAGAGCTGTACAGGCAACATTCCTGAAAGTCTTTGGACAGTTCTGGGCTTACTCACCCCACCCTCCACCTTATTTCCTCAGGCCAACTGACGGCAGCGTGCACGCATGGACACCCACACACACGTACACACACACACAAACAAACAAACAAACAAACACACACATGTACACACACAGTAATATTCATGACATTATGTCAGATGAGAACAGAGTGAGAGGAGGCCAAATAAGGGGCCAAACATTTATTACAGTCATATAGAAATCATATAACATTTATGGCTAGAAATAAGTAGACATCAAAAACAGATCTTAAATCTTATATAATAATCAAGTGGTCATTTCCAACTGTTTCATTTTTCTACAGCTTTCTGGTCATTTTTCTACAGCTTTCCTTATAATAAACAATGACTGGATGAAATAAGGACCATCTTTTATCGTGCTATAGTATAGTCCAAACTGAACTGACACACCTCAGATGGAACAAGATGTGAAAGACATAGAGAAGTGATGAACTCAGACAAGAGACCAAAGGACACAACTACGACAATATCAACATTCATGACGCTAAACATTGATCATTCGAAAAACAGGTACTGTACTGCAAAATCACTCTCAATGAGACACAAATTCACATGCAACTAGTCTAATTACAAACACCAGACTTAGTTTATATGGTGTGCGATTATCATGGACACAGTGAGTTCTCCATTTCCTCTCAGTCAAGGTGAGGGTCCCTCCAGAGTCCCATAAAGCAGGCTGATTGGCTGAAGGGTCGTGATTGACGTCATGAGAGATCAGTCAAGCTGCGGCTCATCGAGAGGAGGGGCTACTGCACCCTGAGGCAGGGCAACAGAACTGATGGGCAGCATCATCCACAAACTCCTCTCTATGAAACCCACAGGGACGGGCGAAGAAAGGGAGGACAGACAAAAAAGCAGACAGACAGAATGGGAAAGGTAGGAAACATTTGGCAACACAGAAAAAGAGCAACGTAAACACAGCATAGCAGATAATGCAAACATGAGACAGAAATGTGAGAAGAGGCAGAACAAAGCAGGCGGTAAAGGAACAGGCTGTTAGGATCTGATCCACTGGGTGGCAGTGTTGGAGCACGAGGCGTTCCGCTCCAGGACAACACAGAGGTGAGCAGAGAGAGTCCCAGCCAGAGGGAGAGCGTGAGGATTCAGTGGGCTCAGTTGTGACTCAGCCCACCCTCAGCCGTCTCTCTTATTGAAGATGATTGCTCTCTCTAAGTGAAGGGCTTACTCTCCCTTTAATCTGCTAAAGAGCCCGCCTCCCCCACCTCAATCCCACTGTGCACAAAGGGAGCACATAACAGGCTCCTAGTGGAAAGGAGGGAGAGAAGAGGAAGAGGGAGGGGTGACAAGGATGAATGTGGCCTGGTGATGTGTGGTGATGTGTGGTGATGTGTGGTGATGTCTGGTGAGGTCTGGTGTGGTCCACAGTGCAGACGCTGAGAAGATGAATGGTACATCAAGTGTTCAGGGGACAACAGGTTGATCAGGCAGAACATAGAAAGGGGGTGAGAGCTAATAGAACTAAGCCTAGGTATGGTGTTCCATGGGAACTGCACCGAATGAAATGTACCACACAGGTGGGAGATGGGGCAGGGAGGCTGATGCAGGTGACCAGGGGCAGTGGTAGGCGGGGAGTTGAGACAGGCTCTGGAGATCTTGGGGTTGACACAGGGGTGTTTGTGAGAGGTGGTTGGGAGTCTACTGCAGGCCATGTAGAAGCCCTTACCTTCCCTGCTGAGACTGTTTGTCAGTTGAGGGGCAACAGTACTGATGGAGGCTGAAGAAGCTGTGAACAGTCATACTGGAGGGGAGGACAGTGGCAAAGGCAGCACTGGCTGCTGTAGGGGTGGTGGGAGCAGAGGTTGGATAGCTCGACACAGATGACTGCCTGACACTTAAAAAATAGCGATAAAGGAAAAGAGAGAGATAGAGAGAAGGCACACAGGAAAACAGGACAAAAACAACGGACAGGAAGAAACAGAACACCGAATTGAAGAAGCACATTCATGTTGACTGTGAAGCAGAAATGGAAATGTCTGTAATGGATGTTTGCTGAAAGGAAAAATGAGGTGTCTAATAGCCTTTGGATATGCAACAAAGGTACAGTGATGAATACGACTAGGTTTGTCAGTGGAGTGAGTCAACCAGTGGCTCTGACTACCCTCAATCCAATATTGCAAGACCATTTGCAGAGGAGTCATATAGAAGGGAGAGGAACAAGAAAGCCCTTTTTATTTGCCGGACCAAAGAGTACAAACACCAAGGGGAATATGGGAGAGATTGAAAACTGGTAAGCGCTAGAGAAGAAAAGAGGAAGAATTCCATTTTAAAACTCCAACCACTCTAACCTATTATATAACCCTACACATCACAGGGAAGACCTTCTGCAGTCTGTAAAACCACTCATGCCATAAGAAGTGCAAGCAAAACACGTGCCTTTCAAAGTTGTTTAGATTATCCTTGAATCTAGTTGAATTCTATCTGGAAATCTCTGCTTCTTAGGGGAGAACTGTGGTCTGAGATTAGTATTGAAATAGCAGGCCTCTCACTGGGGCCAGCTGCTGTCAGACAAGGACACACAGTCCTGGTCACTTAGGCATGGAGTCAAACAGAGAGAGAGAGAGAGAGAGACAGACAGACAGACAGACAGACAGACAGACAGACAGACAGACAGACAGACAGACAGACAGACAGACAGACAGACAGACAGACAGAGAGAGAGAGAGAGAGAGAGAGAGAGAGAGAGAGAGAGAGAGAGAGAGAGAGAGAGAGAGAGAGAGAGAGAGAGAGAGACAGAGAGAGAAACAGAGAGAGAGACAGAAAGAGAGACAGACAGAGAGACAGAAAGAGAGACAGACAGAGAGAGAAAGTCAGGGAGGGAGAAAAGAGAGATGCTCATCACCACTCAGACACCCCATGCAGCAGGATCAAAAGCTGGCACTGTGGCAGGTTACCTGGAACACACCTAGCAGAGTGTTTAAATCACCAACAGGGTTAGCCAAGTAGCTGAAAGTTACACAAGCACGTGAAGTGTTTATAAAAGTCTACAGGCCATTGACAGTTTGTATGCTGAAGAGGGCACATGCTGGATCTTTAAAAGCTTTGCTAACAGTGACACCAGAATATCAGCCCAACCTGGGTGATTAGTAAGAGACAGGGCCTTTGAATTTGACAGCTTCAAAATGAGTGTTTAAGATTATAATTATGTTTAAGGAGGTGGGTGATAAGAGCTCCAATTTAAATATCCTGTCAGCAGCAGTTTGAACAGCGTGTTTTATCTATGCCCACAGCCCCTCTATTTTTAGTGACTCAAGAGAAGTTATTCAAAGTTATCTTAGTTCTGATAAATCACATTACTGCAAATACATCTGAAAGAAAAAAAGCTGTGCTAAATGAAGTCTACAAACAATAGGAGGCAGTTTGGACCCTGTTTATGAGACAGGTAAACAAACATGGTGGGAAAGTAATTATCTTCATAAGAGAATAACAATATACGCGTAAGAGCACTTTTTCCTAAGTCACCAATGAGCGCAAATGTGACAGTTTGGTGCAGATGCTATGAAACACCATGGCTAAGTGGCCTTTCCCATATTACAAACCATGTCTACTACTGCACATCCTTCATGGAGAACAGTAATGACAGGCTTATCTGGGAGCTGACTTATGCATCATGACTGTCCCTATTTATTTCTGAATTCCCTGCGTACGCATTGCCTACACACACACTGCCATCCGCCCACTCCTCCTCCGTACACACACACAACACACACATACTGTATACACACATATCCTGTATACTCACACTACACACAATACACCCAGTGACTACACACACTACCCACACAGTTGCTGGTGTGTGCTGATTGCCTGACAGAAAGGGGCAGGGATAATTATTGCGGACACTCCACAGATATAGAAACGCAAGCACGCAGGTGCATATACAGGCAAACATGCATGCACACAGAACAACACTAAGCTATTCATGTTAAAAGGGGGTCAGTTGGCTGAGCGGTTAGGGAATCGGGCTATTACGTAATCAGAAGGTTGCCAGTTCGATGCCAAATGATGTTGTGTCCTTGGGCAAGGTACATCACGCTACTTGCCTTGGGGAGAATGTCCCTGTACTTACTGTAAGTCGCTCTGGATAAGAGCGTCTGCTAAATGACTAAATGTAAATGTAAAAGAAATGGTGGTGTTCTTGACGAACGACAGTGAGAATAGAGGAAGGTGAGGATTGAACAAACACAAGTGAATTGACAGAGTACCACTGTGCTGGTGTGTATTTAAAGCAGGAAGGCTGAAGACTGGAGAGAGGGAGGGAGGGAGGCGTGGGTGGAGAGTGAAGTACAGGAGAGTGGCAGAGGTTGCACACGGAGGAGGCCCAGGGTGAAAATAATCAAGAGGAGAGGAGCGGAGGAGTGGAGATGTAGCGGAGGAGGTGGAAGCGGAAATCGGGTTGGGGCACCCGCTGCTCAGAGAAAAGACTTCCTCCAAACCCCAGCAGGATGGATACATCGGCAAGAGTTGTCAGAGTGTAGGTGAATCTACCCCCAAACGAGAAAGGTGTGGGAAAGACTCACACAAACATGATATGTGGAGAGAATCCCCGAGGCCCGTCTTCTCTGCCTGCTCTCCATACCGAACCACCTGTTTCAGGGAACCGCCACGCCCACTGTGAACACTGGATCAGGAGCTGAGAGCATTCACGTTCACGAGGCTCTGCTCGTGGAGCAGTAACCCATGTAGCCCGCCTCTCTGTCAAAACCTGCAGCTCACCATTCTCTTCATGGTCTAGAGCCATACATGTGGGGGCTGACTGCGTCATTCCCACCTCCAGCGGATGACCCTGTGACTCCTGCTGAGGAAGGGACACATTTAGATAGCCACAGTTGCTGCGCTGTTGCCTAAAGTTACGCGTGTTCTCCCTCCCCCCCCTCGTTCCGGGTTTCAGTCTCCCGCTGCTTGGCAACAGCGTGGACTGCCTGTGTGGGCGTTTGGTGCTCAATGCCAGGCGGAGGCAGAGTAGAGGAGGGGCACGGTTACAGTTACCATACGACGCCATCTTCTATGTATCCACACCTGGTACTATTGGACACCTATAAACAATCCATCGTGTGTGAGTGAACGTGTGTGTGTGGGGGTGGGTAGGTGTGTGTTTATGTGTGTGTGTGTGTGTGTGTGTGTGTGAGTGTGCATGTTTGTGTGTGTGGGGGCTCCAGCATGGCACTGTTTGTTCATCAGCTGTGATTTATGATTTATTCAGAGATGAAACATTAGGTGAAGAGGGGAGGGATATCTCACAAGGCTGACATGACTAATAGGGACATGATATTCAGGAAGGTAGCTGGTCTGTTCGGGGTTGTTTAATGATACAATTCATCATGCAGAGACCATTCTGATAGCTTGTGCATGGCCACCAAAATAGTGATTCAACTTAGCAGCTGGAGTCCACGAAGAAATTCTCACTTACGCACTTCTCTGCATTGCTTTTTTCCTCCGTCTCTCTCTTCCTTTCTATCACTCATATCAGCTCATGTCTTCACTGTCCTTTTCCCCTGCCACGTCTCTCTTTTCTCCCTCTCTCTGTTCTCTGTCTCTCACTCTTACCATGTCTTTCATCCCTCTCTCTGTTGTCTCAACCCTACCCTGTCTCTCTTCTCTCTGGCTCTCTCTCACTCTATTCTGTCTCTCACTCCTACCATGTCTTCTCTTCTCTCCCTCTCTCTATTCTATGTCACTCGCCCACAGGGTTCTTCACAGAAGAGCTCATACCGTTCCCACGGTAACCAGTCTCTCTATTCTGCTCCATAGAGCATTCACATGTGTGTTTCACACGTATCGTGTCGGAGAGGCACTTATCTGCATTTGGTTAAAAGAAAGAGGGAATAAAGTACTTAAGCAACACAGGGCGGAGCAGCTACTACAACCAGTACAAAGGGCAAAAATGACAGTTTCATAAATTAAGCCCAAAAAGTACTGCCAAGCCCCGTCCAGTTTGAAGAATCCGGATCCATACTGGACAGCGCTGTGAATGTGTGCATGTGATCGGTTCATGCGTAAGTAATATAATGTAATAATGTGCATATTACTAATCATTTATGTGTGTTTAGAAGGAGCTGGAGCAATTTATCGAAGCTGATCTAAAACACTTCCTCTTGTCCACTTGTGATGTGGAAAACCCCTAAACCACAGGAGATACTGTAGGCCAAGAGTGCATCAAGTCAAAAGTCACATGTAACTTCCTGGTGTGAAGGACAGGGCCACATGAGACCCTTGAAAATAATAGTGTGACAGAATGCATGTGTCATTGTTCCGAGACAATTATTGCTATCCGCACACAACCTCCAATTTAACTAATGGTGATCGCTGCCATTCCAAGCAGTTGGACTCCCATGGGGTGGGGGGGGGGGGGCTGTGTGGTAGGGTGTTTGACTCAGCTTGTGCCTGGGTGAATGTGGGAGGTAAAGAGAGATGAGGGCGGTGAGAGGGCTGAGCGAGGGCAGGGGCGGGGGACGTGGGGCACGAGGCGGATGGATGCAAACACAATATCAGAACTGCCTCAGGGAAAGCTTACAGTTTCCACAGCAACCATGTCTTTAACAGAATTCTAGCAACCTAGGCCAAGGACATTTCAATCCCAGCTAAAAAATGTATAGTTTTCAACACAAATCACTAATGATATTCAACAGTTTCTACAAGGTCATGTTACAGTTAGTAATGTAAGGACTCGGGATAATGCTGCGGATTCTGATCTTGGTAACAACACAAAGATCATCATCTGAGATGCTAAATGAACTGTATGATCAAACTCCACACCGAAACAAGCCCATGTGATGCGTGTGTCTCCCTGGTGAACAAAGCTACATACTCAGACTGAGCAATGAGGTGGAAACTACCACAGAGAGCTGAGTGTGAGCATGAGCAGGGAGAGACAAGGTCATTGGTCAGGCCACACTGGAAACAGGAAGCAGGGGCTTCACTGGACAGTTATGATCATGACACTGCCCGGCCTCATGCTGACATATGATTAGACACAGAACAACAGTCCCAGGAGGTGAAAGATCTGCACAATCTCCTCCATTTTCATCAGCTTCGATCCGGGCCATGAAAACAGACACCAATCTTTGCATAATGAATCCTGATCTCAAGGCACTGACAGTGCTGCTGTGGAGAAGCAGTGGAATGGGAGGGGCTCAACTTGCTGAGGAGACTGCAGCCTGCAGCCTATTTCCACTGGCCCAAGGAGAACCTCTTATCTTCTATCACACGGCAACGTACTTGAACCGGTCAAATACATCGGAATCAGCCATGCTTTCCCATCTATTTGGTCTTTCAGTACCAGTATTTTTTATTGTAATTTATAATGGTTTTTATTTCCAAATATTCAAAAACAAAAGTCTGTCTGATACAGTAGACCACAGTGTGTGTAGTTTGGCATGTGCTTCAGTGCTGTAGGGGCATTGAAAAGAGCAAGCCATCATCTCATCACAAGTGATTATCGCTCCTTGATTCCTTCACTCAATACAGGGAAAGGGAAAACCAGATGGTGATGGAGGAGGGAGAGAGTGTGTGAGGGAGGGATACAAAAGTAATTTCTGCAGCTCCTCTGAGTCATATCTGCAGCAGTGGGAAACAGAATCAGTGAGGGGGAGACAGAGTGAAAGAGAATAAGAGAGAGAACGAGAGAGAGCAGGAGAGAAAGAGCAAGAAAAAAGTGTTTGAGAGTGAGAGAGAGAGAGAGAGAGAGAGAGAGAGAGAGAGAGAGAGAGAGAGAGAGAGAGAGAGAGAGAGAGAGAGAGAGAGGAACATTTTGAAGAAGTGGAACAAAATTAGCTTTGGCTGAAACAAAAACCCATTACTATTCTCTGCATTCTAAAACAGATTAAATGTCAACCTACTAAGCACAGCTATATCCAAGCAGTTCCCTGAAGAGGAGAGATTTAAAATTGTGAAAGGGAGAGAGCAAAAGCCGAAGAGCGAGAGGAGACGATGCAGTCCCACCTGCACAAAATAAACGCAATAATAAAAGCTACCATCATGAGGGAGGGACAGAGAGCTGCTTCAGTCAGTTACACATGACACCATACGCCTCAGTACAACACATCAGTCAGCAACTCCAACTTTTCGTCCTGGAGACCTCTACATTCCCCTCCTCATCCAGAGGGAATTTAGAGCAAGCAGTTTAGAGACAGATAAAGTGTGTTACATGGTGTACGGTGTGATCTCTCACCCAGGAAGTACTGTCAGCCCATTCCAATAACCACCACTACAGTCTGTAGGATGGCATTAGCTGTCTAATAACGGACGTCCCAGGAGATATGACACACACACATACCCTCACACATGAACTTGAACCTACACACGCAAGTACACAGGCAAGCACTCACGCAAACACACACACAAAGTCACATTGATGCACACGCACATGAACACACTCAAACTCAGCAGTAATTATCACCCCTGGGCCAGCAATAATTATACTCTGGTCACACTAATTAATCTCTCTAGCTCCCTCTGTGTGCGTCTCCCTCTCTGTTTTACACATGACACGCACACGCACACATGCGAGTGCACAGAGCCCCCAAACACACACTCTCGGTCCCATAAACTCTCCAAAAATAACAACAAAACAGCTGTGTTCAGACTGTGGCAGTGAGGCCCTAATCACTGGTGCCCGTCTCTCTCTCTGTTAGAGAGGATACTTGACGTCATACCTAACCCGAAGGCTTCAGACTCATATTGTTCACATTCCCATTAACCAAAGAGGAGGAAGGGAGGAAGTAGGTTAGAATATGGGACAGCTGTTTGGGCTTTGCTGTGTGGTAAGGAGATAAACTAGCTTGTTTTCTTGTTATGGTTTACGACATGACACAGTTTACCATCTCAGTCTGTCGAGTCTAATTCTCCGCCTTATCCAAATGACACGTGGCACTAGAGCACAGAGTAGAGCTACGCCGCTGGAGTAACTTGAACCGAGTGACCGCAAATACTGTCCACTCCATCTCTCACAAGTCCTGTTGTTCTCTCATCCCTCCCTCTACTCTCTCTCTCTCTCTGTCCCCCTTGCTAGCAGATGGTGAATCAGTGTGTGTGTTCCACCGTTTCTCTTTTCGAGTGACTCATGCTGAGATGGGGTCGCTCTCGTCTCTTTCCATTCCTCTTGTCATGTTTTTCTCCCTCTCCGTCCCTGTCTCCTGTTTCCATCATTCACCTGCTATGTTGTGAATGTAGGGTTCAGACAATGTTATGATTGTAACCTTTAGCTGTTAGAAGTTAGAATGCTCTGGCCCAATGCAAGGCCTGTGAGTGTTGGGGCCTGGGGTTGGAGGAGGACAATGTGAGGCTGTGTAGATCTCAGCAGGGGGCAGGTGTCAACTGTGTATCAAATATGACAAGTCAAATGAACAGCAGCAGAATGGCACTGTGGAGGGAGGCCACCGGTCTACTCCAGACACCACACACCATTAGCATGGGGGGGGGGATATGCAAGATCTACATCCCCGCGATTCATCACTGCGTTTACCACCCACATAAATAACTGATATGTGTTCCTATCTAATGACTAACTTGTCCCCCGGGATGAAGAGAGTGGGGCATGCAGGCAAAGCAAGGAAGAAAAGACAGCCCTAATCAATAAGGGATTTAGACTAGTATAAATCAAACATTGAAAAGGGACTGAGAACATAAGAGTGCGCAGAGATAGGTAGGGAATTTAGCCATAAGGCACCAAACTGATGATAATGATGATGGTTCTGTTTATTCTACCGTTGCTGTAGATCAATATCTACTAAATAAAAATTGTACAAAGGAACTTGACTGGGTTTCTGCCTCCACGATTACAGTTATATATTAATATTTCGCCCAGAATAGAATTTGATAGAACATGAAATAACCAAGGACAGATTTTCCTCAAGTTGACCCTGTCTTAGTTAGAAAATAACAGAGCTCTGAGAAAGAGATGTGGAACTGCGTTGATGAGATAACAGAAGGCTAGGTTTTACTAATCAGATGGAAGGATGAACACAACACACACATTTCACAGGGAGGCACACACACATATCCACATTTTCTCTGGGTACTACACATCCACCCTAAATCAACCTACACACATCACACAATGCATTAAATTATTCTTTCTTAGATAACACTCAAGCTAATGCATTATCAGCCCACCCATTGCCTTTACATTGAACATACTGAATACTTAATTAGGAAACTGCCTGTGGAAATACAGGCAGACACCCACCCCCCACCACCCACACAGCCCTTGAATGGAAGTCCCAGAAGTCAAAGTGTGACACTCACTGTGGAACACATTAGACACTATTATCTGCATAGAGGGCTTTATAGTAAGCACACTCCTCCTCATTCTAGGATGATCTGGATGAGCATAGTATTGCATTTAGCTCCCAGGTATCAGAAGGAGTGGAAGTAGGTAATTGATCTACACTTGGGCCAAATGTAAACTATATACAGGGTTACTTTGCTGGGAAAAGACATCTTACTATATTCAATATTTTAGATTGCCATCATGGAACTTAATTAACCAAAACCTACAACAAGAAAACATTTTGTTATTCTGAGGGGCTTTTTTTTAACACACACCACATCTGCTTGTGTAATTATTATAATTTACAACAATATTACAATTATTGTGTGTAATTGTACATTACACAGTGTCATGTATCCCCAGACCGCAACTGAATTAAATCAACTAAGAGAACACCAGGCTATAAAGATAAACGATGAACAATGAAGAACTCACTTTCTGCGTATTGTGGAGCTGTTGCTGGTGTCGGTGCTGTCTGTGCGCTCCAGCCTTTCCCGCTCAGCTGGGGATGAGCCAAAGGACAGGCCTCGGGTCAGCCTGGTGTGACTCCTACTGGGCCCAGTGGCGGGTGCTGTGGGAGCGGGGGTGCTGCCAGAACCAATCACAGGCCCAGAACCAGGCCCAGTACCAGACCCAGGGCTGGGACCAAGCACGGGCACGGGTATGGGCACAGGCACGGGCACAGGACCAGGAACAGGCCCTGGGTGTACAGGCAAGGTGAGGGGCTGGCTGGGGTTGTGATTCTGCTCAGGGGGTTGTGACTCTCGTGGAGGACGATCCAACCTCAGACCCTTGTTCTCCTGGCTCACCCGGTCCAGCTGGCCCTCCAGCTCCTCGATTCTCCGACGCTGGGTCTCAAGGAGCTTGGCCTGGCTCTCAATGATGTTGTTGAGCTCCAGGAGGTACTCCACGGCCCGGTTTGGGTTCTCGGGGCTTGTCTCCATGTTGAGAGGCCCGGCTCCAGGGTACCACCTCTAGGACCCTGGAGCGCCAGATCCACTCCCCCCACCAGCCCTAATGAGTGGGGGGGGAGAGGGATGAAGAGACAGGGGTGCTAGAAGACGAACGAGAAGATGATCTCAGACCTCAGAGATTCAATCAAAACCTGTGTGCAATTCAGAGACAGGAAGTGACACAGCAGAGTGTGTCAAGATGGTCTGTATGATTACATATCCCAGAATCCCAGTGCAAACCAATGATTAGTATTTCTTTACATGGATCAAGGCTGGCTACACCATGTAGGTGCTAAAGGGCAATAATGACTGGGTAGGACTGGCTGAATCTCCAATATCTTGTTAAGCATCATGAAAGACCATTCCAAATCTGTGGGATTGAAGTTCAAGAGTTTGAGCAGAATGTGTCATCATCACATTTCAACCAGAATGTGTCATCAGTTAACCAGAATCAAAATGAAAGATGGATAGAGGCAGCCTAAAACAGAGGAATCGTAAGGCTGAGAGATTATCTATAAAGCAAAGAATATCCAGATTTCTGACCATACATAAACACCTTTATGAACTAACAATGAACAGTTCTGATTTTAAGACCCACTTAAGAATAGGTAGAAGCAAGCTGAATATCTGCAAAATAGACCTATTTCCTCAAACCATATTTTACCTGCCTCTTACCTCAGCAAGGATGGGGAGAGAGGGGTAAATGTAGATAGATGATCCACTAATTGTCAATTTTTGTCAAGCATTACATAATACAGAATATTCCATGTTCCCTCCCACATAGAATATCCCCGCAGTTTGCTCATGGTTTTCACCCCATGACTAGTTTTGTCTCTGTTAAAGACAGGGTAAAGATTTTGGATGACCGGTTCACTTCATTGTTGAGGTTCAGGTCCTCGCCCGTGCCCTGCTTTGAACACATCCGAGTAGCTTGAACTCACAGCCCTTGTCCAAGTGTTGGTCCAGGAAGACTGCCGTTTATTTTCACACCACGCATCCAACCAAACGTCTTCAAACTACAAGCCCTCGAATATTCTTTGTATAGTCCAACTTCTTCCCGGATGATTAATGCATATATTTGTTATTTTTCTTACTTCAGGGTTTCACCCAAATCCTGAAACTGACGTTGTTCAAAACTCATAGTTTCTAGATTGCTTACACCCTGTCCCTATGCAATAACAGTTATCGAACAGACAATTTCCCGATGATATTCAGAATAAGTTATCCATTTTGACAACCCAGTTGTAGCACACAACAATACGTTGATGGACTCTGCAAATCTCTGAACTGCACTGAGCGCGCGCGATGCTTGCAGAAGATGAGCGCTCGTGTGCGACGCGCAACAGAGTAACATTCTAGAGTGCACATGTAAATTGCAATATGAATGAAGTTTCCACCTCCTCTACAGAAATAAATTGTCGTAACTTTACACATTGGCCTATTTAATGATCAAAACATTGTTAAAATAACCTGTGTAATAAATTGTATATTAAGTATTTGACGCTGGTTCCTTCCGTTTCCCAACTTATGGTTAAATAGGCTAATTGTTATCAAAAGTCGGTTAGTCTTGAAAAAACTATTCGACAAAATATAACTTGTTGATTTAGATAATTTCTTTAGTATATTTAATTGTATTACATGTGTAGGAATAGAGTGAGAAAATGCAGGCCTTTTGCACAGCGTTATTTTTAGTATAACAGGATTATCTAACTGTACCATACTGCCTTAAAATCTCCATGTCACATCTGAGACTCACCATGTGCATGCAGGCTCTCTCTCTCCTTGTCTCTCTGGCTATCTTTATAGTTTACAGGTGAGGCTTTTGCTGTGCACTGAGTGAAGGTACTGTATTCATATTAGAGTGGTATTAATATTAGAGTGAGTGACCTAAGAAATTTGAAATCCCTGCTCTTTTATAGAGTAGGATAAATGATTCATGTGCTACAGAGCGATCAACTTTTTGCCTTCTCCTTCAGGTTTATCATGGCGTCTCACCTCCTGAAAAATCCACTGCAATCCTCTTTTTTAATCATCAGTTTCATAATTCTCTTTCTATCCTGCTCATTGTAGTTTTTGTTCTTCTAATTGTGCCTCATATTGTGCCCCTCTGGCCTTGCACACACACATACACACACCAGCCCTGCCTAACAAAATGTGCTGTTGTTGATGATGTATATTTGAAGGCCGTCAGTATGATTTCAGGGTAGAAAAATGTCCCCATGTGCTCTTGTTAAAAAAAACAGAAAGACCTCTCTCAAATCCACATAAATACCCCCCCAAAATCACACACTTGTACAGTGTCATGAACATACAATGGATGTGACAAAGCTCAGTGCTAACAAGGATTGTACTCTCTTTCCCCACCAGTACAACCACCTTTAATATTTTGCTGCCATCTACTGCTTTTAGTTGAACACAGTCTCACTCCATGCATTCAGTCAAGAACATGTACAAATTCAAATATGGTGAATGACTGGTAGTCAAGACAAATATTCCCATCCATTTAAATAGTTTATTTGTTGTTTATTGATAATTGTAACAATGTATAGGCTTTTTCTCATTAAGAGTAAAGAAACACGTTAATATAAGCAATAACAGTCTTGACATTTGTCCAAGCCAGACTGTACTGGCTTGGTCAGGTTGTCAGATGTTGATGGTTGTAATGGCAGTCTGTGGGTAGAGTTACTATAATGAGCTCCCCCTGCAAGACGGTGACAGGTAGTGGCTGTGACAACCAGCAATTTATTTCCACATATTCATATTACAATTCAGTTTTGGCCAGTGTAATAATAACTCTTTATTCTCTGCTCACTACAGCAGAGAATAAACTGTATGGAATTATATATATGTTAATATGAAGACACAATCTGGAGCTACAGAGGATTCTGTCAAACACCAAGTGCTTCTATAGAGATATACTGTATTCTAGGTTTTCATCACAATGTTTGTTACTTGAATAACAGTGTGTTTAAAAAGTGTATTTCTTAATCTTTATATCTCTGTATCAATGAATCCATAAATGTTTATCTAAAAAACCTGAGGATTAAAAAGTAACTTCTGTAGAAAAATATGATCTCTGCACCTCAACCCTCAACTGGCCAGATGTCATTGTAATTTAGTAATAAGTGACTGTTTGTGAACAGACGAAATGACCAACCTCGGAGTTGTAAATGACATCCTTTCAAAGCTTCAAGATACACTTTTTAAGTTGAAATGGTTCAGAGATTGAAACAATGTGGTTTGTGTTACCAAGGCAACTGTGCATTGCACCAGAGGGGCACATCCCTGGCAAAACAGTGGCCACAGAATGTTCTTCAAGTAAATAATACTGAAACTGATAAACTGGTTCATTTATGAGATGTTCATGTTGGATGTCACACATACACATAAACAAAATCAATTGTTCCACATTATACTTTTGTGAGTGTATTAACCACATTCACTATTGCAGTATTTGTTTATCAGTCTAATATATTGTTATAAATCATAATTTCAGTATAGCCTACTGTCAGTCAAACATTGTATTATTATTAACAGGTATCATTAGTATTTATATCAAATGTATTTTAATTTAACAGTGCCAGCATATAAATTAGGGCTCCAATAAATATTGTATTTTAGCAGTTGTTTTCGTAATTTATTTTCATAAAAAATATTTAGTTTTTACAGGATATAGATTTCACACAATTGCTGACAAAGTTTAATATGCTCTTCGACTCATCGCAATCTAATAACCAGATACATGAAACGTTGTAGAGATTTTTTGTGTGTCCACGTGAAATAATAACAAACAGAGCACCACCAATTCCCCTGAGCATTTTATTGCTCGGTTCATGAGGTATGAGTAAATTAAGATTCTGTCTCTGTATAGCAGAAGGTTCTAGAGCACCAACAGTAGGTACAGTAGCCTCTGCCACCATAGATAGAGTGGGGACCGAGAGGAATAGCGACTGGATGTGGCTGAAAGCATGAAGGTATCCTCAACAACAAATTAAAATCTTCTCCCAATGCCCCTAAAACTACATTATGTATTGCACATCCTGGAGGAAAATGGACAGAGAGCTTCCATGAAGAGAGGATAAGAGGAACTATGTGACTAAATGATTGTTGCTCGTTCCTGTTCAATGTACCTGTACAGTATGCTGGTCACCCAAACTATTTACAAATGGACACAGTGAACATTGACTAACATCAGCCAGAAAACAGCTGTCAAAAGGCACAAAGAATATTTAAACTACATATCAAAAGAGTGGCAGAAAACTCAACAGAGTCAACGTGTAGTTTTCTAACAAGAGACAGAGGTATTGGTTTGATTCTGACTCAGGGTGTGATTTAATGATCAGATAAGGTTTTCTATAGCTTCTGAGACACTGAGTCACGAAACAGCTCCTCTTCCTCCGCCAGCCAGCCTCCTCTCCTGTCTGAGCTGGGCCATGCTGGGGGAGCTGGGAGGGAGCCAGGGACCAGGGAGCAGCCTGGCCCCCCCAGCCGGGGCCAGGGAGAGGCCCGACACACTGGCAGCAGACACGCTGCCATCGGAGAGGCTGTCTCCAGACTCCGACTCGGCGCTCTCCAGCTGTGTGGACGTGAGGAATGATAAGTGGTCTCTTTGTGGCCTAGGACTCAACACAGGACCAGGAGAGACCGGACCACGGGAGACCAGACCAGGCTGGGACCTCTCCTCCCACTCGCTCGTCTCGTCTTCCTCTCTCCTCAGTCGATCCCTGTCCATCGCTCTCTCCTCTCCCCTTTCACCATCACTCCCTCTCATCATTTCATACTCCCATAACCTCTCTCTTCTCGTCTCCCATTCACTCTGTTCCTCATTCAAATCCTCCTTCCTTTCCTCCCAGTCTAGTTTGGGTTTGGGCAGTCTTTGGAAAGGGATGGGTAAAATGGCATCAGGTTGCTCCTTTTCCATCACCTCCTCCACCTCATCCTCCTCATCCTCTCTTTTCTTTTCGGACTCAATCTTACCAACTCTGTCTTCACTTTTGCTTTTCCTTTTCCTGTCTGTCTTTCTGCTCTCCTTCCTCCCTCTCTCCTCCTCCTCCTCCTCCTCCTCATCTGCTTCCTGTTCTGTGTCCTCCTTGCGGAGGTTTCTGAGGGCCTCTCTAGGTAAACTCTGAGAGCGTACTTTGTCCCTCGTCCTCTCGGCCCTCTGTCCTCTGCTGACATTCTCCTCCTCTGACTCGGAGGTCGGGCTCTCTCTTCGTGACCCCGCCTCTTTCCCTGAATCCCGCCGCCCCCCCCTCCTTCTTGAGCCCCCCTCTCTCCTCTTCCCTTGCCCCTGTGAAGACCGCCCTCTTCTCTTGGTCTTGGCTTGGTGGCTCCTTCTGTGGGTGGGGCCTACTGCAGCCAGACCCTGCTCCTGGGGGGGCTGTGGGCGGGGAGGGGAGGTGACTCTGCGCTCACGGCCTGGACACACACACACAGCACCCCACCAAGCATCCAAACAAACACATACGCAAACGCACAAACACACACAGACATAAGGACAGGTAAGAAAAAACAAACACAAAGATTGAGCAGGTATGTAAGAGGGAGAAAGGGCTCTGGCAAGGTATCTCATATAACCAGACCATGAAATACTGTACAGAGGTCCATCTGAGAGACCATCAGAGTGAGGCCAGGTTGTGTAAGAACTGCTCCTCCCCTACATCAACCCATCATCATGAACAAAAACAAAGTGCTGCTCATAAACAGCTCCCTCTCTCAAATAAAACATCATTATCGTGTGCAACACTGAAAGAACTGACTGGGACTGAGGCTATCAATATACTGTATATATCTCTACCAGAGTTTAGAGAAATTAAATACAAACACAGTCAGAAGACAGTCAGAAGACAGTCAGAAGACAGTCAGAACACAGTCAGAAGACAGTCAGAACACAGTCAGAAGACAGTCAGAAGACAGTCAGAACACAGTCAGAAGACAGTCAGAACACAGTCAGAACACAGTCAGAACACAGTCAGAACACAGTCAGAACACAGTCAGAACCTTCATCAGTCAGGGTCAACATCACCAACCAAAACATTTGTGAATGATCATGATTTCAAAATGGGGGTGCCAACAAACAGCGACACAAAAGGTATTTTCAACGAGTCAAGACGACACACAGTTGGTAGTGATAGAGGAGAGGGATGTAGAGGGACAAGAAAAATGGAGAACTAACAGGAACAATTACCAACCGCGTATTCTCTGTCCGGCCGATGACATAGAAGCAAGGCTCCCCTAGCTTGGAGTTGGTCATACACAAAGACAGACTGGAGAGCTCCACTGGGAGAGAAAGAGATGAAAGGGATAGAGGGAAGAAAAGAAACAAGTAGAGGAAGAGAAGCATGAAAAAGAGAGATTAAAAGAAGAACAGAAGCTGTTATGAGGAAGTAGAACTATGATCCCAACCCAGAAGAAGAAGGGAAAGAAGGATTAACCCCAACAGACCCAAGTTTCAGTAACCACACCAGCAGAGGAAGAAGAGTTTTGCACAGACGCCCTTCTAAGTGATATGTGGAAAAGTTAACAGATTTTGGAGACTGTGTGGTAGCATATCCTGTCTTCCACACAGCAGGAGGAGGAGCGGCTTTCTAGAGGTGCTTACCGTAGTCAGGGACGTAACCGTTGCCCTTCTTGAGGACCAGGTGGATGCGGTGCCCCCCCCTGCGTATCTGCTCCACCGCCTGGCTGTGGGTCATCCCCACCGTACTGTCCCCATTGATCTCCACCAGCTGGTCACTCACCTGCAGAACATAGCACAGGACTCAGCATGGATAGCATGCACATCCATACATGGACACACAGAAAAGACACACACACACCTGTATTTTATGGCTCCGTGAGGCAGGTCCTCCCTCCATCAGTCCCAGCACATACAGGCCCATGTTGTACTCACTTCCCCCTCTTAGACTGAAGCCAAAGCCTGTTGGGCCACGGTCCAGGTCAACGCTGTAATACCTAGAGTCATGCTAGGACAAACACGAGGCTCTTAATGCATGGAACAATGCAAGACATATTATTGAGCCACTATCTGAGAAATACAAAGGCTAGATGAGTCAAATTAAGGTGAAGCAGTTAAAGGCAAAGGCTTAAATGTGCACATGAATTCGGTCCAGTATATGAGAGAGAGGCAGAGAGGTACAGTAACAAAGGACATCATGCTTCTTTGAAAGTTCGCTGAGCCTACAATGACATCGTTACTCTGACACATATAGTGGGCTGCCTCCATGCTTACCTTGGGCCGAGACCTATGACCTTTCCTGATTCTGTGATTAGGGTCGTAGTCTGTGGACTCTGATAGGCTAGAGGAGTCTGGGTGAGAGAATTGGATGAAGTAAAATTGTGGATGGGAAAACAGGAGATTTTGAAAATCCTTTTGAATTGAACTGAGCTTGATTGTAGCATGTGTATTTGTGTGTGTGTGTGTGTGTGTGTGAGAGTGTGTGCTAGGCTCTGTGTTTACAGGTGCTGGGCCGGGGGACGATGGTGAGGCGCAGAGTGTTTCCAGCTCGCCGCAGGATGTGGGCAAGCTCCCGGTGGGGCAGGTTAAGCACCGACCGTCCCCCCACCGCCTCTAACCGGTCACCCGGGCGGATTTGACCACTCCGGGCAGCCGGGCTGCCTCGACGCACCGTCACAAACCGGTGAGGGAGTAGAGAAGTGGCTGGAAAGAGAGAGGGTGGAAGACTTAGGGTGTTGAAGAAACACTTACACCATTTTACCAAATTTAGCTGAGGAGGATGTGAAAATGTTTTCTCAGGAGAAAACTATTTGAGATCATCTTTAGAGACCAGAGGTCCATTTGCCCTCTACTTGATTTAGAGAGTGACTAATGAGTAAGGTCAAAAGTAAGGTGCATACAAGAATGCCAACTCTAGATTTAAATCGTAAAGATAGGAGCCAAATTCTAAAACAAGACTTGGCTGAGATTTGACAGTGGTTATATTATAAATCACTGCACTAAATATCCTCTCTTTACTCCCCCCACTCCATGCCTCCTTGAAATACTCTCCTTTTCTCCTTCATCCGACCATCAATCAAGCCCTCTCTCTGTCTGCTGACACACCATGCAGGGAGCAGTTTTTTCTGCTCATTGATTCAGCAGTGTTTTCAAGTACAGCCTGTCTTCTAACACAGGGTCGCTCAACCTCATTTCCTCCAAGGTCCGGGAGGTAGAGAGCTGTGAGGATTCCCACCAGCAGTGAGGCTGCAGAAAGGTTCACTCTCCTGCTCTCTACACTGCCATGCTCTCAGTCCACATCTCTTCAACAGAAAATCCCCATACATCAGCAACTCTTTTTCAAAGGCAAAGCTTTCATAAGACTACAATTAGTGCTCTCTCTCACACTCATACATAAACTAACCACACACACACACACATCTAGACACTCTCCATTCATTCACTCTTTGATGTTTGTGCTTGCTTCAACATTTTCTTGTGTGAAAAGAGCAGAGTCCACTTCTTTCCATCCTTTACCCTCAACGTCCAAAACATCAGTCACACTGACTGAAGCCAAAATGCCTTGACGAAATGAGAGTGCAATCCAGGTGATGCATGATGTGACGCATCATATGTGTGTGTTACTGTGTTTGTGTGTGTTAGTGCACACTGGAGCAAACTGACCCTTGATTACAAGGGATGGAACACAGCTAGTCTGAATATGTCATGCGACGGTTAGTTAGGGTTAGGGTTTGGTTATGTAATCTCAGTTTGTTCTTTGATTCTGTCTGTTGAAACCAATCAGATCTTAGCCTTGATGCTAAATTAACTTTCTCACATCAACCAAATCCGACCCAGAACGTCACAAACCTGTTTTAATATAAAATGAAAGAAATGCTCCCTTGCTCTCAATAATCTCCAGCACTAACCAGAAATCTTCAGAATTCCTTCACATTCATCCCCCTCCATCTGGCTTCTCTCTTCCCTCCCTTCCTTCATCCCTTCATCCTTATTCTGGACAAAAGTTTACACCCCTGTGTCAGCCCTTCCTTAGTGACAGCTGGTGGGTCCATGTTGCCTACGTTATTATATAACAACAGAAACATCCCGGCACCAGTCCTCCATCAGGAGGGCCTCACAACCTCAAAGATCCTCCTGTAACCAGCAGGAAGGGAGGTAAACATGGCCTTTACACACTTCAAATTCCTGTTGACAGTCAACGTGACATTAATTAGGGCCTGTGAATCTTGCATGAGTGTTCCGGTGATGATGACATCCAGATGAACATCTAGTCAGTAATCAGGCCCTGACTCCTGGCCAGACGACACATCTCCAGGTCTGGGCAGAATCTGGGTGACCCAGGCCCAAACTGCAATCAGGTCAGATCAAAGCAGAGTCACTTTCATATAGTCTTATCATACATAAAACATCAGTAGTTCAAGACTGATATATCAACGTGCCAATGTGCAAACAGGCACAGAAATAACACACTGACATACTGCACACACAAACAAACACACTCGCTAAATATAAATGGACTTCAAGATATACAGTGTATTTCCTTTGGCTTTCCTTGTTCTGATGCCCAGAATAATCCCACTGCGGTTATGCCCAGCAGTCAGCCAGCCAGCCAGCCAGCCGTGCTGCACTGATCACCTCTCAGTGGTGAAAACAGCCCCCCTCCCCTCCATCGTAAAAGCCCTCTGCAGCTGAGACGCAGAGACCCCCTCCAGCCTGCCGGCGGAGCCTGCAGATAGGGAGAACACCCCATCCTACCCTCAGCAGAGGGGAGAGCGTGGCTGAATCCCTACCTTACTAGGGGTTACTCATTTGCAGTCACGTCACATTCCCCACGGGACAGCTGCCTGCCTGTTACAGCCAACACAACAGCAACTAATTGAACCGCTGCGTTCCGCTGCTCGCATCGCAATCGCTATCGCAACTGACAGCACCATTACACCTCACGAATGACTACCACTACCAATTCTAAAGCACCTGCAAAGCTTTGCTGTTCCAGACATCCTCCCGCCACCCCTGCTCCACTCCTGCAGTGTCTGCACCTGTTTGGGATACCAACCGTTATCTCCTACTCTCTCTCGCTATCATACCACTTGTAGGATCACAAACGCATTTGACCATTCTTCTAGTACCCCAGAGTACCAGTTTGAACTCTGGTGGTCAAACAAAACCCTTGAAGACGAAATGTCCATCTACGACCCTGCTACCGATGTTATATATTAGTCATCATGCACACAATATTCCTCTCCACAGTGCAACCAATTGATAAGAAAGTCAGCACATGCCCCTACAGAACAGCAGCAAGGCTCACTCTTTCATACAACAAATCACAAACGACTACACATAATCAAGTCCATTAAATGGCAACAAAAGCCCACAATTACGTTTGGAATCCTTCACAGTTTTCAAAGCAGATTGTAGTCTTTCCAACATGGCTCTTTGAATATCATGCAAAAAGGTCAAACTGTATATTCCAGCAGGACAGCCTGAAGATGCTGAGGTCCAAAAGCATCAATGGAAGAAAACCAAGAAGTCAAACAGATCACTGTTGGTTCTGTGCTGGGGAAATGTTCAGTGTAGCGTCTCACTAAAGCATTTTAGATAGAGGAGGGGTGAGAGAGAACAGATGAGAGAGAGAGCAAGAGCGAGAGAACAAGGAGAGAAACAAATAGAGAGAAGGAGAGAGAAAAATAAAGAGGGAGAGAAAGATAGACAACGAGAGAGTGGATGGTGGTGGATAGAGAGAGAGACAGAGAGAGAGAGAGAGAGAGAGAGACAGAGAGAGAGTGGATGGTGGTGGATAGAGAGAGAGATGCAGGGAGACAGAGAGTGTGAGGGAGAGAGATTATTTTAATCTTAGTGAAACCAGACTGAATCTTTTTACTGCAGAGTAAAGGGGAGAGAGAGGGGTGGGAGCTTTAGGGAGAAAGAGAGAGAGAGAGGGGGGGGGCAAAGAAACATAGATGGAGAGATACAGAGAGGGAGATAGGAGAGCGTAAAAAGAGAGTGTTGAGGAGAGCGAAGAGTGGTGGAGCTGTCAGAGGGGTGAGCTGCAGGGAGGAATGAGGACACAGAGACAGAATCTGTACTGCAGAGATGGAGAGAGAGAGATAGATAGAGAGAGAGACAGAGAGAGAGAGAGAGAGAGACAGAGAGAGAGACAGAGAGAGAGAGAGAGAGAGAGAGAGAGAGAGAGAGAGAGAGAGAGAGAGAGAGAGAGAGAGAGAGAGCGAGAAAGAGAGAGAGTGAGAAAAAGTGAGTTAGAGGAGGAGACCTACAACCTTAATCTTACCATGACAACATAAATGCATGTAAGCTCAGTCCATGAAGCAAATTGAATTGCATGAGGATTGAACAGAGGGAAGCCAATCCCCAGAGAGCCTGGGAAGGGGGGGGGGGGGGGTGCTGTGTGAGAGAAGACTAGGTCATTTATCACACCAATGCTCAATACACTTAACCCTAATGCGTGATCAGGTGTTTTGCTATTCCCTGCACAGGTAACACATAAACTAGCTGTATGGGGTCTGGCTATTGCACCACATGCAGAGAGGTGTCATGACTGTATTGAGAGTGGGCAGGGTATCATCCAGAGGTTACAGTGTGTGGGAGCAGGGGCTGACAGGGTGATTTAGAAAGAGAACAGACACAAATAAAACCGATGCAGCTTAGCCTTAATATCCCAGAGCTAGCAGCCCTTCACTCCGGATAATCTGCCTATTGATTTCATCGATCTCCAATAAGGGTGGCGTAGACACGCATGCGCTCACAACTCTGACACACATCAGTCAAGCACACCCACACACTACAAACCCCAATACAGATGTTTGCACCACAAAACACGGAACATCCACGCCCAAAAGCAGGGACTGATGTTCTCACCTTCCGGAAGAGTCCAGAACAAAATCCCGGGGGGAGACAATATTACATCTCTATGATCCAATGGGGGCATCAAAAACGTTAGAACACATTAATGTGCTGTAGAAACATTAGGGGGCCTTCCCATTTCTAAAGACATGGTATGTCATAGTCCCGTAAATATCCCAAAAAGCCTTTGGTGCTGAAGTTATGGAGACAGGACAGCCCTTGAAAAGGGGTCACTTTCTGTTCTGTCATCCTCCCTGCACAAGTCTGCTGAATCTGTATGTTGTAGTGTAGGTAACCCATAAAACAGTGGTTTCAAGATCACCATGCTGAATGCAAAAACAATGGGAAAGAGGGGGTCCGTCTCAGTTTAACAAGCTCCATGACTCATCATGGATATACTGTAGTATCAGTATCATTGTCAGAGCATGGCAGAACACAATGCATTACGATGAATGTGTTGTGTGATAAGTCACTTTCTTAATTCTCACCCTTGCCGTTCTCCACATCCTGTGAAGCGATGACAAATCCAAAGCCCTCTCCCGCTTTCCTCTTCAACTCCACCTCAAATCCCTTGGGCAAGCGCGCCCGTCCCACTCCCTCCTGTCCTGCCGCAGGGGGCGCTGTCCCTCTCTCGACCTCATCCTCCAGACCCACACTCTGCCAGTCTCTGGGCTCCATGGTGAGGGTGACGGGCACAGACTCCAGGAAGCTGGTGCTCTGGACCAGGGAGGAGTGCCCCCGTCTAGGGGTGTGGCCGGGGGCATGGGGAGGTGGGGTCGCAGAGGAGGCAGAGGTGACGGAGGTCCGTGACAGGGGCTGGGTGCGTGCTGGTGGGGAGGGGTTGTCGGAGGCAGCAGGGGGAGGTGGGGGACGGAGGAGAGGTGGGGGCAGTCTTCTTATGGAGTTGGGGGAGATGGAAGGATGGTAGGTGCCTAGAAGAAAGAGAAAAATACAAGGTTTGTAGAGGGCCTTATCAATGATGCAAAAAAGCAAACAAACTGTGTTTGTCTAACAGTAATCCTCCTCTTACCCCCTCTGTAAACCAATAAGACCACCTCTCCTAGTTTGGTGTGTTCCTGAAGGACCTTTTGAACCTGGGACGAGAACAAATGAATATAAATATTGAGCATTTATTTTGCAGACTTTACACAACATGTCTGTCTTTCTCTCTACTCCTTTCACATGCAGTACCTGTGCAAAGCTGAGACTCTGGATGTCAGCTCCATTGATTTTGACAATGACGTCTCCGGGCTGTAGGGAGGAGCATTGCCTCCTGTCCCACACCCTCTTGACCACAGCCAGCTGGCCACCTTGGCCCCCTGCGGTCACACCAAAGCCCAGCCCCCTGCCCCCCTCATTCTGGGCCAAGGCGACGGGCACCAACTCCCCTCCACCCCCACCCCCTCCCCCACTACCCAAACTCATTGCTCCCGGAGATGACATGCTGCTGGGGCTGGCACTGCCACTGGTGTTGCCATGGTAGCCATTGAAGGAGTTTTGTGGGCTGTCAGGGGTGGGAGGGGGTCTGAGGAGGGAGGTCTGGGGTCTGATGAGGCGGGAGTAAGCCCCCCTAGGCCCCCTGGGTGAGGAGGAGGGTCTCTGGGGGGACTGGGGGACGGGCAGCCGTGACACGGGGAGGGTGCAGGTGGACAGGTCACTCTCCGAGGACTTGCAGTTACCGTAACGCTGGGCATGATGGGGCGCTGACAGGGTATTGTTGTTATGGTTGCGAATCATTGATGCCCTACAGAGACAGACAAGGGACAGGTATGACATTCTGCCTGTGATTTAATGATCTAGAAAATACACTGAAATCCTATAAAGCGTGATACCTGTGTGAGCCCAGGGCGGAGACCACTTCACTGTCACTCTGGCAACCCAGGGAATTGTCGAGGGGCTGCAGCCTGGGAAGGCCCCGCAGGGAGCGGGGTGGGCGGGAGGGCGCAGTGGAGGGGGCCAAGCTGGCACTGGAGCGCCTGGAGGAGGGAGCGGGCAGTCGGGGGGCTAGGAGGGGGGCATTTCCATTGGCATCCAAGCCCGACCCCACTCCTAAGCCCAGGTAGCCCCCTTGGTAGACCCCGTTGAGGTTAAGGTGCTGAGCAGAGGTGTAGGGGGACGGCGCGGGGAGGAGGGCAGGCAGGCGCTGGTGCAGAGGCTGGGGCTGTGTGGTTGTGGGGGGCAGCAGGGGGTCCCTGCTGTCCGGTAGCCTTGGAGGGGGCTGCTTGGGACAGCCGTCAGGGTTGTACAGCATGGGGTAGCCCCTCCTCACCACCACGTCCACATTGTGGCCCACAGGCACCAACTGGAGCATCTCCACCACCTCTTTATGAGACACGCCCAGCACACACGTGTTGTTGATGTAGACCAGGATGTCAGCTGTGAAGACAGAGAGAGGGAGTTCTGATGCAAACGCACAAATCATATGGGTAAACCTGATGCACTTTGTAAATATAGTACCAAAGGCATTTCTGTAATCTACTTCGCCAGAAACATCTCTCTAGCACAGTAATCCTCTACTTGGAAGTCTTTGCTGGGAAGAGGTTACAGGGCAATGTGGTTCATAAGTCATACACTATTTGTGTATTTCAATTGGAGCGTGCGTGTGGGTGTTTTTTCTAATCCAGGCATCTAATCCCTCACTAACCCAGCCTATTATCAGATAGAAAGTGAGAGCCTCTCTGAGGAGAGCCTGGGATGGCTGTCATCCTGGGCATGTGTGGGTGTTGTGAGTGCGCGCCTGCCTGTTCTTGTTTATGTGTGTCTGTGTGTGTGTGTCTATGCATATGGATGTGTGTTGCTTGATGTGATGATAGCTAGATTATGGCAACATGGCCATTAGGATTAGAGACCGATCGAGATATATGCTCAGTACTAAACTAAACAATCCCTCCATTTTAATCCAAGTGGGAAGAGAGAGAGAGAGAAGGAGATTGATAGTTGTAAGTAGATTGTAAAGCAAACTGTCGTCACATAATATCAATGTAAACAGAGTATCACAGAGTATATCTGTAGAGACAACACTGTTCTTATAAAACAAGAAGAGACGGTTTATTTTCCAAGCTGTTTGAAGACGTCACACTGACCCCAGATATGGAAAAAATCAAAGGTATAGGCTGTAAACAAAGTCCATCTGGAAATGCTAGTCACTGTGTACGAGGCAATAGCACATGGTTTAGCTGGTAAGGGCAAACTTTCTATGGAACTATTTGTCACTAGAACATTATTAATCAAATATTCTGTCTGTCACCATCTCTGGATGCTGACCAATAACTGTGTGTGAATCTCAAAAAATAATATAAAATAAAATAAAAGTAATTCAGGATAACAGTATGCTCCAATCCATCTGTAAATTATCTGCAGTTCTATTGAATACTGCACATCGAAAATCATTTGCAAGCTAGGAACCACCAGAATAATGTGCATTCTTTGTTTCAAACTTCCTTACAGTTGACTCTTTAAGGCTTTGCAACAAACGTTTTTCAATCCCTCCTGAGATGCCAGTGAGCGGTGTGTGGATGCTGCTGCTCCTGACCAGCTCTCCTACCTGTGTTGAACGGTGTGTGGATGCTGCTGCTCCTGACCAGCTCTCCTACCTGTGTTGAGTGCAGATGGCCCCTCTGGAGTGACGCTGTAGACCTGGAGGAACTCCCTGGGTCTGCTGCCCCCTACGATGTTAAAGCCGAAGCCCCGGGAGCCCTTGGAGAGCCGCGTGTGGACAGAGAAGCCCCTGAGCTCTGCCGGCTGCTCTGTAAACCCTGCCACTGACCAACACACACAGCCACAGGGAGAGAGACAGAGAGACAGAGAGAGACAGAGAGAGAAGCTGAGGAGGACAGGCTTAGCACAAGAAGAGATTCACTTTAGCTGTGTGCAATTCCGGTTCTCAGAATATAAATGTGACCGTGAAGCGTAGTGAGACTACCAGAGTGCGATGCAGTGAGTTGGTGGGTTACGTGAGTAGAGATGTGTAGGGGTTTATGACCGAAGAACAAGTGACACACACGAAACAACGCACCAATCACCAGATGGCACTTAGTGCTAAACATTTTTAAATAAATAGAACTGATGCAGCCTAAGTGTTTTTCTATCATAATGGCCCATGAAGGAGGCTCAGCTTGCCTTTCACAAGGCAACCCCTCCTGTTACTGAGTTGCATTTCCCCCTGTTGGCCATAATAGTGTACTGCACCTCAGTTTGGCCAGCCTATTCCGTGGCATTACAACAGATGGAGCTGCTTTCACTTGAGGTAATCAGCTATTTGGACATATATCAGAAATCACATTACGCTGTACTTATTTTATCTGTATGTATCGCATGACAAAATTATGACTGAAAGGTCATATGCCCAACACATGCCATCTGCCAGGCTAGTCAAAACAGGTGGAACCCTGCCAGTTGTTCTGGCCTAAATCAAAATACATTTGAATTCAACAAAAATCTTATTGGATTTAATTTAAGTCTATTAACAGGTCAACTAGCCAGGTCTGTGGTTCCTAGCTTAACTAATGTGGCTACAGACATGCTTCATTAAGCTCTGTCGCATTTGAACTCTTCAACAGTGTTTCTATAATTATGCAGAGACACATAGACACTGAAAAAGATTCAGAGAGAGAGAGAGAAAGAGAGAGGGGAGAGATGCAGAGAGGGGGAGAGACAGAGAAAGACTCAGAGAGAGAGAGAAAGAGAGAGGGGAGAGATGCAGAGAGGGGGAGAGACACAGAGAAAGTGAAAGGCGGCTCACATTCGTTTGTGTCCACAGACTCTCTCCTCTGGGCTCGAGGATCCTGCCAGCTGGTGGTCTTTGAGTGGTGACTGAAAGAGAGAGAGAACATCCTCCTCAAAATCACAATAGCAACGATCACGTCAACGCATTGGAAATAGACAGAGGGCTTCTTTTCACAAAACGTCTTGAACAGCGATCGAGCACTTTAGTGGTCAGGCTCACTCTACGTAGTAAGGCTCTCCTGTTTCACTGAAGGCCACTTCCCAGTTCTCGGACATCACCGCCTGCAACCTGCTGCTGCTGCTGCCTCCGTTCTCCATGGCACAGCCATCCCCCCCACTGGAGCCCCTGGGGGAGGATAGAGGGGCTGGAGGAGCACCCCTGATGCCCGCAGAGCCCCCTGAAACAGATGAGGAGAGGGAAAGAGACCAATCATGTCTGGTGAATAGAGTCATCATCTGAGGATGGGTTATTGGAAAAGGTTGCTGAAAAATAAATCTATGAATCGTGTCATATCATCCTTAACAGTTATGAGTGCTGACTAATCTGAGATTGGAGCTAGCCTGGAATCTCCTCTAAATCTGAAAAAAACTGCTTTGTAATTAGAAAATATAGAAATAGATGGATCTCTGACCTCAGCCAACAGGGGGCAGATCCTACTCTTTCCTGCCCAGTCGAAGTGAGGCTGAGGCATGCATCCTACACTGACAGCTGGGTGAAAATAAGCATCTTTTCCCTGACTGCCCTTGTTTCTGTCCTCTATATTGTTGGTTCTCTCTCGGATAAGAGGAGGAGGAGGGAGAGGTTGTGCTCCACTGCACATGCAGTGTTGCACAGTCCAACGCCCCCCTGCCCAGACTCACAGATGACTCAGCAAAGGTCAGGACCATGGACAGCTCACTGCCACGAGCCTCTATGTTTACCCTCCCTGCCTCAGCCTTCCCTGGCCCTGCCATCCCTCCCTCCCTCCCCGCCCGCCCTCCCTCCCTCCCTGCCCTCTCTGTGTCTCTGCCTGCCTCCCTGCCTGGCTCTCCCTCTGCATCTGGACAGCAGGCTGACCCCTCCCTGGAGGAAATCAGTAAATCGATGAGGCCACAGTCACACTAAATCTGGAGCATACTAATCATGCTAATGATTGATTCATTGGGGTATCAAAGTCTGAAGCTACAGACTGAGGGACTATGGAGTCTCCAGATCCTGGCCAGCACTACCACTACTGGAAGATAAGTTATTCAGTCAAACATTTTGGATTAAAAAAAAACTAAAGGGTACTGCTATAGTCCCCGTTCCTCCTACAGTCTAACTACGTTACTGAGTTGGACCAGTACAATCCTATCACTCCTAGTCTACAAATTGCCTCTGCCAAATGCACTATGAACGTGGTATAAACTCGGTCACCCATGTGGTCTTACGCAGCAGTCTATCTGAGGGACACCTGCCTGCCAGGCCGCAGTCCTCTTCGCTGTCGTCCCCCTCGTCTGCAGCCTTCTCCAGGTTGCTGAGGGACTTGCTGCGCGTGCGGAACTTCCTGAGCAGATTGCGGTGCTCCTGGTAGGTGATGGGGGGGCTCTCTGGGCCGATGTGCACCGGCCGGGGGGTGCCGTAGTAGTTCCCTGAGAGACCACCAGACCCCGGGAGAGAGGGTGGGGGGGTTAGGAACAAATCTAAATCCATGTGTGCCTTCTGCATTTCCAATATACTGTATTCACTTCCTTTTTTTGTACAGCAACATTGCGTGGCAGCAATACCAAACCGAAGAGCTGCTCAGAAAATGTGGGAGTGAATCTAGTCTAGAGGGCAGGGATCGAAACAGAACCCATGGCACATGGCAAGCATATTTCCACCAGGCGTCTCTGTTGAAAACAAACACATCAGCAGCCCGTGTAGATTATCTCTCACCATGGGGATCTGCAAAGTCTATTCTTTTTTTACTCAAGTCTATCCATCTGTTTCTGGAAGCAAAACAAATCCCTTCCCTCTCCCTGCTGCCGTGGAGAGCAGTGCTGGGTGAAACATTAGGCTGCTGAACCTCATCAAGGTTACAGTAGCAGCCACCAGCCTGGTCCTGCTCTGAAGCTCTGCCCCTGCTCCCCCTGATTGCTTTGCAGTAGCAGGGCGTCCATCAATGTCACACGCAAGGCAAGGTGAAGATGACATTTATTGCGCCCGTTAAATTCTTATGAATTATGGATGCAAATCTGCAGTAGTCTTTTAATCAGAGCAAGAGATCCAACCCTCAGCTGGGGGGCGGAGTCTGGGGTGAGAGGGGGGGCCTATCCTACGCCTGATGTCATTAACGTGCAGAAATGCTTAGTAAAGCTTCCTGGGAGATGGTGTTTCTACGCTGTCGTTTCTCAGTGTCTCAGTGCCATATCCATAAGCTAGCCGGAGGCGGATACATTTATTTTACGTTATTGTTGTTCAGGATAATCAGTTGCCATGTCGCACCATTAGTTGTTCAACCACTTTGTAGACCTTGGAGATAGCACATACAATGGATGGTGTCTTTTCAGGGTTGAGGCTGTGTTTCGCAGTACAGGTCAGTGGACTTGAAAGCTCAGGTGGATGATATGACAGGAAGCTCTCCTCACCTTTGAACTTGCCGCTCTCCAGCAGAGCTCCTGACTCCTCCAGGGCAAAGAACTCCTCGATGGAGACAAAGTTGTAGTCCACCCCAGAGATCTCCCCGTCCCTTGGCGGTCTGGTTGTGCCTGAAGCGGGAGGGCGGGGTGGAAGTGGGGGTGAGGTAGGGTGCCAACAGGGAATAACACATTACCGTACATCTGTGGACCAGATCACAACTAACTCCCATTCCCTTCAGTCTACATCTGAGACAGTGACTTCTCCAGAGTTTAGAACAAAGATGTCAGGTAAGATCGTATGATACAACACATAGCAAAGGGCCATGATAAACAAAACAATCTTGACCTTGAATTTTACAAATTATTTTACAAACAAATGACACCTACCGCAAACAAAGGTCATATCTCCTTCCCTGTGGACCACATATCATGGCTGAGAGCCATGGTGGGGAGTCATGCCCAGTTACTCTATAAAACCTATGATTAATGGACTGCTCTCTCAAGAGCAGAACTCCCAGCCACAATGGCATCCACACACACACACACACACACACACACACACACACACACACACAGAGAGACACACACACAGATTCCCCCTCTGAAACACACAGACCTAGACAGACTACAAATCTCCCAGCCCCTTCTCTCGTATAAGTCTGTTCATACGCCTCCATTAGTGGGAGATGAGCAGATCTCTAATTGAACATGTGATAGCAAATCATCCGATAGTCTTTGACGGCAGTGCCATTCTTCGTCAGTCCTCAGGCCACTCTCTCTAATGCTGATTCTGAGGGAGGCAGGGCCTCATTACCCATACTGCCTCCTCACAGATATATATGACATGTCAGCAGGTGACAGGCTGGCTTATTGACATCTTTCTCCCTGCTGCTCCCCGCAGGCACAACACACACACGCGCGGAAGGCTTCCACTGGGAGAGCAGAGATAGTGGCAATTACACAGGGCTCCTTCTCAACACGAAGGGAGAGCTGCCAGTCAAGATGGCTGTGTGGATGGACAGACACGATCCCTACTGTAGGCAGAACGGCCTGACAACACTGAGGGCCACAGCCATTTTGTATGAGCCACTGCTTTGTGTCTGATCTCTGAGTCATTCAAAACACAATGAGACAACTCCATCCTTCAGCGGTCACAGTCCCCACTGTTGACATTGAGTCATGTCATGCAGAGACATGTCCACAGACTCACACACTGATGATGGGGATTTTACAAACATAGGTCATGATGTTCTGTTCTCCAGGAACACAGAGCCGTAAACTGATGACGTGTTCTATCTATGTGAACGGTATGTGGATGTGTGGTGGAACGTGTGGTGGAATGGGCCTTTAGATAGAAGTCTCCTCATCCTCTGGCACAGACATAAACACATCAGCTTTTCATTTAATTATGTCTCTGAATAATTTATGAATGCCTTTGCCTAATTCTTTTAAGTATTTCAATTTTTCATGTCTTGTCATCGTGTGAGAGCTTTTAGAAACTGGGTGTCTTGCCAACATTAGCAGAGTACATTGTCTGTTTAAAAACATGAGGGGATTTCAGGTTTATCCCAACTCTCCCATGACAGATGCATTCATTATTACCAACTTCAGTGTTTTAGGATCCCAACACACAATTCATAATCTCCGACAAAGAAACAAAAAGTAGTTTCGTAAATTACTGTAAATAAATATCACTGGTCTACATATTACATTTCAAACCTAATGTTGGTGAAAATATCAGTCTTTTGATGTTGTTCATATCCATCCGTCAAGACAACATTCATTTATTGTTACTTTGTAAACAACATAGCGATGCATTGGTACTGTCCAAGCATTAAGACTGGGTTATATTCATGTAGATTTCCCCCTGCTTTTGTCCCTAAGACCTTAATCAGATTGATTACAGTACATTCAGTGATTCTACGTTTGTAAAGTAAATATCAAATTCTAGTCAAGAGCGCTCTAAGTAGTGTATCAGAGGAACGTACAGTAGGTCCTGAAGAGGGCCACACTGAGCCACTGTTGAACTCCTCAGCTTCAAGTTCCTGATTTATCCACCATGGCTGCTTCCTCCCGGCAAAACAACAAAACAAAACAAAAAAGCAAAATAGTCTTCACCTTTTTGGGGGATAAATGGATTTCTTTTTCATTGATGACCACACTTTTGTCTAGCTTGCTAGCATATTCACAATGTGGTGCTGAATTAGGATGTAATGGATTCCACGTATTGTCGGGATAAAGAGTTAGTCTGCTAGTAAAGAGAACGGCAGGAAAGCTGCAGCATCTGACTGAGACATCTGACTGAGACATCTGACTGAGACATCTGACTGAGACATCTGACTGAGACATCTCCAGCAGATCAGAGGATTATGCAGCTGGGGGCAGAGCTTGCCTCACTGTCACTCCAACTTAGAGGAATTCACTGAGCAACAGGAAGTTGTGTCATGACGACTGGGTTTCGCAGCACTAGTAGGGAACAGGCTCGTGCAGACATGGCGGAGGATCACTTAATCTGCCAGCACACAGCTTATTTATAGTGCCGATGCAGGAACCTCTGCCAGACTAAAGATCACAATGCTCTGTGGCGCTATGCCATCAGCCCTCCTATCTAATTACCAAATGGATGGATGAAAGTATTACTGCACACTGGGGAAATATACCCACTATCAGCAACTAATAGAGGATGTGAGTGTCAGTGTGTGAGAGTGTGAGCACGTATGTGTGTGCCTGGTTGAGTGGCAGTGTTTATGGTGCGTCACAACTGAGACCAAATGTTTTCCATCCTGGCCTCATCTTGGAGTAGTGACCTGTGTCAGGAGGGTGGGGTTGGGGTGGGTGAGGTGGCATGGTGGCAGACTGCTCCAAATGACCTACTTCCTGATGAGATTAACACCACAGTGCCACTGTCTAGACTAGGTCTGGGCTGGCCCAGACTAGACCATGCCAGATACTCCATGACAGCAGAATAATACAGCCACGGTGCATGTCCTCCCCCTGCCCTCATACACACACACACACACAATCCTCTTGTGGCCAAATAATGCCCTCCGATAGAGGGTTATGACAGCATAACATATTATATACAGATAAATCATTGATTTTGAATCAATGATTTGATTCATCATTGATTACTGAACATGATCATTGAACGCAAGTTGACAACCCTTTTTAATAGGGGGTGATAGCCAGTAAACAAAAACAAGGGAAGTTAAGAGAGTTAATTTAAACTGGAGGCAGTATTTCCAGACAGAGCCAAAGTTGGAAGGTCAGGAGAGAGGATGAGAAGTGACAACACTTTCACCCAGGATAAAAGCAACAGGGTGCGCATTCAAACAGTTGCCATGGAAATGGTAATGAAAACTCTTTGAGGTGCTTTCTCTCACCTCAACCTGCACTGGGTGACAAAGCTGAGGCGAATGATGTGAGAGTTTTGTTAAGTCAACACATATACCAGCTGAATATACTAACACACAGAGGTGTCAGGGTGAGCTTCCAGGGCTCTGCTGGAGCAGCAATCAACACCAGAGTACTCTCCTGGAAGCCGTCGCATCTTTCCTCCAAGATCATGAACAAACTCCACTTAGTCAACAAAATGAAGATAGAACAGATGGATACTGCAGCATGTACGATACTGGTCGTAGAATTTCAGATGTATTTGCCTTAAAGTGCCTAGTACTAGATCTATAGGTGACAGCAGAACCTAGACTAATACTAGGTGACATCAGCACTTACAGGGAACTGCTCGGAGGTAGAGGTTCTCCCGAATCACCTGCTGCAGCTGGCTGTCCATGGAGCCAGGAGTGAAGCACTTGCTCAAATACAACCTGAGATCCCGGCACAGCGTAGAGCCTGGGATGGATGTGGGGAGGGGGAGAGAAAAAGAGAGGGAAAAAGAGCGGGTTAGAGAGAGAAAAGGAAAGAGAGGGGGGGATATTTTGAGTTAGAAAAATGTCATGCAAATTCCCCAGTCGTATATCTACAAGCAATATTAATTTGTCTAAAAGGTGTTTATGGCACATCAACCACAGAAACTGACAAGCCATGCAAACATTCATGTTTCTAATCAGACGTGATTTACCACCTTCCCCTACCCACTTTTTAATGAGGCATTTCCCTGCCCCTCATGCACAGCATGGAACACGGAGGAGGTGTGCACAAACTCCTATGTTGGGGCTGTCACAGCGAGGCAGGGCCACAGGCAGACCATCTCCCTCCCCTCTCTCTCTGATCTATTCATTTCATCTCAAGTGCTTTATGGTCTCTGATGACAGGTCACTTGCAGTTATAGATGGCTTGAGAGCATCTCCAGCTTGTCGCTCTGACGGACGAGCACCCACCCGGCTCTGACCCTCCCGTCTGCAGACCCCCCCCCCCCCCACACACACACACACATCCCCCCCGCCAACTCCCCTGACCCCCCCAACCTGCTGTTCCACTGGCTCAGCCTCGGCTGGGCCCCAGAGCAGATTGGATTTGCTGCAATATTAAAAGCGCCTCTGTAATAAAACTTTATTAGCAAGGCCGGTCATCCACACACACGTACCTGTCAACATATGGCAAGTGCTAAGGGGGAGAAAACGCCTGACCTACAGCCTTCTGGCTGAAATAGTGGTCTTTTGTTCCCAATATGAAACAGCTGCCAAGCCACATCCCAAATGAATAAAAAAGAAAAGCTGACTCTGGTATCACTAATGCGGCGCTGCACATTAATGATATGGAATGCTGGCACAGTTGACTTTTTTAATGAAAAATGCTTTCATGAAAGCAAAAGATCAACATCTTTGAAATCCTCAGTGCATCATATGTAACATGCCACAGACAGTATGTGCTTTCATCTGTCCCTCAAAGTTATCAAAGCTAGCCGAGTAGTGGCCATTCGAAACACAAGGAATATTGACTGGACCTAATCATCAGAAGCATGGCATATCGCTGATAGGATCAGCAACGTCTAGTTTTTGGACAGCCTTCCTCGACTCTCTCTGAGGGCTTGTAAGGTGGACTTCTGTTTAGAAGGAGGAGCAAGAAGAGGAGGAAGAGTAGGAGGAGAAGGGCCAATACAGCAGCAGAGAGCAGATCATCCATCACTGTCTAGACTACATGCAGTCAGAGTATCCAGGGAGGGCCGGTCAGGCCCCAGAATGATAATGGATCCTGCAGTGGCAAAGGGACTAGGAGTAAAGCCCCCCATTTACACTCCTGTTGGCCATTTAGCCATCAATCTAGCCAGCAAGGCCATGGGGAGCCGTGGTCAGGTGACACGCTGGTGACATATTGCTCTGTTCAGACCTAACAAAGACATCCGTCACCCCCACCCCCCTCTATAAATACCAAGGCCCCTCGAGGGTGACAGACAACTGTATCGCCACATCCCTGGCCTGATGCCTGTCACATGTCATCGGGAATCTGAACCCCTTCCTCCCACATATCGACCAGTGCCGATTGCAGCCATTGATGCCCCTGATTGACTAATGGAACGGAGCAGGTCCTCAACAGCGAGCTGTAGATCTGCTGGATCTTCCAGTGTCAATGACTACTTAGCATCAAGTTAAGAACCACTAGAACAGTATGTATGGATACATATCCATGTATGGAACATCATTCTTTTAGTGGCCAGATGGAGGTGTGGCCAGCTTCACTGGATATTTTTTGTGGGTTTCTGAATTTAACATGTGCAACGGATGTCTTTAATTATTAAGTAACTCTAACATTTGTGTTTACGCATGCTGATTACTGAATGCTGACAACATTCAGAATGTTCTCTGGACAGAGGAGTGAGGAGGGAGACAGTCCTACCTGGGGAGACAGTCTTGACGCGAACAGGATGGGCACAGGAGTTGAGGACACCACGGACATCTCCCAGCGTCATTCCTAGCACAGGTGTTCCTCCAATCTCTAGGATGACATTGCCAACTGTGAGCCCTCCCCCAGGAGCGGAGGTGACAAATGGGAACTCTCCATAGTCAGCCCCACCTCCGACGGCCACACCCAGGTCCCCAGAGGAGCCCAGCAGAGGGACGAAGGTCTCCAGCACCTTGGAGCGCCAGTGCAGCTTCTTCACCGCTGCCTTAGACATGGTAAATGAACTGAGGGAGAGAGAGAGAGAGAGAGAGAGAGAGAGAGAGAGAGAGAGAGAGAGAGAGAGAGAGAGAGAGAGAGAGAGAGAGAGAGAGAGAGACCGATAGTGTGAAACAGAGAAACGCAGAGCAGGATGTCACTGATATGACCTTATTAGGGTGTCACTTTAAGACTTCAGGCAAACAATTCGATGGCACTTAACAATGGAGTCAACAGCAACAAAAAAAAGTAATGCGTTGACAAAATGTGAAAATACAATTATTATGATAAAAAAGGCAAACTGCCGAAGGAACATTATTACATTTTGAAGCACCTGCATATCAGCTAGAAAGATGTGGAAACTGTGTGTGTTATGCAAACACAGGTGAGGGCTGTCAAGTGAGGGTTGAACTGAAATCAACAAACTGTCAAACAAGATTGTTTGGTCATACTGTTTGCTGAGACAAAACTTGTCTTATGGTTCTACTTAGACTATTGTATTAGTATAAACACGCAGCCTGGATGGAGGTAGCCACAGATTGACATTTATCTCAGAATCTCATGGGAACATGTATTGGTATAGACATCCCTCATTTAATACAAAAGAAAATAATGGACCCATTGCAATATGTTAGATAAACCACTGTGAGAACAAGATTCCCATACATAAACACTTGCCTTTGTATACTCTATGGACAGAAACACAAATAATAGACCCCTATGAAATGATCATGTTTTTATAATATGTTCTCATGTGCTGATCCTCCGGCTGGTTTAACATCTGCTTGGAAAACGTGCAATTAAATTCTAATGCAAGTTGTAAATCACCAATAAGATATGTAAATATATAGTCAAAAGGCTCAACGTTCTCAAATAAGGGATTTCATGGCTTGAATTCAAGTTGGGAGTTCAGCCACAGACCAACTATCCGAACTGCAAACTTTTGGGCCACATAGATATGTTGGGTTATGCTGCTTTGAAAGAAGGGTGGGTGTTCCTGTGTAGGCTGACAGTATTAGAGCAGCACTGTCACCTTGGCACAACAGGACAGGAACTGCCCTGGCACAGAGACAGATCGCTAACACAACAGTGTGTGGGAGAACCTGGCACACTGTACAAACAGTTTATATAAGACAATAACACTACCAATCTAAATGTATCATTAATTGTATCCATATCCTTCAATAGCAAATGGCAACATAGTTATCCCTGCCTGTGGCAGTAGCTCCAACATTCTGTGAGATTGTGACTTGAGGTTGAGGACAGCAGGGCAGGGGGAGCGAGTGCAGCAGGGGATCCCCTCAGGCCCAAAGGACCCTGCCATCTCCCAGCCACCTCCCCAACCACCTCCCCAGCCACCTCTCAACCCCCCCAGCCATCTAATAAACCACTTCCTCAGCCAGCCAGCCACGTCCCCAGCCACCCAGCCACATCTCCAGCCACTAGCCCAACCAGCGGCCCAGCAGGCCTAACGAGGCTGTTTAAAACAGCGTAAGGAGGACACAGTTAATTTCTTCCACTCGACTGACGGAGCAGCTGATGGGTCATGTATCCTCCTTTGTCTCTTCTTCCCTGGTGGCTTCACAGCTGACAGAGGAAGAGGGTCTCTGGTTTACTGGGAGCAGCGACTGACAGATGGAGAAGGGGGGAGGAAGGGGAAAATGCAAGGAGGAAGCAGAGGGAGAGACAGTGGGAGAGAGAGAAACAGGTGTAGACTGGAAGAAAACGAGGGGTAGAAAGAGACAAAGAAAAGGAGATAAGGGAGGAGGTTGCGGAGGGTGAGAGATGGAGTCCACAGCCTGGGGTTGGCAGTGGAGTTGCCAGTTTGACCTTGCAGGGCTCCAGCCTCCAGCTCAGGCGACATGAGTCAGTGCCTGTAACAGCCAGTCTGTCTAAACTCTGGAGATTCCATCATGTTATCCAAACAGTACGTTGGTGCTCGCTGCATCGTCACTCAGTCTTTTGTGTCGCATGGTGAGACCTGCAGCTACTAGGTCTACCTCCTGAAATTCATCAATTTCTTCACCTAAACATTGACATCTCATTTAAACGCAAACAACAAACATACAGAGCATTTTTATAACATTCATCTCTGAAGAAATATAAGAATTTGACACGTGCAGTCTTCATCACACAGAGAGCATTACCGACTGCATTGAGTTGTATAATATTACAATAAGCTTCCAGGCAAATAGTCTAAAGAATTTGTCTTCTGAGAATCACATCTATAGATGCTTAAAATGCTATAAATACACCAGCAGATTTGACCCTGTGGTATTATCCCTTCCTGTTCTCCTACGTTATGTGGCTTTGGCTGTGGTCTAAATGCAATAGACAGCCCACTGTGGAGATCATGGCTGTGTTTCTGACCTCATGTGTCTTTTCATGAGCAGTGGTCTGTTGGGTCTGCAGAGGCTGGGACTCCAGCAGTGTGTGTGGAGTGTATGCAAACAAGCACGCACACGTACACACTGACACGTTGAACAAGTGAGACATGGCCTTTTCTAGTCACCAATACTAATGGTAAGTCTTTCAACATTTTAACGGCCCCTGTGCTCTCAACTGGTTGCATATGCTTATGTGGCAAAACAAGATCTGCTTTCTAAAGCCCACCTCAGCAACTTGAGAAAATCCAAACTGATGCAAATGGAGACAGCAGCGTAAGAAAATACCCTGTCTAAGTCTCATATTACAAATTCATAACAAGCACTTCTGATTAAAGGAAGCACATGGACGAGGAGAACACCGTACCAATTCAAGGATATCTAACCCTATAAAAAGCCTGTATTGAAATCGCTGACCTTGGGTCGGGAAAGAGCTGACCAACACATATCCTGTTTCAAAGACTTCCTCTTTCCCAGCGATCTGTTTAGTCTCTCCACCTTGCCATCCTGGCTTTCCAGCGTTATTTCATACCAGCGCAATCTGACAAGGGGAGAAGCTCCACACACTCCCTTGAGAAGCTCATCTTAGAGGTCAATATTTATTTCCACGCTCCATTCTTTTATTTCCAGCTGATGCTGGAAGCCACGTAGTGAGGGACAGCAGGGGAAGGAAACAGCTGGGACATTCTGTCTTTATTTCTCTTTGTAGCATGATGCCCTTTAGCTCCTAGCAACATTCATGCATATGCTTTTTTTTTGGATACTAAAACACCACATGATGCTTTTGATTTGTTTTCTGCCATAGCACACATCTAACACTTGAAAGATTTAATTCTAATATTAAACCAAACAGAGTCAACATCCTCATCATCCCCATGACTTTTTAATTGTCATTGTACAAAGATAAGCAACTAACTTCCCAGGAGAAAACAGTGTAATATGTCATGATTATCCCACATAAGAAAGAACATGGGAGGGCACTAATCTTCAAAGACATTCAAGGAATGGGATGTAAGCAAAAACGCAGCAATTAGGACAGTGTGTAATTGTATTCTGCAGCTAAGCGTCTCCTGCAGGGCAGTGGAATAATAGTGGGGCTGGACAGATTCATCAGAAGAGAAAGAGACCAAGGGACAGCAGTTAGCCAAGCACCATTTAAATCAGCACATGTTCAACAAGGAAAAAACATCAAAACTTCTAGGCTGCCTGTCGCTATATCTCACATTAGCATGTGGCTGGTGTCCCCTCCTGTGTGGCTAGCCCACTCCCAGCTCTGTGGTGAACCTCCAGCATGTCCTACTCAGACTGCATGGCGTCAGGTCTGCTGAGTATCTGAGTGTTCCTCTTGTCAATCAAGCTGCCGTCTCTCATCCACATCACTGTGCCCTCACTGGTGTGGAGCTCTCTTTGACATGATCAGTTCTGACCTCAGAAACTTTCCTATGGCCTTGTGAGGAAGGGAAACTTCCTCAAACTCCACGCAGTTGAGACAACACACGTTGCACTATGCCTGTTAAATAACTCAAACTCAAACAGATGAGATTACGACGATCTGCTCGGTTTTGAATACTTTTCAGGGTTAGTTGCTTGAACAGCGGCAAGAGCATCCATAGTCTGTTTCAATACATTCACAGTCAATCTGATATTTCATAAGCTCAGGTGCATCCTAGTAAGTGAATTGGATGACTGTATCAGTCACAGTATTTATGCAAAAAGCCATGACATGGATCAGAGAGATAATACCATGAGCCCAGCCACACCACATATTCCCTCTGGGCTCTGAGCCCGTCCCTCCATTCGAACCTGTATTAGACTCAGTTCTAAATCACACACCATCCTGCCCTGAGTTGTGCTGGAGGTCAGCCAAGCAAAGCATCTGAAATAATAATTGACCTAAAATTCTTTGTAAACAGACAGAAAATGCAAATGAGGGTTCTCCTAGCGCTCATTGTTTCACCTTATTCAGCAGCTTTCTTCTGAACTCTGCCTCTGAATATTTACACAAAATGCTCAACGATTGCACGGTGTGTTCAAACTCCCCGCTGCTCACTCACTTTTAAATCTAGGGCACGAGAGTGCTCAACACAAAACAGACTGCAGTGGCAGATTTAAAAATAAAAGATTAAATGCTTGTTGGATGAAAAACACAAAATAACTCCCTGTCATACCCACGCTATGAGGCAGGGAGGTACACGCACAAACACACACAACCTGTGGCACACTTAAATCCATTGTTTGATGCAATTCTGACCATTGAAATTCAACCAAAAATCTGTTAGTCCATAAATCCATAGAAGTGTACGCATCACTACTTATACAAGCCTTTTGTGACCTGCTGACAATGTCAGACGGAGTATAACGCTGGAGAGGAGAGAGATATGACCCCAAAACAAGATACACACATACACACACACAAAGCTGCCGTATCGCCATCTTACTGAAGCCAATATGAAATCGATAAGTTAAATCTCAGAGGAACAAGGTCATACAGGAGACAGGAAGATTGTTTTGACAGGTGTTGTTTTGTTCAGCAACTCAGTACTACTCGACTTTTTGGAGTGCAGCAACAACAGTTCAAAATCTGTCAGGAAGCAAGAAAGACCCTTTACACTGAGACAAGACAGCTCTCATCAGGCAGAGATAAC